>NC_057834.1:31200000-31510336 GCF_910594005.1 Cervus elaphus | reverse complement strand
AGACCGCTCGGCCATCCTGACGGCGGGCCTGGGCGGGCGCGTGGCCGCTCGCCTGGCTGAGACCCGACGCGGCGCGAGCCCCGGCGCCCGTGGCGGGCCGCGCGGTGCGCCGCGCCAGGCAGGCAGGCGGCCGTCTGGCGTGGGTGAGCGACGGGGCCGGCCGAGGCGCCTGGCTGCGCCGCCGGTCGCGCCCCGGACCCAGCCCGGCCCTTGGCGGGCCGTCCCCTCCTCACCCGCGCCCCTCCTCGCCAGACGCGGGCCGGCGCGCGCCCACCGTGTCCTCGCAGCCTCGCTTGCCTTCTCGGACCCCCTTCTCCCGGCGGAATGGCCGCGTTGGAGGCAAGAGGCGGCGCGCACGAGGAGTGTCCGGTGCCCCGGGGGGTCCGGGTCCGTGTCGGGGTCGCGGGCCGCCTCTGTGACCGAGGCGGTTGGTTTGGTGGGCGGTCGGGTCGGGGCCCGTGCTGGGCACGGGGGAGGCGTGGGCAGGCAGCCCGAGAGCCCGAGAGGGGCCGGGCGGCAGGGCGGTCGCCGCCGTCCTCGTTAGTATAGTGGTGAGTATCCCCGCCTGTCACGCGGGAGACCGGGGTTCGATTCCCCGACGGGGAGGCAACACAGCCTTTTTGGTGGCCGCGGTGGCTCTCTGTCCTGCCGCCTGGCCCCCAAGGGCCCTTCGTCTCCTCCGTCCGCCTTTGGACCAGGCGCCTGGCCACCGCCGACCGCCTCTACCGGTGCAGCCCTCCAGCCTGAGCCCTCTGTCGTCGCCGGGCGCTCGGTCGCCACGGCGGAGCGACGGCCTCCTTGGCCACCCCACGGCCTTGCCCGACCATAGCCGGATCTTGCGGCCCGCCCGCCCACAGGGGCTGCCTCAGTGGGCTCCTAGGCTCGCGACCGGCGCGGCGCGGCAGAGCGCCGTGACGCCTGCAGGCGGCTGGCTCCCGTGTCCCCCTGTCGTCGTGGGAAGTGGCCTCGCCCAGCGCACGGTGGAGAAGGGCTTTGGCCAGCTGGCTGCTGGAAGCCGCGTGCCCCGCGTTGCCCCCCGGGGGTGAGGGCGGAGGCGTTCGCGGGCCGCGGCGGGGAGCGAACGGCCGGGGGGCCGCAAGGCCGCGGGAGCGCCGCCCCGGGGCGGTGGGGCCGGTGGACCCCGGCCGCTGCGTAGAGCTGGCGCGGATGGGGTTGCTGGTGGGCTGCTGGTGGCGCCGGCGGCGGCGCAGAGCCTCCCGCTGACGGGGCGTCGGGGCAGGGATGCGGCGGCGGCTGCGGCGAGAGTGTGCTGGGGCGAGCCCGGGGCCGGCGTCTGGCGGCGGCCCGGGCTGAGCAGCGTTGGTGGTATAGTGGTGAGCATAGCTGCCTTCCAAGCAGTTGACCCGGGTTCGATTCCCGGCCAACGCAGCAGGCCGACCTTTTGCTGAGCTCCGCCGCCCTCCCGGCTGGGGCGTTCGGGGCAGAGAGAGCTGGGAGCAGGGAGCCAGGCAGCTGGCGCGCGGCTTTTGGCGTGTGTGCGAGAAGCCGGTGGCGCGCGCAGTGTTTTGAGGCTGCTGAGAGCAAGACGGCCCGCCAGGGCAGGCGGACTGACAGGGCCGGCGGGCGGCTGGACTTGCCTTGCCAAGGCCGAGTGTGGGCACCACGGTGGCGCGGGCGGGCGGGCGGGCGGGCGGCCCGGAGGCGCTGGGTTCGGCAGGAGCAGGCGAGGGCCGAACCCCGACGCTCCCTGGTGGTCTAGTGGTTAGGATTCGGCGCTCTCACCGCCGCGGCCCGGGTTCGATTCCCGGTCAGGGAAGCCTTTCTTCTTCCCCTTCGCCCGCCACCTGCCGATCTCCTCGCCGGCGACCCCACCACCCTTTTAGCCTACGCTTGCTCAGCGCTGCCACAGAGGCCCCGGGACCCTGCACCTCCAGCCCAAGCACGATTCAGGCCAGCCCCGCCGTGCCCCGGGGCAAACCTTTTGGCCGCAGTGGCCACCTCGCGCCGCTTCCACCACGACCCGCCTGAGGCCTCCCAGCCCCAGCCCCCGCCCCCTCCCTCCTGAGGGGCGGCGGCTGCTGCCCCTGGTGGCGGCCGCCATGCTCCTGGGCTTGTGCTGGTTCTCCTGCTGTCAGTGGTGGTGGGGAGGAGGAGGGGTCGGACAGGGCGGGTGGGGGTAGGGGTCGGGGCGTGGGCTGTGGTGGTCGCCACAGGCCGAAGACGAGCGAGGGGGATCTGCCTCTGGGAGTGGGGCCAGTGGCCACGGACACGCCTGCCTCCCCATGCCCCGCGTGCCAGCCACCTCTCTGGGCGGCTGGGCCATTGAGTGCCAGGTCCCGGGCTGGCTGTGACTCCCGTGCGCCGCTGGTGACTCCAAGAGGGTGCTGGTCCTGAGTGGGCTCTGGGAGGCGGACCACGGCGCCCGGGAGGCATCGGTATCGATGGGTTCAGTCGCTCAGTGCGCTGCAGCAGCCCAGGCTTCCCTGGCCATCACCAACTCCCGCAGCTTGCTCAAACTCAGGTCCAGCGAGTCGGCGATGCCATCCAACCATCTCACCTTCTGGCGTGGCGTGTCGTCCCCGTCTCCTCCTGCCTTCCGTCGAGGTCTTTTCCAGGGAGTCAGTCCTTTGCGTCAGGTGGCCAGAGGACTGAATGAAGTGTCAGCTTCAGCCTCAGGGCTTCCCATGAATATTCAGGACTGATTTCCTCTAGGATTGACTGGTTGGATCTCCTGGCAGTCCAAGGGACTCTCAAGAGTCTTCTCCAACACCGCAGTTCAAAAGCATCGATTCTTCAGCGCTCAGCTTTCTTTATGCTCCAACTCTCACATCTGTCCGTGACTGCTGGACAGACCGTGGCTTCCACGAGATGGACCCTCGTGGCAGAGTCATGTCTCTGCTTTTCGACATGCTGGCTAGCTTGGTCAGAGCTTTTCTCCCAAGAGGCGGACGTCTTTTAATTTCATGGCCGCGGCCACCGGCTGCAGTGATTTGGGGGAGCCCCCCCCCACCTCAGTGACGTCTCTCCCGGTGTCCATTGTTTCCCCATCTGTTTGCCATGAAGTGATGGGACCGGATGCCACGAGCTTAGTTTTCTGAATGTTGAGTTTGAAGCCAACTTTGTCATTTTCCTCTTTCACTTCCATCAAGAGGCTCTTGAGTTCTTCTTCGCTCTCCCCGAGGCAAAGGGGTGAAGACGAATGTGGGCCTGTGCTGCGAGTCACAGCACCGCGCGGGGGACGTGAGGGAGCACACAGATCCCGGCGGGGCGGGCCGGCCGGGAAAACCCAGCCAACCAGCCGGGAGGTGGCAGATGCGCCCCAGGCAGTGATGCCGGCCAGGGTGGACACGCCGACCAACATGGTGTTTCCCTTGCCTGACCACAGCTCTCAATCCTACCAGAGTGAGGCAAGGTTTCCCAGATGTCCCTCCCCGACAACGAACCAAAGGGGGGCACCTGGGTGCACACGCAGACACGCAGACACACACACACACAGCGCCCTGTTCCACGCACCCCTGCCCTAGATATGACATCTCCTACTTTGCCATTCTCTCCAATCTGTCTGTCCAGGATCAACTCCATCCCTCTCCACAGACTGTCATCGTCGTCCCCAGGAACTCTCGCCGGGGGTCATCGCCACCCACAATCTCCCCTTAGCCCAATCTTGAGCCCGTCTGTAACCCCAAAGGGTTTCACGACTGTTGAAGGGCTGTGTCCTTTGGGGGGTGGGGTGGGGGAGTGGACGGCCGACGAAGGGCACCATCCTGCGGCGAGGGCGGCACGCTCGGGGGCGACGGGACAAAGCTGAGTCCCCTGGGCAAAAGGAGAACCTGTGGCCTGACGCGTGCTAGCCGTCGCCGCAGGAGGTTTCCTCGACGCCCCTGCCGGGGCCGTGGGCGTCAGCGTGCGTGGGTGAGAGTGCGGGACGAAGCTGCCTGGGGCCATGGCTGGTGGGTGCCCCACGAGGATCAGGGACCGGGGCAGAGCCATCGCAGGGAGAGGGGGCGGCAGCGAGCAGGGTGCGGGGAGGCAGGCCCAGGGGTGCTTGGGCGTGGCGTCTGCGTGGAGGGCCGGCGGGAAGGGGGAGGCATGGGACTCGCGGGGACCTGGCCGAAAGATGGGCCGGCCACTCGAGCAGGGCCTCTGCAGAAGCATGGAGGCGGTGGCGACGCCGTGCCAGGCACCCGTGTGAGGCTGGGACAGGTCTGCGGTCGGGGTGGGCGGGTGGCAGGGGTGGGTCTGCGGAGCTGGAGGCAGGCCCGCACTGGTGAACGCCAGGGCAGGGCAGGGCGTGTGAGGGATGGCCCGGGGCTGCAGGGGGACAGTGGCGGGTAGATGGGGCCGAGCCTGGGGTCTGGCGGGAGAGGCAGAGGGCAGGCGGTGACCCTGAGGGGGCTGTGGCGTGAGGGAGGTGGTGGGAGAGCACGCCGTGTGGGCGGGCTGGCGCGCGGTGCCGCAGGTTGCTCAGGCTCGGCGGTGGGCTGGGGCTCCGGGCGCTGGCTAGGACGCTGGCAAGCGAGCCACAGAAACGGAGTGCCAGACGGGGGCCAGACCCGGTCGGAACAGGGTGGGCCCACCGTCCCGCCCCAGAGACCCAAGTCCCCACTCACCAGGACCAGATGTCCAGTCTCGGGTGTGCCATTGCTGGGGGCTCAGGGTGGGATGGTGGGTGGTGGTTGGCAGCGGGGATGCCTGGGGTTTCATGAGGACCAAAGAGAGCTCCCATCTGACCGAGCACACCCCGTCCTGGGTGCACACCCGCAGAGAACAAACCTCGGAGAGGTCTAAAGGTCCATACTCGCCGTGCACACTGCAGCACTATTTGCCATAGCCACGACACGGAAGAAACCCCAGTGCCCGTCCTCGAACGGCGGGCCCAAGAAGATGTGGCATAGATGTCCCAAGGAACGATCACTCGGTCCTAAAGAGAAAAGGAAAGGATTGCCATTTGTCACAAGCAATGATGGACCTAGAGACTCTTAGACTTGGTGAAGAATGTCAGACCGAGTTGGACAAAAGCATGTGGAACGTGTAAAAGAATACAAAACGAACCTATTTGCCGAAGAGAGACCGGCTCACGCAGAAAACCGCCTTGGTGTAAGGCAGGCGGAAGGGCAGCGGTGGAGGGATGACTCTGGAGCTGCAACGAACAGATACGCAGGACCGCCTATGATGGGAGACGCACCAAGGTTGTCCAGTTCAACACAGGCAATAAGAGTCAGTACCCTGTAATAACCTCAAGTGGAAAAGAGTCTGAAAACATACATGAAATCTGAAATCTGTACCTGGGAAACAGAATCACGTTGCAGTCCATCGGAAAGGAGCCCAATGTTGGAAATCCACTCTACTTCCACAACAACCGCTGCTATGACTTTGGAGTAAGCTTTCAAAAGGACACTGAATACCATAGGTAACTGAGTAAGCGGGAGACAGGCGAGCGGGGTCCATATCCGTGAAAGGCTCAACTCTTCATTCAGAAAGGCACATGCAAACCCCACGGTCGTGGCAGCACCGTTTGCCGTAGCCAAGACGGGGAGAAACCCCCAGTGCCCATCCCCAGTGGGCTCACCCACGAAGATGCGCTGTCAGAGACAGGGAGAGAACAGGATGTCACTGAGCCGTCCACAAGAGTCACATAGTGTCACTGGCAGCAACAGCGGCCGGAGCTGCAGAATATGACCCTTGGTGAGGGGAGTCGAACAGACAAGGTCACAGATGGGTGGAATCGAAAGTGTTGTACAAATTCATCCCTGTGCCAAGCAGCGACAGCCCCCGAGACACAGGAAAGCAGCTTCGGGCTTCCCAAGGGCAAAGTCAGGGACGGAGGGATGAATGAAGAGCCGGGCTCAACGGATATACCGTACTCGTGCTGAGTAGAAAGGAGACGACCAGCAAAGACACACCGGATACCACAGGGAACAGGATGCAATCGCCTGTCACCCCCTGTAATGGAAAGCGATCTGAAAACATCATCCTACACACACAGGACGGAATCACGACGCTGTCCAGCGGAAACGGACAGCAGGGTGTAGACCAGCTACACTTCCAGAACAACATCTACTGCTCCCTGGAAGTCAATCAGTCGAGGATCAGTCCAGCAATAGGCAAAAGAAGAGCTTACGCTGTGATCCAGCAAACCCAATCCCGGGTACCCATCGGGAAAAGACATCACCCCTGCTGGGAGGAGATGCAGGCATCCCCCAGGGTCATCGCAGCCCTCTGTGCCAGAGCCGAGACATGGGGAACGCCCAAGTGCCCGGCGGCACGTGGCCGGCACGAGAAGAAGAGGTATATGTGTACCGTGGAATATGACGCAGCCGTCAAGGAGGAGCGGCCATCGCCACGGGCCGCGACGCTGGACGGACCCACAGAAGGGTCCACTGAGTGAAGTGAGTCGGGTGCAGAGGGACAAAGCTCTGTGGACTCTGCCAACGAATGCAAATGAATCTATGTGCAAAAGGGAAAACGACCTTCAGACATAGAAAACGTCCATAGGGCTACCCAAGGGGAAAGGCAGCGGACGGACGAAGTTGGAGGCGGATCAAGAGAGAGGAGCTAGTATACCTACAGGAGATAAGCAACAAAGCTTTCCTCCGTAGCATGAGATCTGTATTCGTATCTCGCCTCAACCTACACTGGAAAATCACCTGGAAAAGAACAGGGGACTGAATCACTGTGCCGTGCACCTGAGACTAACCCGGGAAAGGAAATCAGGTCTACTGGCGTTGGAAGAAGCAGAAAAAGGAAGAGCCCAAGGGTTGGGGTTGGGGTTGGGGGGAGACGGGCCAGTGGGCCAAAGGCAGAGGCGGGTTCCTTGACAAGAGTAGGATTTGGGATGGCTCATGGAGGAACCGGGCGCGCGCGTGGGCGGGAGGGGGGCAGTGGAGATGGGGGAGGTGGGGAGCAGGGGTGGGGGTGGGGGGGATGCGTGCGTTTGGGGGAGCAGGGGGATGGTGAGGGTGCAGGCTGAGGTGGTGTTACTGGCGGAGCAGGGCTGATGCTGAGGTGAGGCGGGCAAGAGGGTTTCAGGGGAGGGGGTGGTGTGTGAGGTGGTGAGGGCGTTGCTGTTGGAAACCGATCTGGGCCCAGGGCCGGGAGCGTGTGGACTTCTGAGGAACTCCTCCTGCAAGCTGATGCTCCAGGGACCCTCCAGGGAAAAGGGAGGTATCCTTGCCAGATGTGGCAACTTCCTTGCTCCGGGCTGTGCAAACGGAGGGTGATTGATTCTCGGAGTGTGGCGAGAGTGAGCCAGGGAGCTTGGAGACAGACGTTGGGAAAGGTGAAGAGGTGGGGCCGGCGGCTGCCAGAGGTGGGGTGTGCCTTCCAGCGCAATCCGTGAGCCACCGGCTGGGTCCGCTTGAGGAAGCCAGCAACCACAAGGGAGGTGTCTGGGCACACGGGCGGCTGAGCCCGCAGGGCTTGGGGCCACAGCGGCTTGGCAGCAGGGCCGTGTGTGGGGGCGGGAGGGGTCGTGGGCAGCTGCGTGGGAGAGGCAGCGGGCGGCAGGTAGCAGCCAGCGGTTGCAGGAGCGCTCCCTTGAGCGCCTTGGAGCGGGCAGACCTAGCTCGGCTCTGGGACTGCAGTGCGGGACCAAAAGGGGACGCTGGGGTTGCATGGGCCGGGAATCGAACCCGGGCCTCCCGCGTGGCAGGCGAGAATTCTACCACTGAACCACCCATGCACCGGTGGCCGCCGCCGCCCGACGCCGCCCCAGAGGCGCTGGCCAACACCCGCCCGTCACTGCTCACCGCTCGCCCAGTGGGCATCTGTCTGCTCCATCCGAGCAGGAGACGACGGGCGGCCGACCTCAAAGCCAGGGTCCGGGCACGTGCAGGACCCCAGGGCGCGGCGCTCTCGGAGGGACCCCGGGGCGGCGGGCCGCCGGCCCACTCGGCCGGTCCCGCGCCTTCTGCGCCGACCACGGCCGCCGCGACGCTGTCGGTGTCGCCCGAGGGGGCCAGGAGCCGACGCCGTCTGCGTGGGCAGGCGCTGCGTGGTCGCCGCGGCCGCGCGCCGACGTTCCTCTCAGCGACCTGCCGGGTCCCGACCCAAAACCCCTCTGGCGGGCTGGCTTTCCGGCAGGGGCGGGATGGAGCGTGCCATTGCGGGCGGGGGCCGGGACCCCGGGCTCGGCCTGTGCTGGGTGCTCGCGAGCGCGGGAGCGCGACTCCCCGGGGCGCCCCCGCCGCCGCCCCGAGCGGCGCTCAGGCCCCAGGACCCAAAGGCGTTGTGAGCCTGGCTCCTGCGCTCTGGCCGACGGCGCTCGCGGGCGCTCCGCTCTGACAGGGTGGGTGGTGGTGGTGGTGAGGAGGGGCCCTTGGGCAGAGCGGCTCCTGGCTCGGGGACTGCCGGCTGAGGCAGGGAGCACGCCAGGCCGCGCTTGGCTCCGGCCCGGGCGGCGGCTTCCCCCCCTCCCCCCGGGAACGGGCGCGGTGGCGCCGAGGGCCGGGGCGCGGGCTGGGCGCCTGTGGCTGGGCTGGACGGGCACGCAGGGCTTCCGCTCCCACCCCAGCCGAGCGCCCTTCCCGGGACGGGTTCGTGCACGGAAGGCCGGTGTTCGCCGGCCCGCAGCAAGGGTGCGTGGCGCGCGTCCCGGGCGGGAGGCAGGCAGGTGTGGCCCGGCCGAGGCCGCAAGGCGGAGAAGCGTGGAGGGCACGCAGCAGCCCCCTGGCGGGCAAGGCGGGGGGGGGGGGGGGCTCGGCCGCCTGGGTGTGGCTGGGTGGCGCAGGCGGGCCGGCGGCGCGGGCGCGGACGACAGGGTGCCGGCCGGAGGGAGAGCGGCCGGGGGCGGACGTGGAAGCAAGGCTGCGAGAGCGACTTGGCCGTTCAGCAGGCAGAAGTCGCGGCGCCCGCGAAGCGAGGAGGGCTCGCCACCCGGCGCGGGGCCGCGTGCGTCGGCGCCGACGGGGGTGGGGCGGGGTGGGGCCTTGCGAGTGGGAGGGTGGGCGAGGGTGCGCGAGGCGCAGGCGGGGAGGCCGGAAAAGCAGCAGCTGCAGCCGCAGACACCTGGGGAGGAAAGCTGCGCTGAGAAGGACTGAAGGTTCCTGGTGGCGGGGGGCGGGCGTGTGTGGAGAAAGGCTGTGGCGCGGGGAGGACGGGTGCGTTTGTCCGGCGGGCCAAAAGGCTGGCTTGTCAGGAGTGGGATTCGAACCCACGCCTCCAGGGGAGACTGCGACCTGAACGCAGCGCCTTAGACCGCTCGGCCATCCTGACGGCGGGCCTGGGCGGGCGCGTGGCCGCTCGCCTGGCTGAGACCCGACGCGGCGCGAGCCCCGGCGCCCGTGGCGGGCCGCGCGGTGCGCCGCGCCAGGCAGGCAGGCGGCCGTCTGGCGTGGGTGAGCGACGGGGCCGGCCGAGGCGCCTGGCTGCGCCGCCGGTCGCGCCCCGGACCCAGCCCGGCCCTTGGCGGGCCGTCCCCTCCTCACCCGCGCCCCTCCTCGCCAGACGCGGGCCGGCGCGCGCCCACCGTGTCCTCGCAGCCTCGCTTGCCTTCTCGGACCCCCTTCTCCCGGCGGAATGGCCGCGTTGGAGGCAAGAGGCGGCGCGCACGAGGAGTGTCCGGTGCCCCGGGGGGTCCGGGTCCGTGTCGGGGTCGCGGGCCGCCTCTGTGACCGAGGCGGTTGGTTTGGTGGGCGGTCGGGTCGGGGCCCGTGCTGGGCACGTGCTGGGCACGGGGGAGGCGTGGGCAGGCAGCCCGAGAGCCCGAGAGGGGCCGGGCGGCAGGGCGGTCGCCGCCGTCCTCGTTAGTATAGTGGTGAGTATCCCCGCCTGTCACGCGGGAGACCGGGGTTCGATTCCCCGACGGGGAGGCAACACAGCCTTTTTGGTGGCCGCGGTGGCTCTCTGTCCTGCCGCCTGGCCCCCAAGGGCCCTTCGTCTCCTCCGTCCGCCTTTGGACCAGGCGCCTGGCCACCGCCGACCGCCTCTACCGGTGCAGCCCTCCAGCCTGAGCCCTCTGTCGTCGCCGGGCGCTCGGTCGCCACGGCGGAGCGACGGCCTCCTTGGCCACCCCACGGCCTTGCCCGACCATAGCCGGATCTTGCGGCCCGCCCGCCCACAGGGGCTGCCTCAGTGGGCTCCTAGGCTCGCGACCGGCGCGGCGCGGCAGAGCGCCGTGACGCCTGCAGGCGGCTGGCTCCCGTGTCCCCCTGTCGTCGTGGGAAGTGGCCTCGCCCAGCGCACGGTGGAGAAGGGCTTTGGCCAGCTGGCTGCTGGAAGCCGCGTGCCCCGCGTTGCCCCCCGGGGGTGAGGGCGGAGGCGTTCGCGGGCCGCGGCGGGGAGCGAACGGCCGGGGGGCCGCAAGGCCGCGGGAGCGCCGCCCCGGGGCGGTGGGGCCGGTGGACCCCGGCCGCTGCGTAGAGCTGGCGCGGATGGGGTTGCTGGTGGGCTGCTGGTGGCGCCGGCGGCGGCGCAGAGCCTCCCGCTGACGGGGCGTCGGGGCAGGGATGCGGCGGCGGCTGCGGCGAGAGTGTGCTGGGGCGAGCCCGGGGCCGGCGTCTGGCGGCGGCCCGGGCTGAGCAGCGTTGGTGGTATAGTGGTGAGCATAGCTGCCTTCCAAGCAGTTGACCCGGGTTCGATTCCCGGCCAACGCAGCAGGCCGACCTTTTGCTGAGCTCCGCCGCCCTCCCGGCTGGGGCGTTCGGGGCAGAGAGAGCTGGGAGCAGGGAGCCAGGCAGCTGGCGCGCGGCTTTTGGCGTGTGTGCGAGAAGCCGGTGGCGCGCGCAGTGTTTTGAGGCTGCTGAGAGCAAGACGGCCCGCCAGGGCAGGCGGACTGACAGGGCCGGCGGGCGGCTGGACTTGCCTTGCCAAGGCCGAGTGTGGGCACCACGGTGGCGCGGGCGGGCGGGCGGGCGGGCGGCCCGGAGGCGCTGGGTTCGGCAGGAGCAGGCGAGGGCCGAACCCCGACGCTCCCTGGTGGTCTAGTGGTTAGGATTCGGCGCTCTCACCGCCGCGGCCCGGGTTCGATTCCCGGTCAGGGAAGCCTTTCTTCTTCCCCTCCGCCCGCCACCTGCCGATCTCCTCGCCGGCGACCCCACCACCCTTTTAGCCTACGCTTGCTCAGCGCTGCCACAGAGGCCCCGGGACCCTGCACCTCCAGCCCAAGCACGATTCAGGCCAGCCCCGCCGTGCCCCGGGGCAAACCTTTTGGCCGCAGTGGCCACCTCGCGCCGCTTCCACCACGACCCGCCTGAGGCCTCCCAGCCCCAGCCCCCGCCCCCTCCCTCCTGAGGGGCGGCGGCTGCTGCCCCTGGTGGCGGCCGCCATGCTCCTGGGCTTGTGCTGGTTCTCCTGCTGTCAGTGGTGGTGGGGAGGAGGAGGGGTCGGACAGGGCGGGTGGGGGTAGGGGTCGGGGCGTGGGCTGTGGTGGTCGCCACAGGCCGAAGACGAGCGAGGGGGATCTGCCTCTGGGAGTGGGGCCAGTGGCCACGGACACGCCTGCCTCCCCATGCCCCGCGTGCCAGCCACCTCTCTGGGCGGCTGGGCCATTGAGTGCCAGGTCCCGGGCTGGCTGTGACTCCCGTGCGCCGCTGGTGACTCCAAGAGGGTGCTGGTCCTGAGTGGGCTCTGGGAGGCGGACCACGGCGCCCGGGAGGCATCGGTATCGATGGGTTCAGTCGCTCAGTGCGCTGCAGCAGCCCAGGCTTCCCTGGCCATCACCAACTCCCGCAGCTTGCTCAAACTCAGGTCCAGCGAGTCGGCGATGCCATCCAACCATCTCACCTTCTGGCGTGGCGTGTCGTCCCCGTCTCCTCCTGCCTTCCGTCGAGGTCTTTTCCAGGGAGTCAGTCCTTTGCGTCAGGTGGCCAGAGGACTGAATGAAGTGTCAGCTTCAGCCTCAGGGCTTCCCATGAATATTCAGGACTGATTTCCTCTAGGATTGACTGGTTGGATCTCCTGGCAGTCCAAGGGACTCTCAAGAGTCTTCTCCAACACCGCAGTTCAAAAGCATCGATTCTTCAGCGCTCAGCTTTCTTTATGCTCCATCTCTCACATCTGTCCGTGACTGCTGGACAGACCGTGGCTTCCACGAGATGGACCCTCGTGGCAGAGTCATGTCTCTGCTTCTCGACATGCTGGCTAGCTTGGTCAGAGCTTTTCTCCCAAGAGGCGGACGTCTTTTAATTTCATGGCCGCGGCCACCGGCTGCAGTGATTTGGGGGAGCCCCCCCCCACCTCAGTGACGTCTCTCCCGGTGGCCATTGTTTCCCCATCTGTTTGCCATGAAGTGATGGGACCGGATGCCACGAGCTTAGTTTTCTGAATGTTGAGTTTGAAGCCAACTTTGTCATTTTCCTCTTTCACTTCCATCAAGAGGCTCTTGAGTTCTTCTTCGCTCTCCCCGAGGCAAAGGGGTGAAGACGAATGTGGGCCTGTGCTGCGAGTCACAGCACCGCGCGGGGGAAGTGAGGGAGCACACAGATCCCGGCGGGGCGGGCCGGCCGGGAAAACCCAGCCAACCAGCCGGGAGGTGGCAGATGCGCCCCAGGCAGTGATGCCGGCCAGGGTGGACACGCCGACCAACATGGTGTTTCCCTTGCCTGACCACAGCTCTCAATCCTACCAGAGTGAGGCAAGGTTTCCCAGATGTCCCTCCCCGACAACGAACCAAAGGGGGGCACCTGGGTGCACACGCAGACACGCAGACACACACACACACAGCGCCCTGTTCCACGCACCCCTGCCCTAGATATGACATCTCCTACTTTGCCATTCTCTCCAATCTGTCTGTCCAGGATCAACTCCATCCCTCTCCACAGACTGTCATCGTCGTCCCCAGGAACTCTCGCCGGGGGTCATCGCCACCCACAATCTCCCCTTAGCCCAATCTTGAGCCCGTCTGTAACCCCAAAGGGTTTCACGACTGTTGAAGGGCTGTGTCCTTTGGGGGGTGGGGTGGGGGAGTGGACGGCCGACGAAGGGCACCATCCTGCGGCGAGGGCGGCACGCTCGGGGGCGACGGGACAAAGCTGAGTCCCCTGGGCAAAAGGAGAACCTGTGGCCTGACGCGTGCTAGCCATCGCCGCAGGAGGTTTCCTCGACGCCCCTGCCGGGGCCGTGGGCGTCAGCGTGCGTGGGTGAGAGTGCGGGACGAAGCTGCCTGGGGCCATGGCTGGTGGGTGCCCCACGAGGATCAGGGACCGGGGCAGAGCCATCGCAGGGAGAGGGGGCGGCAGCGAGCAGGGTGCGGGGAGGCAGGCCCAGGGGTGCTTGGGCGTGGCGTCTGCGTGGAGGGCCGGCGGGAAGGGGGAGGCATGGGACTCGCGGGGACCTGGCCGAAAGATGGGCCGGCCACTCGAGCAGGGCCTCTGCAGAAGCATGGAGGCGGTGGCGACGCCGTGCCAGGCACCCGTGTGAGGCTGGGACAGGTCTGCGGTCGGGGTGGGCGGGTGGCAGGGGTGGGTCTGCGGAGCTGGAGGCAGGCCCGCACTGGTGAACGCCAGGGCAGGGCAGGGCGTGTGAGGGATGGCCCGGGGCTGCAGGGGGACGGTGGCGGGTAGATGGGGCCGAGCCTGGGGTCTGGCGGGAGAGGCAGAGGGCAGGCGGTGACCCTGAGGGGGCTGTGGCGTGAGGGAGGTGGTGGGAGAGCACGCCGTGTGGGCGGGCTGGCGCGCGGTGCCGCAGGTTGCTCAGGCTCGGCGGTGGGCTGGGGCTCCGGGCGCTGGCTAGGACGCTGGCAAGCGAGCCACAGAAACGGAGTGCCAGACGGGGGCCAGACCCGGTCGGAACAGGGTGGGCCCACCGTCCCGCCCCAGAGACCCAAGTCCCCACTCACCAGGACCAGATGTCCAGTCTCGGGTGTGCCATTGCTGGGGGCTCAGGGTGGGATGGTGGGTGGTGGTTGGCAGCGGGGATGCCTGGGGTTTCATGAGGACCAAAGAGAGCTCCCATCTGACCGAGCACACCCCGTCCTGGGTGCACACCCGCAGAGAACAAACCTCGGAGAGGTCTAAAGGTCCATACTCGCCGTGCACACTGCAGCACTATTTGCCATAGCCACGACACGGAAGAAACCCCAGTGCCCGTCCTCGAACGGCGGGCCCAAGAAGATGTGGCATAGATGTCCCAAGGAACGATCACTCGGTCCTAAAGAGAAAAGGAAAGGATTGCCATTTGTCACAAGCAATGATGGACCTAGAGACTCTTAGACTTGGTGAAGAATGTCAGACCGAGTTGGACAAAAGCATGTGGAACGTGTAAAAGAATACAAAACGAACCTATTTGCCGAAGAGAGACCGGCTCACGCAGAAAACCGCCTTGGTGTAAGGCAGGCGGAAGGGCAGCGGTGGAGGGATGACTCTGGAGCTGCAACGAACAGATACGCAGGACCGCCTATGATGGGAGACGCACCAAGGTTGTCCAGTTCAACACAGGCAATAAGAGTCAGTACCCTGTAATAACCTCAAGTGGAAAAGAGTCTGAAAACATACATGAAATCTGAAATCTGTACCTGGGAAACAGAATCACGTTGCAGTCCATCGGAAAGGAGCCCAATGTTGGAAATCCACTCTACTTCCACAACAACCGCTACTATGACTTTGGAGTAAGCTTTCAAAAGGACACTGAATACCATAGGTAACTGAGTAAGCGGGAGACAGGCGAGCGGGGTCCATATCCGTGAAAGGCTCAACTCTTCATTCAGAAAGGCACATGCAAACCCCACGGTCGTGGCAGCACCGTTTGCCGTAGCCAAGACGGGGAGAAACCCCCAGTGCCCATCCCCAGTGGGCTCACCCACGAAGATGCGCTGTCAGAGACAGGGAGAGAACAGGATGTCACTGAGCCGTCCACAAGAGTCACATAGTGTCACTGGCAGCAACAGCGGCCGGAGCTGCAGAATATGACCCTTGGTGAGGGGAGTCGAACAGACAAGGTCACAGATGGGTGGAATCGAAAGTGTTGTACAAATTCATCCCTGTGCCAAGCAGCGACAGCCCCCGAGACACAGGAAAGCAGCTTCGGGCTTCCCAAGGGCAAAGTCAGGGACGGAGGGATGAATGAAGAGCCGGGCTCAACGGATATACCGTACTCGTGCTGAGTAGAAAGGAGACGACCAGCAAAGACACACCGGATACCACAGGGAACAGGATGCAATCGCCTGTCACCCCCTGTAATGGAAAGCGATCTGAAAACATCATCCTACACACACAGGACGGAATCACGACGCTGTCCAGCGGAAACGGACAGCAGGGTGTAGACCAGCTACACTTCCAGAACAACATCTACTGCTCCCTGGAAGTCAATCAGTCGAGGATCAGTCCAGCAATAGGCAAAAGAAGAGCTTACGCTGTGATCCAGCAAACCCAATCCCGGGTACCCATCGGGAAAAGACATCACCCCTGCTGGGAGGAGATGCAGGCATCCCCCAGGGTCATCGCAGCCCTCTGTGCCAGAGCCGAGACATGGGGAACGCCCAAGTGCCCGGCGGCACGTGGCCGGCACGAGAAGAAGAGGTATATGTGTACCGTGGAATATGACGCAGCCGTCAAGGAGGAGCGGCCATCGCCACGGGCCGCGACGCTGGACGGACCCACAGAAGGGTCCACTGAGTGAAGTGAGTCGGGTGCAGAGGGACAAAGCTCTGTGGACTCTGCCAACGAATGCAAATGAATCTATGTGCAAAAGGGAAAACGACCTTCAGACATAGAAAACGTCCATAGGGCTACCCAAGGGGAAAGGCAGCGGACGGACGAAGTTGGAGGCGGATCAAGAGAGAGGAGCTAGTATACCTACAGGAGATAAGCAACAAAGCTTTCCTCCGTAGCATGAGATCTGTATTCGTATCTCGCCTCAACCTACACTGGAAAATCACCTGGAAAAGAACAGGGGACTGAATCACTGTGCCGTGCACCTGAGACTAACCCGGGAAAGGAAATCAGGTCTACTGGCGTTGGAAGAAGCAGAAAAAGGAAGAGCCCAAGGGTTGGGGTTGGGGTTGGGGGGAGACGGGCCAGTGGGCCAAAGGCAGAGGCGGGTTCCTTGACAAGAGTAGGATTTGGGATGGCTCATGGAGGAACCGGGCGCGCGCGTGGGCGGGAGGGGGGCAGTGGAGATGGGGGAGGTGGGGAGCAGGGGTGGGGGTGGGTGGGATGGGTGCGTTTGGGGGAGCAGGGGGATGGTGAGGGTGCAGGCTGAGGTGGTGTTACTGGCGGAGCAGGGCTGATGCTGAGGTGAGGCGGGCAAGAGGGTTTCAGGGGAGGGGGTGGTGTGTGAGGTGGTGAGGGCGTTGCTGTTGGAAACCGATCTGGGCCCAGGGCCGGGAGCGTGTGGACTTCTGAGGAACTCCTCCTGCAAGCTGATGCTCCAGGGACCCTCCAGGGAAAAGGGAGGTATCCTTGCCAGATGTGGCAACTTCCTTGCTCCTGGCTGTGCAAACGGAGGGTGATTGAGTCTCGGAGTGTGGCGAGAGTGAGCCAGGGAGCTTGGAGACAGACGTTGGGAAAGGTGAAGAGGTGGGGCCGGCGGCTGCCAGAGGTGGGGTGTGCCTTCCAGCGCAATCCGTGAGCCACCGGCTGGGTCCGCGTGAGGAAGCCAGCAACCACAAGGGAGGTGTCTGGGCACACGGGCGGCTGAGCCCGCAGGGCTTGGGGCCACAGCGGCTTGGCAGCAGGGCCGTGTGTGGGGGCGGGAGGGGTCGTGGGCAGCTGCGTGGGAGAGGCAGCGGGCGGCAGGTAGCAGCCAGCGGTTGCAGGAGCGCTCCCTTGAGCGCCTTGGAGCGGGCAGACCTAGCTCGGCTCTGGGACTGCAGTGCGGGACCAAAAGGGGACGCTGGGGTTGCATGGGCCGGGAATCGAACCCGGGCCTCCCGCGTGGCAGGCGAGAATTCTACCACTGAACCACCCATGCACCGGTGGCCGCCGCCGCCCGACGCCGCCCCAGAGGCGCTGGCCAACACCCGCCCGTCACTGCTCACCGCTCGCCCAGTGGGCATCTGTCTGCTCCATCCGAGCAGGAGACGACGGGCGGCCGACCTCAAAGCCAGGGTCCGGGCACGTGCAGGACCCCAGGGCGCGGCGCTCTCGGAGGGACCCCGGGGCGGCGGGCCGCCGGCCCACTCGGCCGGTCCCGCGCCTTCTGCGCCGACCACGGCCGCCGCGACGCTGTCGGTGTCGCCCGAGGGGGCCAGGAGCCGACGCCGTCTGCGTGGGCAGGCGCTGCGTGGTCGCCGCGGCCGCGCGCCGACGTTCCTCTCAGCGACCTGCCGGGTCCCGACCCAAAACCCCTCTGGCGGGCTGGCTTTCCGGCAGGGGCGGGATGGAGCGTGCCATTGCGGGCGGGGGCCGGGACCCCGGGCTCGGCCTGTGCTGGATGCTCGCGAGCGCGGGAGCGCGACTCCCCGGGGCGCCCCCGCCGCCGCCCCGAGCGGCGCTCAGGCCCCAGGACCCAAAGGCGTTGTGAGCCTGGCTCCTGCGCTCTGGCCGACGGCGCTCGCGGGCGCTCCGCTCTGACAGGGTGGGTGGTGGTGGTGGTGAGGAGGGGCCCTTGGGCAGAGCGGCTCCTGGCTCGGGGACTGCCGGCTGAGGCAGGGAGCACGCCAGGCCGCGCTTGGCTCCGGCCCGGGCGGCGGCTTCCCCCCCTCCCCCCGGGAACGGGCGCGGTGGCGCCGAGGGCCGGGGCGCGGGCTGGGCGCCTGTGGCTGGGCTGGACGGGCACGCAGGGCTTCCGCTCCCACCCCAGCCGAGCGCCCTTCCCGGGACGGGTTCGTGCACGGAAGGCCGGTGTTCGCCGGCCCGCAGCAAGGGTGCGTGGCGCGCGTCCCGGGCGGGAGGCAGGCAGGTGTGGCCCGGCCGAGGCCGCAAGGCGGAGAAGCGTGGAGGGCACGCAGCAGCCCCCTGGCGGGCAAGGCGGGGGGGCTCGGCCGCCTGGGTGTGGCTGGGTGGCGCAGGCGGGCCGGCGGCGCGGGCGCGGACGACAGGGTGCCGGCCGGAGGGAGAGCGGCCGGGGGCGGACGTGGAAGCAAGGCTGCGAGAGCGACTTGGCCGTTCAGCAGGCAGAAGTCGCGGCGCCCGCGAAGCGAGGAGGGCTCGCCACCCGGCGCGGGGCCGCGTGCGTCGGCGCCGACGGGGGTGGGGCGGGGTGGGGCCTTGCGAGTGGGAGGGTGGGCGAGGGTGCGCGAGGCGCAGGCGGGGAGGCCGGAAAAGCAGCAGCTGCAGCCGCAGACACCTGGGGAGGAAAGCTGCGCTGAGAAGGACTGAAGGTTCCTGGTGGCGGGGGGCGGGCGTGTGTGGAGAAAGGCTGTGGCGCGGGGAGGACGGGTGCGTTTGTCCGGCGGGCCAAAAGGCTGGCTTGTCAGGAGTGGGATTCGAACCCACGCCTCCAGGGGAGACTGCGACCTGAACGCAGCGCCTTAGACCGCTCGGCCATCCTGACGGCGGGCCTGGGCGGGCGCGTGGCCGCTCGCCTGGCTGAGACCCGACGCGGCGCGAGCCCCGGCGCCCGTGGCGGGCCGCGCGGTGCGCCGCGCCAGGCAGGCAGGCGGCCGTCTGGCGTGGGTGAGCGACGGGGCCGGCCGAGGCGCCTGGCTGCGCCGCCGGTCGCGCCCCGGACCCAGCCCGGCCCTTGGCGGGCCGTCCCCTCCTCACCCGCGCCCCTCCTCGCCAGACGCGGGCCGGCGCGCGCCCACCGTGTCCTCGCAGCCTCGCTTGCCTTCTCGGACCCCCTTCTCCCGGCGGAATGGCCGCGTTGGAGGCAAGAGGCGGCGCGCACGAGGAGTGTCCGGTGCCCCGGGGGGTCCGGGTCCGTGTCGGGGTCGCGGGCCGCCTCTGTGACCGAGGCGGTTGGTTTGGTGGGCGGTCGGGTCGGGGCCCGTGCTGGGCACGTGCTGGGCACGGGGGAGGCGTGGGCAGGCAGCCCGAGAGCCCGAGAGGGGCCGGGCGGCAGGGCGGTCGCCGCCGTCCTCGTTAGTATAGTGGTGAGTATCCCCGCCTGTCACGCGGGAGACCGGGGTTCGATTCCCCGACGGGGAGGCAACACAGCCTTTTTGGTGGCCGCGGTGGCTCTCTGTCCTGCCGCCTGGCCCCCAAGGGCCCTTCGTCTCCTCCGTCCGCCTTTGGACCAGGCGCCTGGCCACCGCCGACCGCCTCTACCGGTGCAGCCCTCCAGCCTGAGCCCTCTGTCGTCGCCGGGCGCTCGGTCGCCACGGCGGAGCGACGGCCTCCTTGGCCACCCCACGGCCTTGCCCGACCATAGCCGGATCTTGCGGCCCGCCCGCCCACAGGGGCTGCCTCAGTGGGCTCCTAGGCTCGCGACCGGCGCGGCGCGGCAGAGCGCCGTGACGCCTGCAGGCGGCTGGCTCCCGTGTCCCCCTGTCGTCGTGGGAAGTGGCCTCGCCCAGCGCACGGTGGAGAAGGGCTTTGGCCAGCTGGCTGCTGGAAGCCGCGTGCCCCGCGTTGCCCCCCGGGGGTGAGGGCGGAGGCGTTCGCGGGCCGCGGCGGGGAGCGAACGGCCGGGGGGCCGCAAGGCCGCGGGAGCGCCGCCCCGGGGCGGTGGGGCCGGTGGACCCCGGCCGCTGCGTAGAGCTGGCGCGGATGGGGTTGCTGGTGGGCTGCTGGTGGCGCCGGCGGCGGCGCAGAGCCTCCCGCTGACGGGGCGTCGGGGCAGGGATGCGGCGGCGGCTGCGGCGAGAGTGTGCTGGGGCGAGCCCGGGGCCGGCGTCTGGCGGCGGCCCGGGCTGAGCAGCGTTGGTGGTATAGTGGTGAGCATAGCTGCCTTCCAAGCAGTTGACCCGGGTTCGATTCCCGGCCAACGCAGCAGGCCGACCTTTTGCTGAGCTCCGCCGCCCTCCCGGCTGGGGCGTTCGGGGCAGAGAGAGCTGGGAGCAGGGAGCCAGGCAGCTGGCGCGCGGCTTTTGGCGTGTGTGCGAGAAGCCGGTGGCGCGCGCAGTGTTTTGAGGCTGCTGAGAGCAAGACGGCCCGCCAGGGCAGGCGGACTGACAGGGCCGGCGGGCGGCTGGACTTGCCTTGCCAAGGCCGAGTGTGGGCACCACGGTGGCGCGGGCGGGCGGGCGGGCGGGCGGCCCGGAGGCGCTGGGTTCGGCAGGAGCAGGCGAGGGCCGAACCCCGACGCTCCCTGGTGGTCTAGTGGTTAGGATTCGGCGCTCTCACCGCCGCGGCCCGGGTTCGATTCCCGGTCAGGGAAGCCTTTCTTCTTCCCCTCCGCCCGCCACCTGCCGATCTCCTCGCCGGCGACCCCACCACCCTTTTAGCCTACGCTTGCTCAGCGCTGCCACAGAGGCCCCGGGACCCTGCACCTCCAGCCCAAGCACGATTCAGGCCAGCCCCGCCGTGCCCCGGGGCAAACCTTTTGGCCGCAGTGGCCACCTCGCGCCGCTTCCACCACGACCCGCCTGAGGCCTCCCAGCCCCAGCCCCCGCCCCCTCCCTCCTGAGGGGCGGCGGCTGCTGCCCCTGGTGGCGGCCGCCATGCTCCTGGGCTTGTGCTGGTTCTCCTGCTGTCAGTGGTGGTGGGGAGGAGGAGGGGTCGGACAGGGCGGGTGGGGGTAGGGGTCGGGGCGTGGGCTGTGGTGGTCGCCAGCGCGGGCCGGCAGCGGCCGCGGCGGTGGCCACAGCCGAAGACGAGCGAGGGGGATCTGCCTCTGGGAGTGGGGCCAGTGGCCACGGACACGCCTGCCTCCCCATGCCCCGCGTGCCAGCCACCTCTCTGGGCGGCTGGGCCATTGAGTGCCAGGTCCCGGGCTGGCTGTGACTCCCGTGCGCCGCTGGTGACTCCAAGAGGGTGCTGGTCCTGAGTGGGCTCTGGGAGGCGGACCACGGCGCCCGGGAGGCATCGGTATCGATGGGTTCAGTCGCTCAGTGCGCTGCAGCAGCCCAGGCTTCCCTGGCCATCACCAACTCCCGCAGCTTGCTCAAACTCAGGTCCAGCGAGTCGGCGATGCCATCCAACCATCTCACCTTCTGGCGTGGCGTGTCGTCCCCGTCTCCTCCTGCCTTCCGTCGAGGTCTTTTCCAGGGAGTCAGTCCTTTGCGTCAGGTGGCCAGAGGACTGAATGAAGTGTCAGCTTCAGCCTCAGGGCTTCCCATGAATATTCAGGACTGATTTCCTCTAGGATTGACTGGTTGGATCTCCTGGCAGTCCAAGGGACTCTCAAGAGTCTTCTCCAACACCGCAGTTCAAAAGCATCGATTCTTCAGCGCTCAGCTTTCTTTATGCTCCATCTCTCACATCTGTCCGTGACTGCTGGACAGACCGTGGCTTCCACGAGATGGACCCTCGTGGCAGAGTCATGTCTCTGCTTCTCGACATGCTGGCTAGCTTGGTCAGAGCTTTTCTCCCAAGAGGCGGACGTCTTTTAATTTCATGGCCGCGGCCACCGGCTGCAGTGATTTGGGGGAGCCCCCCCCCACCTCAGTGACGTCTCTCCCGGTGGCCATTGTTTCCCCATCTGTTTGCCATGAAGTGATGGGACCGGATGCCACGAGCTTAGTTTTCTGAATGTTGAGTTTGAAGCCAACTTTGTCATTTTCCTCTTTCACTTCCATCAAGAGGCTCTTGAGTTCTTCTTCGCTCTCCCCGAGGCAAAGGGGTGAAGACGAATGTGGGCCTGTGCTGCGAGTCACAGCACCGCGCGGGGGAAGTGAGGGAGCACACAGATCCCGGCGGGGCGGGCCGGCCGGGAAAACCCAGCCAACCAGCCGGGAGGTGGCAGATGCGCCCCAGGCAGTGATGCCGGCCAGGGTGGACACGCCGACCAACATGGTGTTTCCCTTGCCTGACCACAGCTCTCAATCCTACCAGAGTGAGGCAAGGTTTCCCAGATGTCCCTCCCCGACAACGAACCAAAGGGGGGCACCTGGGTGCACACGCAGACACGCAGACACACACACACACAGCGCCCTGTTCCACGCACCCCTGCCCTAGATATGACATCTCCTACTTTGCCATTCTCTCCAATCTGTCTGTCCAGGATCAACTCCATCCCTCTCCACAGACTGTCATCGTCGTCCCCAGGAACTCTCGCCGGGGGTCATCGCCACCCACAATCTCCCCTTAGCCCAATCTTGAGCCCGTCTGTAACCCCAAAGGGTTTCACGACTGTTGAAGGGCTGTGTCCTTTGGGGGGTGGGGTGGGGGAGTGGACGGCCGACGAAGGGCACCATCCTGCGGCGAGGGCGGCACGCTCGGGGGCGACGGGACAAAGCTGAGTCCCCTGGGCAAAAGGAGAACCTGTGGCCTGACGCGTGCTAGCCATCGCCGCAGGAGGTTTCCTCGACGCCCCTGCCGGGGCCGTGGGCGTCAGCGTGCGTGGGTGAGAGTGCGGGACGAAGCTGCCTGGGGCCATGGCTGGTGGGTGCCCCACGAGGATCAGGGACCGGGGCAGAGCCATCGCAGGGAGAGGGGGCGGCAGCGAGCAGGGTGCGGGGAGGCAGGCCCAGGGGTGCTTGGGCGTGGCGTCTGCGTGGAGGGCCGGCGGGAAGGGGGAGGCATGGGACTCGCGGGGACCTGGCCGAAAGATGGGCCGGCCACTCGAGCAGGGCCTCTGCAGAAGCATGGAGGCGGTGGCGACGCCGTGCCAGGCACCCGTGTGAGGCTGGGACAGGTCTGCGGTCGGGGTGGGCGGGTGGCAGGGGTGGGTCTGCGGAGCTGGAGGCAGGCCCGCACTGGTGAACGCCAGGGCAGGGCAGGGCGTGTGAGGGATGGCCCGGGGCTGCAGGGGGACGGTGGCGGGTAGATGGGGCCGAGCCTGGGGTCTGGCGGGAGAGGCAGAGGGCAGGCGGTGACCCTGAGGGGGCTGTGGCGTGAGGGAGGTGGTGGGAGAGCACGCCGTGTGGGCGGGCTGGCGCGCGGTGCCGCAGGTTGCTCAGGCTCGGCGGTGGGCTGGGGCTCCGGGCGCTGGCTAGGACGCTGGCAAGCGAGCCACAGAAACGGAGTGCCAGACGGGGGCCAGACCCGGTCGGAACAGGGTGGGCCCACCGTCCCGCCCCAGAGACCCAAGTCCCCACTCACCAGGACCAGATGTCCAGTCTCGGGTGTGCCATTGCTGGGGGCTCAGGGTGGGATGGTGGGTGGTGGTTGGCAGCGGGGATGCCTGGGGTTTCATGAGGACCAAAGAGAGCTCCCATCTGACCGAGCACACCCCGTCCTGGGTGCACACCCGCAGAGAACAAACCTCGGAGAGGTCTAAAGGTCCATACTCGCCGTGCACACTGCAGCACTATTTGCCATAGCCACGACACGGAAGAAACCCCAGTGCCCGTCCTCGAACGGCGGGCCCAAGAAGATGTGGCATAGATGTCCCAAGGAACGATCACTCGGTCCTAAAGAGAAAAGGAAAGGATTGCCATTTGTCACAAGCAATGATGGACCTAGAGACTCTTAGACTTGGTGAAGAATGTCAGACCGAGTTGGACAAAAGCATGTGGAACGTGTAAAAGAATACAAAACGAACCTATTTGCCGAAGAGAGACCGGCTCACGCAGAAAACCGCCTTGGTGTAAGGCAGGCGGAAGGGCAGCGGTGGAGGGATGACTCTGGAGCTGCAACGAACAGATACGCAGGACCGCCTATGATGGGAGACGCACCAAGGTTGTCCAGTTCAACACAGGCAATAAGAGTCAGTACCCTGTAATAACCTCAAGTGGAAAAGAGTCTGAAAACATACATGAAATCTGAAATCTGTACCTGGGAAACAGAATCACGTTGCAGTCCATCGGAAAGGAGCCCAATGTTGGAAATCCACTCTACTTCCACAACAACCGCTACTATGACTTTGGAGTAAGCTTTCAAAAGGACACTGAATACCATAGGTAACTGAGTAAGCGGGAGACAGGCGAGCGGGGTCCATATCCGTGAAAGGCTCAACTCTTCATTCAGAAAGGCACATGCAAACCCCACGGTCGTGGCAGCACCATTTGCCGTAGCCAAGACAGGGAGAAACCCCTAGTGCCCATCCCCAGCGGCTCACCCACGAAGATGCGCTGTCAGAGACAGGGAGAGAACAGGATGTCACTGAGCCGTCCACAAGAGTCACATAGTGTCACTGGCAGCAACAGCGGCCGGAGCTGCAGAATATGACCCTTGGTGAGGGGAGTCGAACAGACAAGGTCACAGATGGGTGGAATCGAAAGTGTTGTACAAATTCATCCCTGTGCCAAGCAGCGACAGCCCCCGAGACACAGGAAAGCAGCTTCGGGCTTCCCAAGGGCAAAGTCAGGGACGGAGGGATGAATGAAGAGCCGGGCTCAACGGATATACCGTACTCGTGCTGAGTAGAAAGGAGACGACCAGCAAAGACACACCGGATACCACAGGGAACAGGATGCAATCGCCTGTCACCCCCTGTAATGGAAAGCGATCTGAAAACATCATCCTACACACACAGGACGGAATCACGACGCTGTCCAGCGGAAACGGACAGCAGGGTGTAGACCAGCTACACTTCCAGAACAACATCTACTGCTCCCTGGAAGTCAATCAGTCGAGGATCAGTCCAGCAATAGGCAAAAGAAGAGCTTACGCTGTGATCCAGCAAACCCAATCCCGGGTACCCATCGGGAAAAGACATCACCCCTGCTGGGAGGAGATGCAGGCATCCCCCAGGGTCATCGCAGCCCTCTGTGCCAGAGCCGAGACATGGGGAACGCCCAAGTGCCCGGCGGCACGTGGCCGGCACGAGAAGAAGAGGTATATGTGTACCGTGGAATATGACGCAGCCGTCAAGGAGGAGCGGCCATCGCCACGGGCCGCGACGCTGGACGGACCCACAGAAGGGTCCACTGAGTGAAGTGAGTCGGGTGCAGAGGGACAAAGCTCTGTGGACTCTGCCAACGAATGCAAATGAATCTATGTGCAAAAGGGAAAACGACCTTCAGACATAGAAAACGTCCATAGGGCTACCCAAGGGGAAAGGCAGCGGACGGACGAAGTTGGAGGCGGATCAAGAGAGAGGAGCTAGTATACCTACAGGAGATAAGCAACAAAGCTTTCCTCCGTAGCATGAGATCTGTATTCGTATCTCGCCTCAACCTACACTGGAAAATCACCTGGAAAAGAACAGGGGACTGAATCACTGTGCCGTGCACCTGAGACTAACCCGGGAAAGGAAATCAGGTCTACTGGCGTTGGAAGAAGCAGAAAAAGGAAGAGCCCAAGGGTTGGGGTTGGGGTTGGGGGGAGACGGGCCAGTGGGCCAAAGGCAGAGGCGGGTTCCTTGACAAGAGTAGGATTTGGGATGGCTCATGGAGGAACCGGGCGCGCGCGTGGGCGGGAGGGGGGCAGTGGAGATGGGGGAGGTGGGGAGCAGGGGTGGGGGTGGGTGGGATGGGTGCGTTTGGGGGAGCAGGGGGATGGTGAGGGTGCAGGCTGAGGTGGTGTTACTGGCGGAGCAGGGCTGATGCTGAGGTGAGGCGGGCAAGAGGGTTTCAGGGGAGGGGGTGGTGTGTGAGGTGGTGAGGGCGTTGCTGTTGGAAACCGATCTGGGCCCAGGGCCGGGAGCATGTGGACGTCTGAGGAACTCCTCCTGCAAGCTGATGCTCCAGGGACCCTCCAGGGAAAAGGGAGGTATCCTTGCCAGATGTGGCAACTTCCTTGCTCCTGGCTGTGCAAACGGAGGGTGATTGATTCTCGGAGTGTGGCGAGAGTGAGCCAGGGAGCTTGGAGACAGACGTTGGGAAAGGTGAAGAGGTGGGGCCGGCGGCTGCCAGAGGTGGGGTGTGCCTTCCAGCGCAATCCGTGAGCCACCGGCTGGGTCCGCGTGAGGAAGCCAGCAACCACAAGGGAGGTGTCTGGGCACACGGGCGGCTGAGCCCGCAGGGCTTGGGGCCACAGCGGCTTGGCAGCAGGGCCGTGTGTGGGGGCGGGAGGGGTCGTGGGCAGCTGCGTGGGAGAGGCAGCGGGCGGCAGGTAGCAGCCAGCGGTTGCAGGAGCGCTCCCTTGAGCGCCTTGGAGCGGGCAGACCTAGCTCGGCTCTGGGACTGCAGTGCGGGACCAAAAGGGGACGCTGGGGTTGCATGGGCCGGGAATCGAACCCGGGCCTCCCGCGTGGCAGGCGAGAATTCTACCACTGAACCACCCATGCACCGGTGGCCGCCGCCGCCCGACGCCGCCCCAGAGGCGCTGGCCAACACCCGCCCGTCACTGCTCACCGCTCGCCCAGTGGGCATCTGTCTGCTCCATCCGAGCAGGAGACGACGGGCGGCCGACCTCAAAGCCAGGGTCCGGGCACGTGCAGGACCCCAGGGCGCGGCGCTCTCGGAGGGACCCCGGGGCGGCGGGCCGCCGGCCCACTCGGCCGGTCCCGCGCCTTCTGCGCCGACCACGGCCGCCGCGACGCTGTCGGTGTCGCCCGAGGGGGCCAGGAGCCGACGCCGTCTGCGTGGGCAGGCGCTGCGTGGTCGCCGCGGCCGCGCGCCGACGTTCCTCTCAGCGACCTGCCGGGTCCCGACCCAAAACCCCTCTGGCGGGCTGGCTTTCCGGCAGGGGCGGGATGGAGCGTGCCATTGCGGGCGGGGGCCGGGACCCCGGGCTCGGCCTGTGCTGGATGCTCGCGAGCGCGGGAGCGCGACTCCCCGGGGCGCCCCCGCCGCCGCCCCGAGCGGCGCTCAGGCCCCAGGACCCAAAGGCGTTGTGAGCCTGGCTCCTGCGCTCTGGCCGACGGCGCTCGCGGGCGCTCCGCTCTGACAGGGTGGGTGGTGGTGGTGGTGAGGAGGGGCCCTTGGGCAGAGCGGCTCCTGGCTCGGGGACTGCCGGCTGAGGCAGGGAGCACGCCAGGCCGCGCTTGGCTCCGGCCCGGGCGGCGGCTTCCCCCCCTCCCCCCGGGAACGGGCGCGGTGGCGCCGAGGGCCGGGGCGCGGGCTGGGCGCCTGTGGCTGGGCTGGACGGGCACGCAGGGCTTCCGCTCCCACCCCAGCCGAGCGCCCTTCCCGGGACGGGTTCGTGCACGGAAGGCCGGTGTTCGCCGGCCCGCAGCAAGGGTGCGTGGCGCGCGTCCCGGGCGGGAGGCAGGCAGGTGTGGCCCGGCCGAGGCCGCAAGGCGGAGAAGCGTGGAGGGCACGCAGCAGCCCCCTGGCGGGCAAGGCGGGGGGGCTCGGCCGCCTGGGTGTGGCTGGGTGGCGCAGGCGGGCCGGCGGCGCGGGCGCGGACGACAGGGTGCCGGCCGGAGGGAGAGCGGCCGGGGGCGGACGTGGAAGCAAGGCTGCGAGAGCGACTTGGCCGTTCAGCAGGCAGAAGTCGCGGCGCCCGCGAAGCGAGGAGGGCTCGCCACCCGGCGCGGGGCCGCGTGCGTCGGCGCCGACGGGGGTGGGGCGGGGTGGGGCCTTGCGAGTGGGAGGGTGGGCGAGGGTGCGCGAGGCGCAGGCGGGGAGGCCGGAAAAGCAGCAGCTGCAGCCGCAGACACCTGGGGAGGAAAGCTGCGCTGAGAAGGACTGAAGGTTCCTGGTGGCGGGGGGCGGGCGTGTGTGGAGAAAGGCTGTGGCGCGGGGAGGACGGGTGCGTTTGTCCGGCGGGCCAAAAGGCTGGCTTGTCAGGAGTGGGATTCGAACCCACGCCTCCAGGGGAGACTGCGACCTGAACGCAGCGCCTTAGACCGCTCGGCCATCCTGACGGCGGGCCTGGGCGGGCGCGTGGCCGCTCGCCTGGCTGAGACCCGACGCGGCGCGAGCCCCGGCGCCCGTGGCGGGCCGCGCGGTGCGCCGCGCCAGGCAGGCAGGCGGCCGTCTGGCGTGGGTGAGCGACGGGGCCGGCCGAGGCGCCTGGCTGCGCCGCCGGTCGCGCCCCGGACCCAGCCCGGCCCTTGGCGGGCCGTCCCCTCCTCACCCGCGCCCCTCCTCGCCAGACGCGGGCCGGCGCGCGCCCACCGTGTCCTCGCAGCCTCGCTTGCCTTCTCGGACCCCCTTCTCCCGGCGGAATGGCCGCGTTGGAGGCAAGAGGCGGCGCGCACGAGGAGTGTCCGGTGCCCCGGGGGGTCCGGGTCCGTGTCGGGGTCGCGGGCCGCCTCTGTGACCGAGGCGGTTGGTTTGGTGGGCGGTCGGGTCGGGGCCCGTGCTGGGCACGGGGGAGGCGTGGGCAGGCAGCCCGAGAGCCCGAGAGGGGCCGGGCGGCAGGGCGGTCGCCGCCGTCCTCGTTAGTATAGTGGTGAGTATCCCCGCCTGTCACGCGGGAGACCGGGGTTCGATTCCCCGACGGGGAGGCAACACAGCCTTTTTGGTGGCCGCGGTGGCTCTCTGTCCTGCCGCCTGGCCCCCAAGGGCCCTTCGTCTCCTCCGTCCGCCTTTGGACCAGGCGCCTGGCCACCGCCGACCGCCTCTACCGGTGCAGCCCTCCAGCCTGAGCCCTCTGTCGTCGCCGGGCGCTCGGTCGCCACGGCGGAGCGACGGCCTCCTTGGCCACCCCACGGCCTTGCCCGACCATAGCCGGATCTTGCGGCCCGCCCGCCCACAGGGGCTGCCTCAGTGGGCTCCTAGGCTCGCGACCGGCGCGGCGCGGCAGAGCGCCGTGACGCCTGCAGGCGGCTGGCTCCCGTGTCCCCCTGTCGTCGTGGGAAGTGGCCTCGCCCAGCGCACGGTGGAGAAGGGCTTTGGCCAGCTGGCTGCTGGAAGCCGCGTGCCCCGCGTTGCCCCCCGGGGGTGAGGGCGGAGGCGTTCGCGGGCCGCGGCGGGGAGCGAACGGCCGGGGGGCCGCAAGGCCGCGGGAGCGCCGCCCCGGGGCGGTGGGGCCGGTGGACCCCGGCCGCTGCGTAGAGCTGGCGCGGATGGGGTTGCTGGTGGGCTGCTGGTGGCGCCGGCGGCGGCGCAGAGCCTCCCGCTGACGGGGCGTCGGGGCAGGGATGCGGCGGCGGCTGCGGCGAGAGTGTGCTGGGGCGAGCCCGGGGCCGGCGTCTGGCGGCGGCCCGGGCTGAGCAGCGTTGGTGGTATAGTGGTGAGCATAGCTGCCTTCCAAGCAGTTGACCCGGGTTCGATTCCCGGCCAACGCAGCAGGCCGACCTTTTGCTGAGCTCCGCCGCCCTCCCGGCTGGGGCGTTCGGGGCAGAGAGAGCTGGGAGCAGGGAGCCAGGCAGCTGGCGCGCGGCTTTTGGCGTGTGTGCGAGAAGCCGGTGGCGCGCGCAGTGTTTTGAGGCTGCTGAGAGCAAGACGGCCCGCCAGGGCAGGCGGACTGACAGGGCCGGCGGGCGGCTGGACTTGCCTTGCCAAGGCCGAGTGTGGGCACCACGGTGGCGCGGGCGGGCGGGCGGGCGGGCGGCCCGGAGGCGCTGGGTTCGGCAGGAGCAGGCGAGGGCCGAACCCCGACGCTCCCTGGTGGTCTAGTGGTTAGGATTCGGCGCTCTCACCGCCGCGGCCCGGGTTCGATTCCCGGTCAGGGAAGCCTTTCTTCTTCCCCTCCGCCCGCCACCTGCCGATCTCCTCGCCGGCGACCCCACCACCCTTTTAGCCTACGCTTGCTCAGCGCTGCCACAGAGGCCCCGGGACCCTGCACCTCCAGCCCAAGCACGATTCAGGCCAGCCCCGCCGTGCCCCGGGGCAAACCTTTTGGCCGCAGTGGCCACCTCGCGCCGCTTCCACCACGACCCGCCTGAGGCCTCCCAGCCCCAGCCCCCGCCCCCTCCCTCCTGAGGGGCGGCGGCTGCTGCCCCTGGTGGCGGCCGCCATGCTCCTGGGCTTGTGCTGGTTCTCCTGCTGTCAGTGGTGGTGGGGAGGAGGAGGGGTCGGACAGGGCGGGTGGGGGTAGGGGTCGGGGCGTGGGCTGTGGTGGTCGCCACAGGCCGAAGACGAGCGAGGGGGATCTGCCTCTGGGAGTGGGGCCAGTGGCCACGGACACGCCTGCCTCCCCATGCCCCGCGTGCCAGCCACCTCTCTGGGCGGCTGGGCCATTGAGTGCCAGGTCCCGGGCTGGCTGTGACTCCCGTGCGCCGCTGGTGACTCCAAGAGGGTGCTGGTCCTGAGTGGGCTCTGGGAGGCGGACCACGGCGCCCGGGAGGCATCGGTATCGATGGGTTCAGTCGCTCAGTGCGCTGCAGCAGCCCAGGCTTCCCTGGCCATCACCAACTCCCGCAGCTTGCTCAAACTCAGGTCCAGCGAGTCGGCGATGCCATCCAACCATCTCACCTTCTGGCGTGGCGTGTCGTCCCCGTCTCCTCCTGCCTTCCGTCGAGGTCTTTTCCAGGGAGTCAGTCCTTTGCGTCAGGTGGCCAGAGGACTGAATGAAGTGTCAGCTTCAGCCTCAGGGCTTCCCATGAATATTCAGGACTGATTTCCTCTAGGATTGACTGGTTGGATCTCCTGGCAGTCCAAGGGACTCTCAAGAGTCTTCTCCAACACCGCAGTTCAAAAGCATCGATTCTTCAGCGCTCAGCTTTCTTTATGCTCCATCTCTCACATCTGTCCGTGACTGCTGGACAGACCGTGGCTTCCACGAGATGGACCCTCGTGGCAGAGTCATGTCTCTGCTTCTCGACATGCTGGCTAGCTTGGTCAGAGCTTTTCTCCCAAGAGGCGGACGTCTTTTAATTTCATGGCCGCGGCCACCGGCTGCAGTGATTTGGGGGAGCCCCCCCCCACCTCAGTGACGTCTCTCCCGGTGGCCATTGTTTCCCCATCTGTTTGCCATGAAGTGATGGGACCGGATGCCACGAGCTTAGTTTTCTGAATGTTGAGTTTGAAGCCAACTTTGTCATTTTCCTCTTTCACTTCCATCAAGAGGCTCTTGAGTTCTTCTTCGCTCTCCCCGAGGCAAAGGGGTGAAGACGAATGTGGGCCTGTGCTGCGAGTCACAGCACCGCGCGGGGGAAGTGAGGGAGCACACAGATCCCGGCGGGGCGGGCCGGCCGGGAAAACCCAGCCAACCAGCCGGGAGGTGGCAGATGCGCCCCAGGCAGTGATGCCGGCCAGGGTGGACACGCCGACCAACATGGTGTTTCCCTTGCCTGACCACAGCTCTCAATCCTACCAGAGTGAGGCAAGGTTTCCCAGATGTCTCTCCCCGACAACGAACCAAAGGGGGGCACCTGGGTGCACACGCAGACACGCAGACACACACACACACAGCGCCCTGTTCCACGCACCCCTGCCCTAGATATGACATCTCCTACTTTGCCATTCTCTCCAATCTGTCTGTCCAGGATCAACTCCATCCCTCTCCACAGACTGTCATCGTCGTCCCCAGGAACTCTCGCCGGGGGTCATCGCCACCCACAATCTCCCCTTAGCCCAATCTTGAGCCCGTCTGTAACCCCAAAGGGTTTCACGACTGTTGAAGGGCTGTGTCCTTTGGGGGGTGGGGTGGGGGAGTGGACGGCCGACGAAGGGCACCATCCTGCGGCGAGGGCGGCACGCTCGGGGGCGACGGGACAAAGCTGAGTCCCCTGGGCAAAAGGAGAACCTGTGGCCTGACGCGTGCTAGCCATCGCCGCAGGAGGTTTCCTCGACGCCCCTGCCGGGGCCGTGGGCGTCAGCGTGCGTGGGTGAGAGTGCGGGACGAAGCTGCCTGGGGCCATGGCTGGTGGGTGCCCCACGAGGATCAGGGACCGGGGCAGAGCCATCGCAGGGAGAGGGGGCGGCAGCGAGCAGGGTGCGGGGAGGCAGGCCCAGGGGTGCTTGGGCGTGGCGTCTGCGTGGAGGGCCGGCGGGAAGGGGGAGGCATGGGACTCGCGGGGACCTGGCCGAAAGATGGGCCGGCCACTCGAGCAGGGCCTCTGCAGAAGCATGGAGGCGGTGGCGACGCCGTGCCAGGCACCCGTGTGAGGCTGGGACAGGTCTGCGGTCGGGGTGGGCGGGTGGCAGGGGTGGGTCTGCGGAGCTGGAGGCAGGCCCGCACTGGTGAACGCCAGGGCAGGGCAGGGCGTGTGAGGGATGGCCCGGGGCTGCAGGGGGACGGTGGCGGGTAGATGGGGCCGAGCCTGGGGTCTGGCGGGAGAGGCAGAGGGCAGGCGGTGACCCTGAGGGGGCTGTGGCGTGAGGGAGGTGGTGGGAGAGCACGCCGTGTGGGCGGGCTGGCGCGCGGTGCCGCAGGTTGCTCAGGCTCGGCGGTGGGCTGGGGCTCCGGGCGCTGGCTAGGACGCTGGCAAGCGAGCCACAGAAACGGAGTGCCAGACGGGGGCCAGACCCGGTCGGAACAGGGTGGGCCCACCGTCCCGCCCCAGAGACCCAAGTCCCCACTCACCAGGACCAGATGTCCAGTCTCGGGTGTGCCATTGCTGGGGGCTCAGGGTGGGATGGTGGGTGGTGGTTGGCAGCGGGGATGCCTGGGGTTTCATGAGGACCAAAGAGAGCTCCCATCTGACCGAGCACACCCCGTCCTGGGTGCACACCCGCAGAGAACAAACCTCGGAGAGGTCTAAAGGTCCATACTCGCCGTGCACACTGCAGCACTATTTGCCATAGCCACGACACGGAAGAAACCCCAGTGCCCGTCCTCGAACGGCGGGCCCAAGAAGATGTGGCATAGATGTCCCAAGGAACGATCACTCGGTCCTAAAGAGAAAAGGAAAGGATTGCCATTTGTCACAAGCAATGATGGACCTAGAGACTCTTAGACTTGGTGAAGAATGTCAGACCGAGTTGGACAAAAGCATGTGGAACGTGTAAAAGAATACAAAACGAACCTATTTGCCGAAGAGAGACCGGCTCACGCAGAAAACCGCCTTGGTGTAAGGCAGGCGGAAGGGCAGCGGTGGAGGGATGACTCTGGAGCTGCAACGAACAGATACGCAGGACCGCCTATGATGGGAGACGCACCAAGGTTGTCCAGTTCAACACAGGCAATAAGAGTCAGTACCCTGTAATAACCTCAAGTGGAAAAGAGTCTGAAAACATACATGAAATCTGAAATCTGTACCTGGGAAACAGAATCACGTTGCAGTCCATCGGAAAGGAGCCCAATGTTGGAAATCCACTCTACTTCCACAACAACCGCTACTATGACTTTGGAGTAAGCTTTCAAAAGGACACTGAATACCATAGGTAACTGAGTAAGCGGGAGACAGGCGAGCGGGGTCCATATCCGTGAAAGGCTCAACTCTTCATTCAGAAAGGCACATGCAAACCCCACGGTCGTGGCAGCACCGTTTGCCGTAGCCAAGACGGGGAGAAACCCCCAGTGCCCATCCCCAGTGGGCTCACCCACGAAGATGCGCTGTCAGAGACAGGGAGAGAACAGGATGTCACTGAGCCGTCCACAAGAGTCACATAGTGTCACTGGCAGCAACAGCGGCCGGAGCTGCAGAATATGACCCTTGGTGAGGGGAGTCGAACAGACAAGGTCACAGATGGGTGGAATCGAAAGTGTTGTACAAATTCATCCCTGTGCCAAGCAGCGACAGCCCCCGAGACACAGGAAAGCAGCTTCGGGCTTCCCAAGGGCAAAGTCAGGGACGGAGGGATGAATGAAGAGCCGGGCTCAACGGATATACCGTACTCGTGCTGAGTAGAAAGGAGACGACCAGCAAAGACACACCGGATACCACAGGGAACAGGATGCAATCGCCTGTCACCCCCTGTAATGGAAAGCGATCTGAAAACATCATCCTACACACACAGGACGGAATCACGACGCTGTCCAGCGGAAACGGACAGCAGGGTGTAGACCAGCTACACTTCCAGAACAACATCTACTGCTCCCTGGAAGTCAATCAGTCGAGGATCAGTCCAGCAATAGGCAAAAGAAGAGCTTACGCTGTGATCCAGCAAACCCAATCCCGGGTACCCATCGGGAAAAGACATCACCCCTGCTGGGAGGAGATGCAGGCATCCCCCAGGGTCATCGCAGCCCTCTGTGCCAGAGCCGAGACATGGGGAACGCCCAAGTGCCCGGCGGCACGTGGCCGGCACGAGAAGAAGAGGTATATGTGTACCGTGGAATATGACGCAGCCGTCAAGGAGGAGCGGCCATCGCCACGGGCCGCGACGCTGGACGGACCCACAGAAGGGTCCACTGAGTGAAGTGAGTCGGGTGCAGAGGGACAAAGCTCTGTGGACTCTGCCAACGAATGCAAATGAATCTATGTGCAAAAGGGAAAACGACCTTCAGACATAGAAAACGTCCATAGGGCTACCCAAGGGGAAAGGCAGCGGACGGACGAAGTTGGAGGCGGATCAAGAGAGAGGAGCTAGTATACCTACAGGAGATAAGCAACAAAGCTTTCCTCCGTAGCATGAGATCTGTATTCGTATCTCGCCTCAACCTACACTGGAAAATCACCTGGAAAAGAACAGGGGACTGAATCACTGTGCCGTGCACCTGAGACTAACCCGGGAAAGGAAATCAGGTCTACTGGCGTTGGAAGAAGCAGAAAAAGGAAGAGCCCAAGGGTTGGGGTTGGGGTTGGGGGGAGACGGGCCAGTGGGCCAAAGGCAGAGGCGGGTTCCTTGACAAGAGTAGGATTTGGGATGGCTCATGGAGGAACCGGGCGCGCGCGTGGGCGGGAGGGGGGCAGTGGAGATGGGGGAGGTGGGGAGCAGGGGTGGGGGTGGGTGGGATGGGTGCGTTTGGGGGAGCAGGGGGATGGTGAGGGTGCAGGCTGAGGTGGTGTTACTGGCGGAGCAGGGCTGATGCTGAGGTGAGGCGGGCAAGAGGGTTTCAGGGGAGGGGGTGGTGTGTGAGGTGGTGAGGGCGTTGCTGTTGGAAACCGATCTGGGCCCAGGGCCGGGAGCGTGTGGACTTCTGAGGAACTCCTCCTGCAAGCTGATGCTCCAGGGACCCTCCAGGGAAAAGGGAGGTATCCTTGCCAGATGTGGCAACTTCCTTGCTCCTGGCTGTGCAAACGGAGGGTGATTGAGTCTCGGAGTGTGGCGAGAGTGAGCCAGGGAGCTTGGAGACAGACGTTGGGAAAGGTGAAGAGGTGGGGCCGGCGGCTGCCAGAGGTGGGGTGTGCCTTCCAGCGCAATCCGTGAGCCACCGGCTGGGTCCGCGTGAGGAAGCCAGCAACCACAAGGGAGGTGTCTGGGCACACGGGCGGCTGAGCCCGCAGGGCTTGGGGCCACAGCGGCTTGGCAGCAGGGCCGTGTGTGGGGGCGGGAGGGGTCGTGGGCAGCTGCGTGGGAGAGGCAGCGGGCGGCAGGTAGCAGCCAGCGGTTGCAGGAGCGCTCCCTTGAGCGCCTTGGAGCGGGCAGACCTAGCTCGGCTCTGGGACTGCAGTGCGGGACCAAAAGGGGACGCTGGGGTTGCATGGGCCGGGAATCGAACCCGGGCCTCCCGCGTGGCAGGCGAGAATTCTACCACTGAACCACCCATGCACCGGTGGCCGCCGCCGCCCGACGCCGCCCCAGAGGCGCTGGCCAACACCCGCCCGTCACTGCTCACCGCTCGCCCAGTGGGCATCTGTCTGCTCCATCCGAGCAGGAGACGACGGGCGGCCGACCTCAAAGCCAGGGTCCGGGCACGTGCAGGACCCCAGGGCGCGGCGCTCTCGGAGGGACCCCGGGGCGGCGGGCCGCCGGCCCACTCGGCCGGTCCCGCGCCTTCTGCGCCGACCACGGCCGCCGCGACGCTGTCGGTGTCGCCCGAGGGGGCCAGGAGCCGACGCCGTCTGCGTGGGCAGGCGCTGCGTGGTCGCCGCGGCCGCGCGCCGACGTTCCTCTCAGCGACCTGCCGGGTCCCGACCCAAAACCCCTCTGGCGGGCTGGCTTTCCGGCAGGGGCGGGATGGAGCGTGCCATTGCGGGCGGGGGCCGGGACCCCGGGCTCGGCCTGTGCTGGGTGCTCGCGAGCGCGGGAGCGCGACTCCCCGGGGCGCCCCCGCCGCCGCCCCGAGCGGCGCTCAGGCCCCAGGACCCAAAGGCGTTGTGAGCCTGGCTCCTGCGCTCTGGCCGACGGCGCTCGCGGGCGCTCCGCTCTGACAGGGTGGGTGGTGGTGGTGGTGAGGAGGGGCCCTTGGGCAGAGCGGCTCCTGGCTCGGGGACTGCCGGCTGAGGCAGGGAGCACGCCAGGCCGCGCTTGGCTCCGGCCCGGGCGGCGGCTTCCCCCCCTCCCCCCGGGAACGGGCGCGGTGGCGCCGAGGGCCGGGGCGCGGGCTGGGCGCCTGTGGCTGGGCTGGACGGGCACGCAGGGCTTCCGCTCCCACCCCAGCCGAGCGCCCTTCCCGGGACGGGTTCGTGCACGGAAGGCCGGTGTTCGCCGGCCCGCAGCAAGGGTGCGTGGCGCGCGTCCCGGGCGGGAGGCAGGCAGGTGTGGCCCGGCCGAGGCCGCAAGGCGGAGAAGCGTGGAGGGCACGCAGCAGCCCCCTGGCGGGCAAGGCGGGGGGGCTCGGCCGCCTGGGTGTGGCTGGGTGGCGCAGGCGGGCCGGCGGCGCGGGCGCGGACGACAGGGTGCCGGCCGGAGGGAGAGCGGCCGGGGGCGGACGTGGAAGCAAGGCTGCGAGAGCGACTTGGCCGTTCAGCAGGCAGAAGTCGCGGCGCCCGCGAAGCGAGGAGGGCTCGCCACCCGGCGCGGGGCCGCGTGCGTCGGCGCCGACGGGGGTGGGGCGGGGTGGGGCCTTGCGAGTGGGAGGGTGGGCGAGGGTGCGCGAGGCGCAGGCGGGGAGGCCGGAAAAGCAGCAGCTGCAGCCGCAGACACCTGGGGAGGAAAGCTGCGCTGAGAAGGACTGAAGGTTCCTGGTGGCGGGGGGCGGGCGTGTGTGGAGAAAGGCTGTGGCGCGGGGAGGACGGGTGCGTTTGTCCGGCGGGCCAAAAGGCTGGCTTGTCAGGAGTGGGATTCGAACCCACGCCTCCAGGGGAGACTGCGACCTGAACGCAGCGCCTTAGACCGCTCGGCCATCCTGACGGCGGGCCTGGGCGGGCGCGTGGCCGCTCGCCTGGCTGAGACCCGACGCGGCGCGAGCCCCGGCGCCCGTGGCGGGCCGCGCGGTGCGCCGCGCCAGGCAGGCAGGCGGCCGTCTGGCGTGGGTGAGCGACGGGGCCGGCCGAGGCGCCTGGCTGCGCCGCCGGTCGCGCCCCGGACCCAGCCCGGCCCTTGGCGGGCCGTCCCCTCCTCACCCGCGCCCCTCCTCGCCAGACGCGGGCCGGCGCGCGCCCACCGTGTCCTCGCAGCCTCGCTTGCCTTCTCGGACCCCCTTCTCCCGGCGGAATGGCCGCGTTGGAGGCAAGAGGCGGCGCGCACGAGGAGTGTCCGGTGCCCCGGGGGGTCCGGGTCCGTGTCGGGGTCGCGGGCCGCCTCTGTGACCGAGGCGGTTGGTTTGGTGGGCGGTCGGGTCGGGGCCCGTGCTGGGCCCGTGCTGGGCACGGGGGAGGCGTGGGCAGGCAGCCCGAGAGCCCGAGAGGGGCCGGGCGGCAGGGCGGTCGCCGCCGTCCTCGTTAGTATAGTGGTGAGTATCCCCGCCTGTCACGCGGGAGACCGGGGTTCGATTCCCCGACGGGGAGGCAACACAGCCTTTTTGGTGGCCGCGGTGGCTCTCTGTCCTGCCGCCTGGCCCCCAAGGGCCCTTCGTCTCCTCCGTCCGCCTTTGGACCAGGCGCCTGGCCACCGCCGACCGCCTCTACCGGTGCAGCCCTCCAGCCTGAGCCCTCTGTCGTCGCCGGGCGCTCGGTCGCCACGGCGGAGCGACGGCCTCCTTGGCCACCCCACGGCCTTGCCCGACCATAGCCGGATCTTGCGGCCCGCCCGCCCACAGGGGCTGCCTCAGTGGGCTCCTAGGCTCGCGACCGGCGCGGCGCGGCAGAGCGCCGTGACGCCTGCAGGCGGCTGGCTCCCGTGTCCCCCTGTCGTCGTGGGAAGTGGCCTCGCCCAGCGCACGGTGGAGAAGGGCTTTGGCCAGCTGGCTGCTGGAAGCCGCGTGCCCCGCGTTGCCCCCCGGGGGTGAGGGCGGAGGCGTTCGCGGGCCGCGGCGGGGAGCGAACGGCCGGGGGGCCGCAAGGCCGCGGGAGCGCCGCCCCGGGGCGGTGGGGCCGGTGGACCCCGGCCGCTGCGTAGAGCTGGCGCGGATGGGGTTGCTGGTGGGCTGCTGGTGGCGCCGGCGGCGGCGCAGAGCCTCCCGCTGACGGGGCGTCGGGGCAGGGATGCGGCGGCGGCTGCGGCGAGAGTGTGCTGGGGCGAGCCCGGGGCCGGCGTCTGGCGGCGGCCCGGGCTGAGCAGCGTTGGTGGTATAGTGGTGAGCATAGCTGCCTTCCAAGCAGTTGACCCGGGTTCGATTCCCGGCCAACGCAGCAGGCCGACCTTTTGCTGAGCTCCGCCGCCCTCCCGGCTGGGGCGTTCGGGGCAGAGAGAGCTGGGAGCAGGGAGCCAGGCAGCTGGCGCGCGGCTTTTGGCGTGTGTGCGAGAAGCCGGTGGCGCGCGCAGTGTTTTGAGGCTGCTGAGAGCAAGACGGCCCGCCAGGGCAGGCGGACTGACAGGGCCGGCGGGCGGCTGGACTTGCCTTGCCAAGGCCGAGTGTGGGCACCACGGTGGCGCGGGCGGGCGGGCGGGCGGGCGGCCCGGAGGCGCTGGGTTCGGCAGGAGCAGGCGAGGGCCGAACCCCGACGCTCCCTGGTGGTCTAGTGGTTAGGATTCGGCGCTCTCACCGCCGCGGCCCGGGTTCGATTCCCGGTCAGGGAAGCCTTTCTTCTTCCCCTCCGCCCGCCACCTGCCGATCTCCTCGCCGGCGACCCCACCACCCTTTTAGCCTACGCTTGCTCAGCGCTGCCACAGAGGCCCCGGGACCCTGCACCTCCAGCCCAAGCACGATTCAGGCCAGCCCCGCCGTGCCCCGGGGCAAACCTTTTGGCCGCAGTGGCCACCTCGCGCCGCTTCCACCACGACCCGCCTGAGGCCTCCCAGCCCCAGCCCCCGCCCCCTCCCTCCTGAGGGGCGGCGGCTGCTGCCCCTGGTGGCGGCCGCCATGCTCCTGGGCTTGTGCTGGTTCTCCTGCTGTCAGTGGTGGTGGGGAGGAGGAGGGGTCGGACAGGGCGGGTGGGGGTAGGGGTCGGGGCGTGGGCTGTGGTGGTCGCCAGCGCGGGCCGGCAGCGGCCGCGGCGGTGGCCACAGCCGAAGACGAGCGAGGGGGATCTGCCTCTGGGAGTGGGGCCAGTGGCCACGGACACGCCTGCCTCCCCATGCCCCGCGTGCCAGCCACCTCTCTGGGCGGCTGGGCCATTGAGTGCCAGGTCCCGGGCTGGCTGTGACTCCCGTGCGCCGCTGGTGACTCCAAGAGGGTGCTGGTCCTGAGTGGGCTCTGGGAGGCGGACCACGGCGCCCGGGAGGCATCGGTATCGATGGGTTCAGTCGCTCAGTGCGCTGCAGCAGCCCAGGCTTCCCTGGCCATCACCAACTCCCGCAGCTTGCTCAAACTCAGGTCCAGCGAGTCGGCGATGCCATCCAACCATCTCACCTTCTGGCGTGGCGTGTCGTCCCCGTCTCCTCCTGCCTTCCGTCGAGGTCTTTTCCAGGGAGTCAGTCCTTTGCGTCAGGTGGCCAGAGGACTGAATGAAGTGTCAGCTTCAGCCTCAGGGCTTCCCATGAATATTCAGGACTGATTTCCTCTAGGATTGACTGGTTGGATCTCCTGGCAGTCCAAGGGACTCTCAAGAGTCTTCTCCAACACCGCAGTTCAAAAGCATCGATTCTTCAGCGCTCAGCTTTCTTTATGCTCCATCTCTCACATCTGTCCGTGACTGCTGGACAGACCGTGGCTTCCACGAGATGGACCCTCGTGGCAGAGTCATGTCTCTGCTTCTCGACATGCTGGCTAGCTTGGTCAGAGCTTTTCTCCCAAGAGGCGGACGTCTTTTAATTTCATGGCCGCGGCCACCGGCTGCAGTGATTTGGGGGAGCCCCCCCCCACCTCAGTGACGTCTCTCCCGGTGGCCATTGTTTCCCCATCTGTTTGCCATGAAGTGATGGGACCGGATGCCACGAGCTTAGTTTTCTGAATGTTGAGTTTGAAGCCAACTTTGTCATTTTCCTCTTTCACTTCCATCAAGAGGCTCTTGAGTTCTTCTTCGCTCTCCCCGAGGCAAAGGGGTGAAGACGAATGTGGGCCTGTGCTGCGAGTCACAGCACCGCGCGGGGGAAGTGAGGGAGCACACAGATCCCGGCGGGGCGGGCCGGCCGGGAAAACCCAGCCAACCAGCCGGGAGGTGGCAGATGCGCCCCAGGCAGTGATGCCGGCCAGGGTGGACACGCCGACCAACATGGTGTTTCCCTTGCCTGACCACAGCTCTCAATCCTACCAGAGTGAGGCAAGGTTTCCCAGATGTCCCTCCCCGACAACGAACCAAAGGGGGGCACCTGGGTGCACACGCAGACACGCAGACACACACACACACAGCGCCCTGTTCCACGCACCCCTGCCCTAGATATGACATCTCCTACTTTGCCATTCTCTCCAATCTGTCTGTCCAGGATCAACTCCATCCCTCTCCACAGACTGTCATCGTCGTCCCCAGGAACTCTCGCCGGGGGTCATCGCCACCCACAATCTCCCCTTAGCCCAATCTTGAGCCCGTCTGTAACCCCAAAGGGTTTCACGACTGTTGAAGGGCTGTGTCCTTTGGGGGGTGGGGTGGGGGAGTGGACGGCCGACGAAGGGCACCATCCTGCGGCGAGGGCGGCACGCTCGGGGGCGACGGGACAAAGCTGAGTCCCCTGGGCAAAAGGAGAACCTGTGGCCTGACGCGTGCTAGCCATCGCCGCAGGAGGTTTCCTCGACGCCCCTGCCGGGGCCGTGGGCGTCAGCGTGCGTGGGTGAGAGTGCGGGACGAAGCTGCCTGGGGCCATGGCTGGTGGGTGCCCCACGAGGATCAGGGACCGGGGCAGAGCCATCGCAGGGAGAGGGGGCGGCAGCGAGCAGGGTGCGGGGAGGCAGGCCCAGGGGTGCTTGGGCGTGGCGTCTGCGTGGAGGGCCGGCGGGAAGGGGGAGGCATGGGACTCGCGGGGACCTGGCCGAAAGATGGGCCGGCCACTCGAGCAGGGCCTCTGCAGAAGCATGGAGGCGGTGGCGACGCCGTGCCAGGCACCCGTGTGAGGCTGGGACAGGTCTGCGGTCGGGGTGGGCGGGTGGCAGGGGTGGGTCTGCGGAGCTGGAGGCAGGCCCGCACTGGTGAACGCCAGGGCAGGGCAGGGCGTGTGAGGGATGGCCCGGGGCTGCAGGGGGACGGTGGCGGGTAGATGGGGCCGAGCCTGGGGTCTGGCGGGAGAGGCAGAGGGCAGGCGGTGACCCTGAGGGGGCTGTGGCGTGAGGGAGGTGGTGGGAGAGCACGCCGTGTGGGCGGGCTGGCGCGCGGTGCCGCAGGTTGCTCAGGCTCGGCGGTGGGCTGGGGCTCCGGGCGCTGGCTAGGACGCTGGCAAGCGAGCCACAGAAACGGAGTGCCAGACGGGGGCCAGACCCGGTCGGAACAGGGTGGGCCCACCGTCCCGCCCCAGAGACCCAAGTCCCCACTCACCAGGACCAGATGTCCAGTCTCGGGTGTGCCATTGCTGGGGGCTCAGGGTGGGATGGTGGGTGGTGGTTGGCAGCGGGGATGCCTGGGGTTTCATGAGGACCAAAGAGAGCTCCCATCTGACCGAGCACACCCCGTCCTGGGTGCACACCCGCAGAGAACAAACCTCGGAGAGGTCTAAAGGTCCATACTCGCCGTGCACACTGCAGCACTATTTGCCATAGCCACGACACGGAAGAAACCCCAGTGCCCGTCCTCGAACGGCGGGCCCAAGAAGATGTGGCATAGATGTCCCAAGGAACGATCACTCGGTCCTAAAGAGAAAAGGAAAGGATTGCCATTTGTCACAAGCAATGATGGACCTAGAGACTCTTAGACTTGGTGAAGAATGTCAGACCGAGTTGGACAAAAGCATGTGGAACGTGTAAAAGAATACAAAACGAACCTATTTGCCGAAGAGAGACCGGCTCACGCAGAAAACCGCCTTGGTGTAAGGCAGGCGGAAGGGCAGCGGTGGAGGGATGACTCTGGAGCTGCAACGAACAGATACGCAGGACCGCCTATGATGGGAGACGCACCAAGGTTGTCCAGTTCAACACAGGCAATAAGAGTCAGTACCCTGTAATAACCTCAAGTGGAAAAGAGTCTGAAAACATACATGAAATCTGAAATCTGTACCTGGGAAACAGAATCACGTTGCAGTCCATCGGAAAGGAGCCCAATGTTGGAAATCCACTCTACTTCCACAACAACCGCTACTATGACTTTGGAGTAAGCTTTCAAAAGGACACTGAATACCATAGGTAACTGAGTAAGCGGGAGACAGGCGAGCGGGGTCCATATCCGTGAAAGGCTCAACTCTTCATTCAGAAAGGCACATGCAAACCCCACGGTCGTGGCAGCACCGTTTGCCGTAGCCAAGACGGGGAGAAACCCCCAGTGCCCATCCCCAGTGGGCTCACCCACGAAGATGCGCTGTCAGAGACAGGGAGAGAACAGGATGTCACTGAGCCGTCCACAAGAGTCACATAGTGTCACTGGCAGCAACAGCGGCCGGAGCTGCAGAATATGACCCTTGGTGAGGGGAGTCGAACAGACAAGGTCACAGATGGGTGGAATCGAAAGTGTTGTACAAATTCATCCCTGTGCCAAGCAGCGACAGCCCCCGAGACACAGGAAAGCAGCTTCGGGCTTCCCAAGGGCAAAGTCAGGGACGGAGGGATGAATGAAGAGCCGGGCTCAACGGATATACCGTACTCGTGCTGAGTAGAAAGGAGACGACCAGCAAAGACACACCGGATACCACAGGGAACAGGATGCAATCGCCTGTCACCCCCTGTAATGGAAAGCGATCTGAAAACATCATCCTACACACACAGGACGGAATCACGACGCTGTCCAGCGGAAACGGACAGCAGGGTGTAGACCAGCTACACTTCCAGAACAACATCTACTGCTCCCTGGAAGTCAATCAGTCGAGGATCAGTCCAGCAATAGGCAAAAGAAGAGCTTACGCTGTGATCCAGCAAACCCAATCCCGGGTACCCATCGGGAAAAGACATCACCCCTGCTGGGAGGAGATGCAGGCATCCCCCAGGGTCATCGCAGCCCTCTGTGCCAGAGCCGAGACATGGGGAACGCCCAAGTGCCCGGCGGCACGTGGCCGGCACGAGAAGAAGAGGTATATGTGTACCGTGGAATATGACGCAGCCGTCAAGGAGGAGCGGCCATCGCCACGGGCCGCGACGCTGGACGGACCCACAGAAGGGTCCACTGAGTGAAGTGAGTCGGGTGCAGAGGGACAAAGCTCTGTGGACTCTGCCAACGAATGCAAATGAATCTATGTGCAAAAGGGAAAACGACCTTCAGACATAGAAAACGTCCATAGGGCTACCCAAGGGGAAAGGCAGCGGACGGACGAAGTTGGAGGCGGATCAAGAGAGAGGAGCTAGTATACCTACAGGAGATAAGCAACAAAGCTTTCCTCCGTAGCATGAGATCTGTATTCGTATCTCGCCTCAACCTACACTGGAAAATCACCTGGAAAAGAACAGGGGACTGAATCACTGTGCCGTGCACCTGAGACTAACCCGGGAAAGGAAATCAGGTCTACTGGCGTTGGAAGAAGCAGAAAAAGGAAGAGCCCAAGGGTTGGGGTTGGGGTTGGGGGGAGACGGGCCAGTGGGCCAAAGGCAGAGGCGGGTTCCTTGACAAGAGTAGGATTTGGGATGGCTCATGGAGGAACCGGGCGCGCGCGTGGGCGGGAGGGGGGCAGTGGAGATGGGGGAGGTGGGGAGCAGGGGTGGGGGTGGGTGGGATGCGTGCGTTTGGGGGAGCAGGGGGATGGTGAGGGTGCAGGCTGAGGTGGTGTTACTGGCGGAGCAGGGCTGATGCTGAGGTGAGGCGGGCAAGAGGGTTTCAGGGGAGGGGGTGGTGTGTGAGGTGGTGAGGGCGTTGCTGTTGGAAACCGATCTGGGCCCAGGGCCGGGAGCGTGTGGACTTCTGAGGAACTCCTCCTGCAAGCTGATGCTCCAGGGACCCTCCAGGGAAAAGGGAGGTATCCTTGCCAGATGTGGCAACTTCCTTGCTCCGGGCTGTGCAAACGGAGGGTGATTGATTCTCGGAGTGTGGCGAGAGTGAGCCAGGGAGCTTGGAGACAGACGTTGGGAAAGGTGAAGAGGTGGGGCCGGCGGCTGCCAGAGGTGGGGTGTGCCTTCCAGCGCAATCCGTGAGCCACCGGCTGGGTCCGCTTGAGGAAGCCAGCAACCACAAGGGAGGTGTCTGGGCACACGGGCGGCTGAGCCCGCAGGGCTTGGGGCCACAGCGGCTTGGCAGCAGGGCCGTGTGTGGGGGCGGGAGGGGTCGTGGGCAGCTGCGTGGGAGAGGCAGCGGGCGGCAGGTAGCAGCCAGCGGTTGCAGGAGCGCTCCCTTGAGCGCCTTGGAGCGGGCAGACCTAGCTCGGCTCTGGGACTGCAGTGCGGGACCAAAAGGGGACGCTGGGGTTGCATGGGCCGGGAATCGAACCCGGGCCTCCCGCGTGGCAGGCGAGAATTCTACCACTGAACCACCCATGCACCGGTGGCCGCCGCCGCCCGACGCCGCCCCAGAGGCGCTGGCCAACACCCGCCCGTCACTGCTCACCGCTCGCCCAGTGGGCATCTGTCTGCTCCATCCGAGCAGGAGACGACGGGCGGCCGACCTCAAAGCCAGGGTCCGGGCACGTGCAGGACCCCAGGGCGCGGCGCTCTCGGAGGGACCCCGGGGCGGCGGGCCGCCGGCCCACTCGGCCGGTCCCGCGCCTTCTGCGCCGACCACGGCCGCCGCGACGCTGTCGGTGTCGCCCGAGGGGGCCAGGAGCCGACGCCGTCTGCGTGGGCAGGCGCTGCGTGGTCGCCGCGGCCGCGCGCCGACGTTCCTCTCAGCGACCTGCCGGGTCCCGACCCAAAACCCCTCTGGCGGGCTGGCTTTCCGGCAGGGGCGGGATGGAGCGTGCCATTGCGGGCGGGGGCCGGGACCCCGGGCTCGGCCTGTGCTGGGTGCTCGCGAGCGCGGGAGCGCGACTCCCCGGGGCGCCCCCGCCGCCGCCCCGAGCGGCGCTCAGGCCCCAGGACCCAAAGGCGTTGTGAGCCTGGCTCCTGCGCTCTGGCCGACGGCGCTCGCGGGCGCTCCGCTCTGACAGGGTGGGTGGTGGTGGTGGTGAGGAGGGGCCCTTGGGCAGAGCGGCTCCTGGCTCGGGGACTGCCGGCTGAGGCAGGGAGCACGCCAGGCCGCGCTTGGCTCCGGCCCGGGCGGCGGCTTCCCCCCCTCCCCCCGGGAACGGGCGCGGTGGCGCCGAGGGCCGGGGCGCGGGCTGGGCGCCTGTGGCTGGGCTGGACGGGCACGCAGGGCTTCCGCTCCCACCCCAGCCGAGCGCCCTTCCCGGGACGGGTTCGTGCACGGAAGGCCGGTGTTCGCCGGCCCGCAGCAAGGGTGCGTGGCGCGCGTCCCGGGCGGGAGGCAGGCAGGTGTGGCCCGGCCGAGGCCGCAAGGCGGAGAAGCGTGGAGGGCACGCAGCAGCCCCCTGGCGGGCAAGGCGGGGGGGCTCGGCCGCCTGGGTGTGGCTGGGTGGCGCAGGCGGGCCGGCGGCGCGGGCGCGGACGACAGGGTGCCGGCCGGAGGGAGAGCGGCCGGGGGCGGACGTGGAAGCAAGGCTGCGAGAGCGACTTGGCCGTTCAGCAGGCAGAAGTCGCGGCGCCCGCGAAGCGAGGAGGGCTCGCCACCCGGCGCGGGGCCGCGTGCGTCGGCGCCGACGGGGGTGGGGCGGGGTGGGGCCTTGCGAGTGGGAGGGTGGGCGAGGGTGCGCGAGGCGCAGGCGGGGAGGCCGGAAAAGCAGCAGCTGCAGCCGCAGACACCTGGGGAGGAAAGCTGCGCTGAGAAGGACTGAAGGTTCCTGGTGGCGGGGGGCGGGCGTGTGTGGAGAAAGGCTGTGGCGCGGGGAGGACGGGTGCGTTTGTCCGGCGGGCCAAAAGGCTGGCTTGTCAGGAGTGGGATTCGAACCCACGCCTCCAGGGGAGACTGCGACCTGAACGCAGCGCCTTAGACCGCTCGGCCATCCTGACGGCGGGCCTGGGCGGGCGCGTGGCCGCTCGCCTGGCTGAGACCCGACGCGGCGCGAGCCCCGGCGCCCGTGGCGGGCCGCGCGGTGCGCCGCGCCAGGCAGGCAGGCGGCCGTCTGGCGTGGGTGAGCGACGGGGCCGGCCGAGGCGCCTGGCTGCGCCGCCGGTCGCGCCCCGGACCCAGCCCGGCCCTTGGCGGGCCGTCCCCTCCTCACCCGCGCCCCTCCTCGCCAGACGCGGGCCGGCGCGCGCCCACCGTGTCCTCGCAGCCTCGCTTGCCTTCTCGGACCCCCTTCTCCCGGCGGAATGGCCGCGTTGGAGGCAAGAGGCGGCGCGCACGAGGAGTGTCCGGTGCCCCGGGGGGTCCGGGTCCGTGTCGGGGTCGCGGGCCGCCTCTGTGACCGAGGCGGTTGGTTTGGTGGGCGGTCGGGTCGGGGCCCGTGCTGGGCACGGGGGAGGCGTGGGCAGGCAGCCCGAGAGCCCGAGAGGGGCCGGGCGGCAGGGCGGTCGCCGCCGTCCTCGTTAGTATAGTGGTGAGTATCCCCGCCTGTCACGCGGGAGACCGGGGTTCGATTCCCCGACGGGGAGGCAACACAGCCTTTTTGGTGGCCGCGGTGGCTCTCTGTCCTGCCGCCTGGCCCCCAAGGGCCCTTCGTCTCCTCCGTCCGCCTTTGGACCAGGCGCCTGGCCACCGCCGACCGCCTCTACCGGTGCAGCCCTCCAGCCTGAGCCCTCTGTCGTCGCCGGGCGCTCGGTCGCCACGGCGGAGCGACGGCCTCCTTGGCCACCCCACGGCCTTGCCCGACCATAGCCGGATCTTGCGGCCCGCCCGCCCACAGGGGCTGCCTCAGTGGGCTCCTAGGCTCGCGACCGGCGCGGCGCGGCAGAGCGCCGTGACGCCTGCAGGCGGCTGGCTCCCGTGTCCCCCTGTCGTCGTGGGAAGTGGCCTCGCCCAGCGCACGGTGGAGAAGGGCTTTGGCCAGCTGGCTGCTGGAAGCCGCGTGCCCCGCGTTGCCCCCCGGGGGTGAGGGCGGAGGCGTTCGCGGGCCGCGGCGGGGAGCGAACGGCCGGGGGGCCGCAAGGCCGCGGGAGCGCCGCCCCGGGGCGGTGGGGCCGGTGGACCCCGGCCGCTGCGTAGAGCTGGCGCGGATGGGGTTGCTGGTGGGCTGCTGGTGGCGCCGGCGGCGGCGCAGAGCCTCCCGCTGACGGGGCGTCGGGGCAGGGATGCGGCGGCGGCTGCGGCGAGAGTGTGCTGGGGCGAGCCCGGGGCCGGCGTCTGGCGGCGGCCCGGGCTGAGCAGCGTTGGTGGTATAGTGGTGAGCATAGCTGCCTTCCAAGCAGTTGACCCGGGTTCGATTCCCGGCCAACGCAGCAGGCCGACCTTTTGCTGAGCTCCGCCGCCCTCCCGGCTGGGGCGTTCGGGGCAGAGAGAGCTGGGAGCAGGGAGCCAGGCAGCTGGCGCGCGGCTTTTGGCGTGTGTGCGAGAAGCCGGTGGCGCGCGCAGTGTTTTGAGGCTGCTGAGAGCAAGACGGCCCGCCAGGGCAGGCGGACTGACAGGGCCGGCGGGCGGCTGGACTTGCCTTGCCAAGGCCGAGTGTGGGCACCACGGTGGCGCGGGCGGGCGGGCGGGCGGGCGGCCCGGAGGCGCTGGGTTCGGCAGGAGCAGGCGAGGGCCGAACCCCGACGCTCCCTGGTGGTCTAGTGGTTAGGATTCGGCGCTCTCACCGCCGCGGCCCGGGTTCGATTCCCGGTCAGGGAAGCCTTTCTTCTTCCCCTCCGCCCGCCACCTGCCGATCTCCTCGCCGGCGACCCCACCACCCTTTTAGCCTACGCTTGCTCAGCGCTGCCACAGAGGCCCCGGGACCCTGCACCTCCAGCCCAAGCACGATTCAGGCCAGCCCCGCCGTGCCCCGGGGCAAACCTTTTGGCCGCAGTGGCCACCTCGCGCCGCTTCCACCACGACCCGCCTGAGGCCTCCCAGCCCCAGCCCCCGCCCCCTCCCTCCTGAGGGGCGGCGGCTGCTGCCCCTGGTGGCGGCCGCCATGCTCCTGGGCTTGTGCTGGTTCTCCTGCTGTCAGTGGTGGTGGGGAGGAGGAGGGGTCGGACAGGGCGGGTGGGGGTAGGGGTCGGGGCGTGGGCTGTGGTGGTCGCCACAGGCCGAAGACGAGCGAGGGGGATCTGCCTCTGGGAGTGGGGCCAGTGGCCACGGACACGCCTGCCTCCCCATGCCCCGCGTGCCAGCCACCTCTCTGGGCGGCTGGGCCATTGAGTGCCAGGTCCCGGGCTGGCTGTGACTCCCGTGCGCCGCTGGTGACTCCAAGAGGGTGCTGGTCCTGAGTGGGCTCTGGGAGGCGGACCACGGCGCCCGGGAGGCATCGGTATCGATGGGTTCAGTCGCTCAGTGCGCTGCAGCAGCCCAGGCTTCCCTGGCCATCACCAACTCCCGCAGCTTGCTCAAACTCAGGTCCAGCGAGTCGGCGATGCCATCCAACCATCTCACCTTCTGGCGTGGCGTGTCGTCCCCGTCTCCTCCTGCCTTCCGTCGAGGTCTTTTCCAGGGAGTCAGTCCTTTGCGTCAGGTGGCCAGAGGACTGAATGAAGTGTCAGCTTCAGCCTCAGGGCTTCCCATGAATATTCAGGACTGATTTCCTCTAGGATTGACTGGTTGGATCTCCTGGCAGTCCAAGGGACTCTCAAGAGTCTTCTCCAACACCGCAGTTCAAAAGCATCGATTCTTCAGCGCTCAGCTTTCTTTATGCTCCAACTCTCACATCTGTCCGTGACTGCTGGACAGACCGTGGCTTCCACGAGATGGACCCTCGTGGCAGAGTCATGTCTCTGCTTCTCGACATGCTGGCTAGCTTGGTCAGAGCTTTTCTCCCAAGAGGCGGACGTCTTTTAATTTCATGGCCGCGGCCACCGGCTGCAGTGATTTGGGGGAGCCCCCCCCCACCTCAGTGACGTCTCTCCCGGTGGCCATTGTTTCCCCATCTGTTTGCCATGAAGTGATGGGACCGGATGCCACGAGCTTAGTTTTCTGAATGTTGAGTTTGAAGCCAACTTTGTCATTTTCCTCTTTCACTTCCATCAAGAGGCTCTTGAGTTCTTCTTCGCTCTCCCCGAGGCAAAGGGGTGAAGACGAATGTGGGCCTGTGCTGCGAGTCACAGCACCGCGCGGGGGAAGTGAGGGAGCACACAGATCCCGGCGGGGCGGGCCGGCCGGGAAAACCCAGCCAACCAGCCGGGAGGTGGCAGATGCGCCCCAGGCAGTGATGCCGGCCAGGGTGGACACGCCGACCAACATGGTGTTTCCCTTGCCTGACCACAGCTCTCAATCCTACCAGAGTGAGGCAAGGTTTCCCAGATGTCCCTCCCCGACAACGAACCAAAGGGGGGCACCTGGGTGCACACGCAGACACGCAGACACGCAGACACACAGACACACACACACACACACACAGCGCCCTGTTCCACGCACCCCTGCCCTAAATATGACATCTCCTACTTTGCCATTCTCTCCAATCTGTCTGTCCAGGATCAACTCCATCCCTCTCCACAGACTGTCATCGTCGTCCCCAGGAACTCTCGCCGGGGGTCATCGCCACCCACAATCTCCCCTTAGCCCAATCTTGAGCCCGTCTGTAACCCCAAAGGGTTTCACGACTGTTGAAGGACTGTGTCCTTTGGGGGGTGGGGTGGGGGAGTGGACGGCCGACGAAGGGCACCATCCTGCGGCGAGGGCGGCACGCTCGGGGGCGACGGGACAAAGCTGAGTCCCCTGGGCAAAAGGAGAACCTGTGGCCTGACGCGTGCTAGCCATCGCCGCAGGAGGTTTCCTCGACGCCCCTGCCGGGGCCGTGGGCGTCAGCGTGCGTGGGTGAGAGTGCGGGACGAAGCTGCCTGGGGCCATGGCTGGTGGGTGCCCCACGAGGATCAGGGACCGGGGCAGAGCCATCGCAGGGAGAGGGGGCGGCAGCGAGCAGGGTGCAGGGAGGCAGGCCCAGGGGTGCTTGGGCGTGGCGTCTGCGTGGAGGGCCGGCGGGAAGGGGGAGGCATGGGACTCGCGGGGACCTGGCCGAAAGATGGGCCGGCCACTCGAGCAGGGCCTCTGCAGAAGCATGGAGGCGGTGGCGACGCCGTGCCAGGCACCCGTGTGAGGCTGGGACAGGTCTGCGGTCGGGGTGGGCGGGTGGCAGGGGTGGGTCTGCGGAGCTGGAGGCAGGCCCGCACTGGTGAACGCCAGGGCAGGGCAGGGCGTGTGAGGGATGGCCCGGGGCTGCAGGGGAACAGTGGCGGGTAGATGGGGCCGAGCCTGGGGTCTGGCGGGAGAGGCAGAGGGCAGGCGGTGACCCTGAGGGGGCTGTGGCGTGAGGGAGGTGGTGGGAGAGCACGCCGTGTGGGCGGGCTGGCGGGTGAGCGTGCGTGCCACCCTGGCGCGCGGTGCCGCAGGTTGCTCAGGCTCGGCGGTGGGCTGGGGCTCCGGGCGCTGGCTAGGACGCTGGCAAGCGAGCCACAGAAACAGAGTGCCAGACGGGGGCCAGACCCGGTCGGAACAGGGTGGGCCCACCGTCCCGCCCCAGAGACCCAAGTCCCCACTCATCAGGACCAGATGTCCAGTCTCGGGTGTGCCATTGCTGGGGGCTCAGGGTGGGATGGTGGGTGGTGGTTGGCAGCGGGGATGCCTGGGGTTTCATGAGGACCAAAGAGAGCTCCCATCTGACCGAGCACACCCCGTCCTGGGTGCACACCCGCAGAGAACAAACCTCGGAGAGGTCTAAAGGTCCATACTCGCCGTGCACACTGCAGCACTATTTGCCATAGCCACGACACGGAAGAAACCCCAGTGCCCGTCCTCGAACGGCGGGCCCAAGAAGATGTGGCATAGATGTCCCAAGGAACGATCACTCGGTCCTAAAGAGAAAAGGAAAGGATTGCCATTTGTCACAAGCAATGATGGACCTAGAGACTCTTAGACTTGGTGAAGAATGTCAGACCGAGTTGGACAAAAGCATGTGGAACGTGTAAAAGAATACAAAACGAACCTATTTGCCGAAGAGAGACCGGCTCACGCAGAAAACCGCCTTGGTGTAAGGCAGGCGGAAGGGCAGCGGTGGAGGGATGACTCTGGAGCTGCAACGAACAGATACGCAGGACCGCCTATGATGGGAGACGCACCAAGGTTGTCCAGTTCAACACAGGCAATAAGAGTCAGTACCCTGTAATAACCTCAAGTGGAAAAGAGTCTGAAAACATACATGAAATCTGAAATCTGTACCTGGGAAACAGAATCACGTTGCAGTCCATCGGAAAGGAGCCCAATGTTGGAAATCCACTCTACTTCCACAACAACCGCTACTATGACTTTGGAGTAAGCTTTCAAAAGGACACTGAATACCATAGGTAACTGAGTAAGCGGGAGACAGGCGAGCGGGGTCCATATCCGTGAAAGGCTCAACTCTTCATTCAGAAAGGCACATGCAAACCCCACGGTCGTGGCAGCACCGTTTGCCGTAGCCAAGACGGGGAGAAACCCCTAGTGCCCATCCCCAGCGGCTCACCCACGAAGATGCGCTGTCAGAGACAGGGAGAGAACAGGATGTCACTGAGCCGTCCACAAGAGTCACATAGTGTCACTGGCAGCAACAGCGGCCGGAGCTGCAGAATATGACCCTTGGTGAGGGGAGTCGAACAGACAAGGTCACAGATGGGTGGAATCGAAAGTGTTGTACAAATTCATCCCTGTGCCAAGCAGCGACAGCCCCCGAGACACAGGAAAGCAGCTTCGGGCTTCCCAAGGGCAAAGTCAGGGACGGAGGGATGAATGAAGAGCCGGGCTCAACGGATATACCGTACTCGTGCTGAGTAGAAAGGAGACGACCAGCAAAGACACACCGGATACCACAGGGAATAGGATGCAATCGCCTGTCACCCCCTGTAATGGAAAGCGATCTGAAAACATCATCCTACACACACAGGACGGAATCACGACGCTGTCCAGCGGAAACGGACAGCAGGGTGTAGACCAGCTACACTTCCAGAACAACATCTACTGCTCCCTGGAAGTCAATCAGTCGAGGATCAGTCCAGCAATAGGAAAAAGAAGGGCTTACGCTGTGATCCAGCAGACCCAATCCCGGGTACCCATCGGGAAAAGACATCACCCCTGCTGGGAGGAGATGCAGGCATCCCCCAGGGTCATCGCAGCCCTCTGTGCCAGAGCCGAGACATGGGGAACGCCCAAGTGCCCGGCGGCACGTGGCCGGCACGAGAAGAAGAGGTAAATGTGTACCGTGGAATATGACACAGCCGTCAAGAAGGAGCGGCCATCGCCACGGGCCGCGACGCTGGACGGGCCCACAGAAGGGTCCACTGAGTGAAGTGAGTCGGGTGCAGAGGGACAAAGCTCTGTGGACTCTGCCAACGAATGCAAATGAATCTATGTGCAAAGGGGAAAACGACCTTCAGACGTAGAAAACGTCCACAGGGCTACCCAAGGGGAAAGGCAGCAGACGGACGAAGTTGGAGGCGGATCAAGAGAGAGGAGCTAGTATACCTACAGGAGATAAGCAACAAAGCTTTCCTCCGTAGCATGAGATCTGTATTCGTATCTCGCCTCAACCTACACTGGAAAATCACCTGGAAAAGAACAGGGGACTGAATCACTGTGCCGTGCACCTGAGACTAACCCGGGAAAGGAAATCAGGTCTACTGGCGTTGGAAGAAGCAGAAAAAGGAAGAGCCCAAGGGTTGGGGTTGGGGTTGGGGGGAGACGGGCCAGTGGGCCAAAGGCAGAGGCGGGTTCCTTGACAAGAGTAGGATTTGGGATGGCTCATGGAGGAACCGGGCGCGCGCGTGGGCGGGAGGGGGGCAGTGGAGATGGGGGAGGTGGGGAGCAGGGGTGGGGGTGGGTGGGATGGGTGCGTTTGGGGGAGCAGGGGGATGGTGAGGGTGCAGGCTGAGGTGGTGTTACTGGCGGAGCAGGGCTGATGCTGAGGTGAGGCGGGCAAGAGGGTTTCAGGGGAGGGGGTGGTGTGTGAGGTGGTGAGGGCGTTGCTGTTGGAAACCGATCTGGGCCCAGGGCCGGGAGCGTGTGGACTTCTGAGGAACTCCTCCTGCAAGCTGATGCTCCAGGGACCCTCCAGGGAAAAGGGAGGTATCCTTGCCAGATGTGGCAACTTCCTTGCTCCTGGCTGTGCAAACGGAGGGTGATTGATTCTCGGAGTGTGGCGAGAGTGAGCCAGGGAGCTTGGAGACAGACGTTGGGAAAGGTGAAGAGGTGGGGCCGGCGGCTGCCAGAGGTGGGGTGTGCCTTCCAGCGCAATCCGTGAGCCACCGGCTGGGTCCGGGTGAGGAAGCCAGCAACCACAAGGGAGGTGTCTGGGCACACGGGCGGCTGAGCCCGCAGGGCTTGGGGCCACAGCGGCTTGGCAGCAGGGCCGTGTGTGGGGGCGGGAGGGGTCGTGGGCAGCTGCGTGGGAGAGGCAGCGGGCGGCAGGTAGCAGCCAGCGGTTGCAGGAGCGCTCCCTTGAGCGCCTTGGAGCGGGCAGACCTAGCTCGGCTCTGGGACTGCAGTGCGGGACCAAAAGGGGACGCTGGGGTTGCATGGGCCGGGAATCGAACCCGGGCCTCCCGCGTGGCAGGCGAGAATTCTACCACTGAACCACCCATGCACCGGTGGCCGCCGCCGCCCGACGCCGCCCCAGAGGCGCTGGCCAACACCCGCCCGTCACTGCTCACCGCTCGCCCAGTGGGCATCTGTCTGCTCCATCCGAGCAGGAGACGACGGGCAGCCGACCTCAAAGCCAGGGTCCGGGCACGTGCAGGACCCCAGGGCGCGGCGCTCTCGGAGGGACCCCGGGGCGGCGGGCCGCCGGCCCACTCGGCCGGTCCCGCGCCTTCTGCGCCGACCACGGCCGCCGCGACGCTGTCGGTGTCGCCCGAGGGGGCCAGGAGCCGACGCCGTCTGCGTGGGCAGGCGCTGCGTGGTCGCCGCGGCCGCGCGCCGACGTTCCTCTCAGCGACCTGCCGGGTCCCGACCCAAAACCCCTCTGGCGGGCTGGCTTTCCGGCAGGGGCGGGATGGAGCGTGCCATTGCGGGCGGGGGCCGGGACCCCGGGCTCGGCCTGTGCTGGGTGCTCGCGAGCGCGGGAGCGCGACTCCCCGGGGCGCCCCCGCCGCCGCCCCGAGCGGCGCTCAGGCCCCAGGACCCAAAGGCGTTGTGAGCCTGGCTCCTGCGCTCTGGCCGACGGCGCTCGCGGGCGCTCCGCTCTGACAGGGTGGGTGGTGGTGGTGGTGAGGAGGGGCCCTTGGGCAGAGCGGCTCCTGGCTCGGGGACTGCCGGCTGAGGCAGGGAGCACGCCAGGCCGCGCTTGGCTCCGGCCCGGGCGGCGGCTTCCCCCCCCTCCCCCCGGGAACGGGCGCGGTGGCGCCGAGGGCCGGGGCGCGGGCTGGGCTGGACGGGCACGCAGGGCTTCCGCTCCCACCCCAGCCGAGCGCCCTTCCCGGGACGGGTTCGTGCACGGAAGGCCGGTGTTCGCCGGCCCGCAGCAAGGGTGCGTGGCGCGCGTCCCGGGCGGGAGGCAGGCAGGTGTGGCCCGGCCGAGGCCGCAAGGCGGAGAAGCGTGGAGGGCACGCAGCAGCCCCCTGGCGGGCAAGGCGGGGGGGCTCGGCCGCCTGGGTGTGGCTGGGTGGCGCAGGCGGGCCGGCGGCGCGGGCGCGGACGACAGGGTGCCGGCCGGAGGGAGAGCGGCCGGGGGCGGACGTGGAAGCAAGGCTGCGAGAGCGAGTTGGCCGTTCAGCAGGCAGAAGTCGCGGCGCCCGCGAAGCGAGGAGGGCTCGCCACCCGGCGCGGGGCCGCGTGCGTCGGCGCCGACGGGGGTGGGGCGGGGTGGGGCCTTGCGAGGGGGAGGGTGGGCGAGGGTGCGCGAGGCGCAGGCGGGGAGGCCGGAAAAGCAGCAGCTGCAGCCGCAGACACCTGGGGAGGAAAGCTGCGCTGAGAAGGACTGAAGGTTCCTGGTGGCGGGGGGCGGGCGTGTGTGGAGAAAGGCTGTGGCGCGGGGAGGACGGGTGCGTTTGTCCGGCGGGCCAAAAGGCTGGCTTGTCAGGAGTGGGATTCGAACCCACGCCTCCAGGGGAGACTGCGACCTGAACGCAGCGCCTTAGACCGCTCGGCCATCCTGACGGCGGGCCTGGGCGGGCGCGTGGCCGCTCGCCTGGCTGAGACCCGACGCGGCGCGAGCCCCGGCGCCCGTGGCGGGCCGCGCGGTGCGCCGCGCCAGGCAGGCAGGCGGCCGTCTGGCGTGGGTGAGCGACGGGGCCGGCCGAGGCGCCTGGCTGCGCCGCCGGTCGCGCCCCGGACCCAGCCCGGCCCTTGGCGGGCCGTCCCCTCCTCACCCGCGCCCCTCCTCGCCAGACGCGGGCCGGCGCGCGCCCACCGTGTCCTCGCAGCCTCGCTTGCCTTCTCGGACCCCCTTCTCCCGGCGGAATGGCCGCGTTGGAGGCAAGAGGCGGCGCGCACGAGGAGTGTCCGGTGCCCCGGGGGGTCCGGGTCCGTGTCGGGGTCGCGGGCCGCCTCTGTGACCGAGGCGGTTGGTTTGGTGGGCGGTCGGGTCGGGGCCCGTGCTGGGCACGGGGGAGGCGTGGGCAGGCAGCCCGAGAGCCCGAGAGGGGCCGGGCGGCAGGGCGGTCGCCGCCGTCCTCGTTAGTATAGTGGTGAGTATCCCCGCCTGTCACGCGGGAGACCGGGGTTCGATTCCCCGACGGGGAGGCAACACAGCCTTTTTGGTGGCCGCGGTGGCTCTCTGTCCTGCCGCCTGGCCCCCAAGGGCCCTTCGTCTCCTCCGTCCGCCTTTGGACCAGGCGCCTGGCCACCGCCGACCGCCTCTACCGGTGCAGCCCTCCAGCCTGAGCCCTCTGTCGTCGCCGGGCGCTCGGTCGCCACGGCGGAGCGACGGCCTCCTTGGCCACCCCACGGCCTTGCCCGACCATAGCCGGATCTTGCGGCCCGCCCGCCCACAGGGGCTGCCTCAGTGGGCTCCTAGGCTCGCGACGCCCCCGCGGCGCGGCAGAGCGCCGTGACGCCTGCAGGCGGCTGGCTCCCGTGTCCCCCTGTCGTCGTGGGAAGTGGCCTCGCCCAGCGCACGGTGGAGAAGGGCTTTGGCCAGCTGGCTGCTGGAAGCCGCGTGCCCCGCGTTGCCCCCCGGGGGTGAGGGCGGAGGCGTTCGCGGGCCGCGGCGGGGAGCGAACGGCCGGGGGGCCGCAAGGCCGCGGGAGCGCCGCCCCGGGGCGGTGGGGCCGGTGGACCCCGGCCGCTGCGTAGAGCTGGCGCGGATGGGGTTGCTGGTGGGCTGCTGGTGGCGCCGGCGGCGGCGCAGAGCCTCCCGCTGACGGGGCGTCGGGGCAGGGATGCGGCGGCGGCTGCGGCGAGAGTGTGCTGGGGCGAGCCCGGGGCCGGCGTCTGGCGGCGGCCCGGGCTGAGCAGCGTTGGTGGTATAGTGGTGAGCATAGCTGCCTTCCAAGCAGTTGACCCGGGTTCGATTCCCGGCCAACGCAGCAGGCCGACCTTTTGCTGAGCTCCGCCGCCCTCCCGGCTGGGGCGTTCGGGGCAGAGAGAGCTGGGAGCAGGGAGCCAGGCAGCTGGCGCGCGGCTTTTGGCGTGTGTGCGAGAAGCCGGTGGCGCGCGCAGTGTTTTGAGGCTGCTGAGAGCAAGACGGCCCGCCAGGGCAGGCGGACTGACAGGGCCGGCGGGCGGCTGGACTTGCCTTGCCAAGGCCGAGTGTGGGCACCACGGTGGCGCGGGCGGGCGGGCGGGCGGGCGGCCCGGAGGCGCTGGGTTCGGCAGGAGCAGGCGAGGGCCGAACCCCGACGCTCCCTGGTGGTCTAGTGGTTAGGATTCGGCGCTCTCACCGCCGCGGCCCGGGTTCGATTCCCGGTCAGGGAAGCCTTTCTTCTTCCCCTCCGCCCGCCACCTGCCGATCTCCTCGCCGGCGACCCCACCACCCTTTTAGCCTACGCTTGCTCAGCGCTGCCACAGAGGCCCCGGGACCCTGCACCTCCAGCCCAAGCACGATTCAGGCCAGCCCCGCCGTGCCCCGGGGCAAACCTTTTGGCCGCAGTGGCCACCTCGCGCCGCTTCCACCACGACCCGCCTGAGGCCTCCCAGCCCCAGCCCCCGCCCCCTCCCTCCTGAGGGGCGGCGGCTGCTGCCCCTGGTGGCGGCCGCCATGCTCCTGGGCTTGTGCTGGTTCTCCTGCTGTCAGTGGTGGTGGGGAGGAGGAGGGGTCGGACAGGGCGGGTGGGGGTAGGGGTCGGGGCGTGGGCTGTGGTGGTCGCCACAGGCCGAAGACGAGCGAGGGGGATCTGCCTCTGGGAGTGGGGCCAGTGGCCACGGACACGCCTGCCTCCCCATGCCCCGCGTGCCAGCCACCTCTCTGGGCGGCTGGGCCATTGAGTGCCAGGTCCCGGGCTGGCTGTGACTCCCGTGCGCCGCTGGTGACTCCAAGAGGGTGCTGGTCCTGAGTGGGCTCTGGGAGGCAGACCACGGCGCCCGGGAGGCATCGGTATCGATGGGTTCAGTCGCTCAGTGCGCTGCAGCAGCCCAGGCTTCCCTGGCCATCACCAACTCCCGCAGCTTGCTCAAACTCAGGTCCAGCGAGTCGGCGATGCCATCCAACCATCTCACCTTCTGGCGTGGCGTGTCGTCCCCGTCTCCTCCTGCCTTCCGTCGAGGTCTTTTCCAGGGAGTCAGTCCTTTGCGTCAGGTGGCCAGAGGACTGAATGAAGTGTCAGCTTCAGCCTCAGGGCTTCCCATGAATATTCAGGACTGATTTCCTCTAGGATTGACTGGTTGGATCTCCTGGCAGTCCAAGGGACTCTCAAGAGTCTTCTCCAACACCGCAGTTCAAAAGCATCGATTCTTCAGCGCTCAGCTTTCTTTATGCTCCATCTCTCACATCTGTCCGTGACTGCTGGACAGACCGTGGCTTCCACGAGATGGACCCTCGTGGCAGAGTCATGTCTCTGCTTCTCGACATGCTGGGTAGCTTGGTCAGAGCTTTTCTCCCAAGAGGCGGACGTCTTTTAATTTCATGGCCGCGGCCACCGGCTGCAGTGATTTGGGGGAGCCCCCCCCCACCTCAGTGACGTCTCTCCCGGTGGCCATTGTTTCCCCATCTGTTTGCCATGAAGTGATGGGACCGGATGCCACGAGCTTAGTTTTCTGAATGTTGAGTTTGAAGCCAACTTTGTCATTTTCCTCTTTCACTTCCATCAAGAGGCTCTTGAGTTCTTCTTCGCTCTCCCCGAGGCAAAGGGGTGAAGACGAATGTGGGCCTGTGCTGCGAGTCACAGCACCGCGCGGGGGAAGTGAGGGAGCACACAGATCCCGGCGGGGCGGGCCGGCCGGGAAAACCCAGCCAACCAGCCGGGAGGTGGCAGATGCGCCCCAGGCAGTGATGCCGGCCAGGGTGGACACGCCGACCAACATGGTGTTTCCCTTGCCTGACCACAGCTCTCAATCCTACCAGAGTGAGGCAAGGTTTCCCAGATGTCCCTCCCCGACAACGAACCAAAGGGGGGCACCTGGGTGCACACGCAGACACGCAGACACACACACACACAGCGCCCTGTTCCACGCACCCCTGCCCTAGATATGACATCTCCTACTTTGCCATTCTCTCCAATCTGTCTGTCCAGGATCAACTCCATCCCTCTCCACAGACTGTCATCGTCGTCCCCAGGAACTCTCGCCGGGGGTCATCGCCACCCACAATCTCCCCTTAGCCCAATCTTGAGCCCGTCTGTAACCCCAAAGGGTTTCACGACTGTTGAAGGGCTGTGTCCTTTGGGGGGTGGGGTGGGGGAGTGGACGGCCGACGAAGGGCACCATCCTGCGGCGAGGGCGGCACGCTCGGGGGCGACGGGACAAAGCTGAGTCCCCTGGGCAAAAGGAGAACCTGTGGCCTGACGCGTGCTAGCCATCGCCGCAGGAGGTTTCCTCGACGCCCCTGCCGGGGCCGTGGGCGTCAGCGTGCGTGGGTGAGAGTGCGGGACGAAGCTGCCTGGGGCCATGGCTGGTGGGTGCCCCACGAGGATCAGGGACCGGGGCAGAGCCATCGCAGGGAGAGGGGGCGGCAGCGAGCAGGGTGCGGGGAGGCAGGCCCAGGGGTGCTTGGGCGTGGCGTCTGCGTGGAGGGCCGGCGGGAAGGGGGAGGCATGGGACTCGCGGGGACCTGGCCGAAAGATGGGCCGGCCACTCGAGCAGGGCCTCTGCAGAAGCATGGAGGCGGTGGCGACGCCGTGCCAGGCACCCGTGTGAGGCTGGGACAGGTCTGCGGTCGGGGTGGGCGGGTGGCAGGGGTGGGTCTGCGGAGCTGGAGGCAGGCCCGCACTGGTGAACGCCAGGGCAGGGCAGGGCGTGTGAGGGATGGCCCGGGGCTGCAGGGGGACGGTGGCGGGTAGATGGGGCCGAGCCTGGGGTCTGGCGGGAGAGGCAGAGGGCAGGCGGTGACCCTGAGGGGGCTGTGGCGTGAGGGAGGTGGTGGGAGAGCACGCCGTGTGGGCGGGCTGGCGCGCGGTGCCGCAGGTTGCTCAGGCTCGGCGGTGGGCTGGGGCTCCGGGCGCTGGCTAGGACGCTGGCAAGCGAGCCACAGAAACGGAGTGCCAGACGGGGGCCAGACCCGGTCGGAACAGGGTGGGCCCACCGTCCCGCCCCAGAGACCCAAGTCCCCACTCACCAGGACCAGATGTCCAGTCTCGGGTGTGCCATTGCTGGGGGCTCAGGGTGGGATGGTGGGTGGTGGTTGGCAGCGGGGATGCCTGGGGTTTCATGAGGACCAAAGAGAGCTCCCATCTGACCGAGCACACCCCGTCCTGGGTGCACACCCGCAGAGAACAAACCTCGGAGAGGTCTAAAGGTCCATACTCGCCGTGCACACTGCAGCACTATTTGCCATAGCCACGACACGGAAGAAACCCCAGTGCCCGTCCTCGAACGGCGGGCCCAAGAAGATGTGGCATAGATGTCCCAAGGAACGATCACTCGGTCCTAAAGAGAAAAGGAAAGGATTGCCATTTGTCACAAGCAATGATGGACCTAGAGACTCTTAGACTTGGTGAAGAATGTCAGACCGAGTTGGACAAAAGCATGTGGAACGTGTAAAAGAATACAAAACGAACCTATTTGCCGAAGAGAGACCGGCTCACGCAGAAAACCGCCTTGGTGTAAGGCAGGCGGAAGGGCAGCGGTGGAGGGATGACTCTGGAGCTGCAACGAACAGATACGCAGGACCGCCTATGATGGGAGACGCACCAAGGTTGTCCAGTTCAACACAGGCAATAAGAGTCAGTACCCTGTAATAACCTCAAGTGGAAAAGAGTCTGAAAACATACATGAAATCTGAAATCTGTACCTGGGAAACAGAATCACGTTGCAGTCCATCGGAAAGGAGCCCAATGTTGGAAATCCACTCTACTTCCACAACAACCGCTACTATGACTTTGGAGTAAGCTTTCAAAAGGACACTGAATACCATAGGTAACTGAGTAAGCGGGAGACAGGCGAGCGGGGTCCATATCCGTGAAAGGCTCAACTCTTCATTCAGAAAGGCACATGCAAACCCCACGGTCGTGGCAGCACCGTTTGCCGTAGCCAAGACGGGGAGAAACCCCCAGTGCCCATCCCCAGTGGGCTCACCCACGAAGATGCGCTGTCAGAGACAGGGAGAGAACAGGATGTCACTGAGCCGTCCACAAGAGTCACATAGTGTCACTGGCAGCAACAGCGGCCGGAGCTGCAGAATATGACCCTTGGTGAGGGGAGTCGAACAGACAAGGTCACAGATGGGTGGAATCGAAAGTGTTGTACAAATTCATCCCTGTGCCAAGCAGCGACAGCCCCCGAGACACAGGAAAGCAGCTTCGGGCTTCCCAAGGGCAAAGTCAGGGACGGAGGGATGAATGAAGAGCCGGGCTCAACGGATATACCGTACTCGTGCTGAGTAGAAAGGAGACGACCAGCAAAGACACACCGGATACCACAGGGAACAGGATGCAATCGCCTGTCACCCCCTGTAATGGAAAGCGATCTGAAAACATCATCCTACACACACAGGACGGAATCACGACGCTGTCCAGCGGAAACGGACAGCAGGGTGTAGACCAGCTACACTTCCAGAACAACATCTACTGCTCCCTGGAAGTCAATCAGTCGAGGATCAGTCCAGCAATAGGCAAAAGAAGAGCTTACGCTGTGATCCAGCAAACCCAATCCCGGGTACCCATCGGGAAAAGACATCACCCCTGCTGGGAGGAGATGCAGGCATCCCCCAGGGTCATCGCAGCCCTCTGTGCCAGAGCCGAGACATGGGGAACGCCCAAGTGCCCGGCGGCACGTGGCCGGCACGAGAAGAAGAGGTATATGTGTACCGTGGAATATGACGCAGCCGTCAAGGAGGAGCGGCCATCGCCACGGGCCGCGACGCTGGACGGACCCACAGAAGGGTCCACTGAGTGAAGTGAGTCGGGTGCAGAGGGACAAAGCTCTGTGGACTCTGCCAACGAATGCAAATGAATCTATGTGCAAAAGGGAAAACGACCTTCAGACATAGAAAACGTCCATAGGGCTACCCAAGGGGAAAGGCAGCGGACGGACGAAGTTGGAGGCGGATCAAGAGAGAGGAGCTAGTATACCTACAGGAGATAAGCAACAAAGCTTTCCTCCGTAGCATGAGATCTGTATTCGTATCTCGCCTCAACCTACACTGGAAAATCACCTGGAAAAGAACAGGGGACTGAATCACTGTGCCGTGCACCTGAGACTAACCCGGGAAAGGAAATCAGGTCTACTGGCGTTGGAAGAAGCAGAAAAAGGAAGAGCCCAAGGGTTGGGGTTGGGGTTGGGGGGAGACGGGCCAGTGGGCCAAAGGCAGAGGCGGGTTCCTTGACAAGAGTAGGATTTGGGATGGCTCATGGAGGAACCGGGCGCGCGCGTGGGCGGGAGGGGGGCAGTGGAGATGGGGGAGGTGGGGAGCAGGGGTGGGGGTGGGTGGGATGGGTGCGTTTGGGGGAGCAGGGGGATGGTGAGGGTGCAGGCTGAGGTGGTGTTACTGGCGGAGCAGGGCTGATGCTGAGGTGAGGCGGGCAAGAGGGTTTCAGGGGAGGGGGTGGTGTGTGAGGTGGTGAGGGCGTTGCTGTTGGAAACCGATCTGGGCCCAGGGCCGGGAGCGTGTGGACTTCTGAGGAACTCCTCCTGCAAGCTGATGCTCCAGGGACCCTCCAGGGAAAAGGGAGGTATCCTTGCCAGATGTGGCAACTTCCTTGCTCCTGGCTGTGCAAACGGAGGGTGATTGATTCTCGGAGTGTGGCGAGAGTGAGCCAGGGAGCTTGGAGACAGACGTTGGGAAAGGTGAAGAGGTGGGGCCGGCGGCTGCCAGAGGTGGGGTGTGCCTTCCAGCGCAATCCGTGAGCCACCGGCTGGGTCCGCGTGAGGAAGCCAGCAACCACAAGGGAGGTGTCTGGGCACACGGGCGGCTGAGCCCGCAGGGCTTGGGGCCACAGCGGCTTGGCAGCAGGGCCGTGTGTGGGGGCGGGAGGGGTCGTGGGCAGCTGCGTGGGAGAGGCAGCGGGCGGCAGGTAGCAGCCAGCGGTTGCAGGAGCGCTCCCTTGAGCGCCTTGGAGCGGGCAGACCTAGCTCGGCTCTGGGACTGCAGTGCGGGACCAAAAGGGGACGCTGGGGTTGCATGGGCCGGGAATCGAACCCGGGCCTCCCGCGTGGCAGGCGAGAATTCTACCACTGAACCACCCATGCACCGGTGGCCGCCGCCGCCCGACGCCGCCCCAGAGGCGCTGGCCAACACCCGCCCGTCACTGCTCACCGCTCGCCCAGTGGGCATCTGTCTGCTCCATCCGAGCAGGAGACGACGGGCGGCCGACCTCAAAGCCAGGGTCCGGGCACGTGCAGGACCCCAGGGCGCGGCGCTCTCGGAGGGACCCCGGGGCGGCGGGCCGCCGGCCCACTCGGCCGGTCCCGCGCCTTCTGCGCCGACCACGGCCGCCGCGACGCTGTCGGTGTCGCCCGAGGGGGCCAGGAGCCGACGCCGTCTGCGTGGGCAGGCGCTGCGTGGTCGCCGCGGCCGCGCGCCGACGTTCCTCTCAGCGACCTGCCGGGTCCCGACCCAAAACCCCTCTGGCGGGCTGGCTTTCCGGCAGGGGCGGGATGGAGCGTGCCATTGCGGGCGGGGGCCGGGACCCCGGGCTCGGCCTGTGCTGGGTGCTCGCGAGCGCGGGAGCGCGACTCCCCGGGGCGCCCCCGCCGCCGCCCCGAGCGGCGCTCAGGCCCCAGGACCCAAAGGCGTTGTGAGCCTGGCTCCTGCGCTCTGGCCGACGGCGCTCGCGGGCGCTCCGCTCTGACAGGGTGGGTGGTGGTGGTGGTGAGGAGGGGCCCTTGGGCAGAGCGGCTCCTGGCTCGGGGACTGCCGGCTGAGGCAGGGAGCACGCCAGGCCGCGCTTGGCTCCGGCCCGGGCGGCGGCTTCCCCCCCTCCCCCCGGGAACGGGCGCGGTGGCGCCGAGGGCCGGGTCGCGGGCTGGGCGCCTGTGGCTGGGCTGGACGGGCACGCAGGGCTTCCGCTCCCACCCCAGCCGAGCGCCCTTCCCGGGACGGGTTCGTGCACGGAAGGCCGGTGTTCGCCGGCCCGCAGCAAGGGTGCGTGGCGCGCGTCCCGGGCGGGAGGCAGGCAGGTGTGGCCCGGCCGAGGCCGCAAGGCGGAGAAGCGTGGAGGGCACGCAGCAGCCCCCTGGCGGGCAAGGCGGGGGGGCTCGGCCGCCTGGGTGTGGCTGGGTGGCGCAGGCGGGCCGGCGGCGCGGGCGCGGACGACAGGGTGCCGGCCGGAGGGAGAGCGGCCGGGGGCGGACGTGGAAGCAAGGCTGCGAGAGCGACTTGGCCGTTCAGCAGGCAGAAGTCGCGGCGCCCGCGAAGCGAGGAGGGCTCGCCACCCGGCGCGGGGCCGCGTGCGTCGGCGCCGACGGGGGTGGGGCGGGGTGGGGCCTTGCGAGTGGGAGGGTGGGCGAGGGTGCGCGAGGCGCAGGCGGGGAGGCCGGAAAAGCAGCAGCTGCAGCCGCAGACACCTGGGGAGGAAAGCTGCGCTGAGAAGGACTGAAGGTTCCTGGTGGCGGGGGGCGGGCGTGTGTGGAGAAAGGCTGTGGCGCGGGGAGGACGGGTGCGTTTGTCCGGCGGGCCAAAAGGCTGGCTTGTCAGGAGTGGGATTCGAACCCACGCCTCCAGGGGAGACTGCGACCTGAACGCAGCGCCTTAGACCGCTCGGCCATCCTGACGGCGGGCCTGGGCGGGCGCGTGGCCGCTCGCCTGGCTGAGACCCGACGCGGCGCGAGCCCCGGCGCCCGTGGCGGGCCGCGCGGTGCGCCGCGCCAGGCAGGCAGGCGGCCGTCTGGCGTGGGTGAGCGACGGGGCCGGCCGAGGCGCCTGGCTGCGCCGCCGGTCGCGCCCCGGACCCAGCCCGGCCCTTGGCGGGCCGTCCCCTCCTCACCCGCGCCCCTCCTCGCCAGACGCGGGCCGGCGCGCGCCCACCGTGTCCTCGCAGCCTCGCTTGCCTTCTCGGACCCCCTTCTCCCGGCGGAATGGCCGCGTTGGAGGCAAGAGGCGGCGCGCACGAGGAGTGTCCGGTGCCCCGGGGGGTCCGGGTCCGTGTCGGGGTCGCGGGCCGCCTCTGTGACCGAGGCGGTTGGTTTGGTGGGCGGTCGGGTCGGGGCCCGTGCTGGGCACGGGGGAGGCGTGGGCAGGCAGCCCGAGAGCCCGAGAGGGGCCGGGCGGCAGGGCGGTCGCCGCCGTCCTCGTTAGTATAGTGGTGAGTATCCCCGCCTGTCACGCGGGAGACCGGGGTTCGATTCCCCGACGGGGAGGCAACACAGCCTTTTTGGTGGCCGCGGTGGCTCTCTGTCCTGCCGCCTGGCCCCCAAGGGCCCTTCGTCTCCTCCGTCCGCCTTTGGACCAGGCGCCTGGCCACCGCCGACCGCCTCTACCGGTGCAGCCCTCCAGCCTGAGCCCTCTGTCGTCGCCGGGCGCTCGGTCGCCACGGCGGAGCGACGGCCTCCTTGGCCACCCCACGGCCTTGCCCGACCATAGCCGGATCTTGCGGCCCGCCCGCCCACAGGGGCTGCCTCAGTGGGCTCCTAGGCTCGCGACCGGCGCGGCGCGGCAGAGCGCCGTGACGCCTGCAGGCGGCTGGCTCCCGTGTCCCCCTGTCGTCGTGGGAAGTGGCCTCGCCCAGCGCACGGTGGAGAAGGGCTTTGGCCAGCTGGCTGCTGGAAGCCGCGTGCCCCGCGTTGCCCCCCGGGGGTGAGGGCGGAGGCGTTCGCGGGCCGCGGCGGGGAGCGAACGGCCGGGGGGCCGCAAGGCCGCGGGAGCGCCGCCCCGGGGCGGTGGGGCCGGTGGACCCCGGCCGCTGCGTAGAGCTGGCGCGGATGGGGTTGCTGGTGGGCTGCTGGTGGCGCCGGCGGCGGCGCAGAGCCTCCCGCTGACGGGGCGTCGGGGCAGGGATGCGGCGGCGGCTGCGGCGAGAGTGTGCTGGGGCGAGCCCGGGGCCGGCGTCTGGCGGCGGCCCGGGCTGAGCAGCGTTGGTGGTATAGTGGTGAGCATAGCTGCCTTCCAAGCAGTTGACCCGGGTTCGATTCCCGGCCAACGCAGCAGGCCGACCTTTTGCTGAGCTCCGCCGCCCTCCCGGCTGGGGCGTTCGGGGCAGAGAGAGCTGGGAGCAGGGAGCCAGGCAGCTGGCGCGCGGCTTTTGGCGTGTGTGCGAGAAGCCGGTGGCGCGCGCAGTGTTTTGAGGCTGCTGAGAGCAAGACGGCCCGCCAGGGCAGGCGGACTGACAGGGCCGGCGGGCGGCTGGACTTGCCTTGCCAAGGCCGAGTGTGGGCACCACGGTGGCGCGGGCGGGCGGGCGGGCGGGCGGCCCGGAGGCGCTGGGTTCGGCAGGAGCAGGCGAGGGCCGAACCCCGACGCTCCCTGGTGGTCTAGTGGTTAGGATTCGGCGCTCTCACCGCCGCGGCCCGGGTTCGATTCCCGGTCAGGGAAGCCTTTCTTCTTCCCCTCCGCCCGCCACCTGCCGATCTCCTCGCCGGCGACCCCACCACCCTTTTAGCCTACGCTTGCTCAGCGCTGCCACAGAGGCCCCGGGACCCTGCACCTCCAGCCCAAGCACGATTCAGGCCAGCCCCGCCGTGCCCCGGGGCAAACCTTTTGGCCGCAGTGGCCACCTCGCGCCGCTTCCACCACGACCCGCCTGAGGCCTCCCAGCCCCAGCCCCCGCCCCCTCCCTCCTGAGGGGCGGCGGCTGCTGCCCCTGGTGGCGGCCGCCATGCTCCTGGGCTTGTGCTGGTTCTCCTGCTGTCAGTGGTGGTGGGGAGGAGGAGGGGTCGGACAGGGCGGGTGGGGGTAGGGGTCGGGGCGTGGGCTGTGGTGGTCGCCAGCGCGGGCCGGCAGCGGCCGCGGCGGTGGCCACAGCCGAAGACGAGCGAGGGGGATCTGCCTCTGGGAGTGGGGCCAGTGGCCACGGACACGCCTGCCTCCCCATGCCCCGCGTGCCAGCCACCTCTCTGGGCGGCTGGGCCATTGAGTGCCAGGTCCCGGGCTGGCTGTGACTCCCGTGCGCCGCTGGTGACTCCAAGAGGGTGCTGGTCCTGAGTGGGCTCTGGGAGGCAGACCACGGCGCCCGGGAGGCATCGGTATCGATGGGTTCAGTCGCTCAGTGCGCTGCAGCAGCCCAGGCTTCCCTGGCCATCACCAACTCCCGCAGCTTGCTCAAACTCAGGTCCAGCGAGTCGGCGATGCCATCCAACCATCTCACCTTCTGGCGTGGCGTGTCGTCCCCGTCTCCTCCTGCCTTCCGTCGAGGTCTTTTCCAGGGAGTCAGTCCTTTGCGTCAGGTGGCCAGAGGACTGAATGAAGTGTCAGCTTCAGCCTCAGGGCTTCCCATGAATATTCAGGACTGATTTCCTCTAGGATTGACTGGTTGGATCTCCTGGCAGTCCAAGGGACTCTCAAGAGTCTTCTCCAACACCGCAGTTCAAAAGCATCGATTCTTCAGCGCTCAGCTTTCTTTATGCTCCATCTCTCACATCTGTCCGTGACTGCTGGACAGACCGTGGCTTCCACGAGATGGACCCTCGTGGCAGAGTCATGTCTCTGCTTCTCGACATGCTGGCTAGCTTGGTCAGAGCTTTTCTCCCAAGAGGCGGACGTCTTTTAATTTCATGGCCGCGGCCACCGGCTGCAGTGATTTGGGGGAGCCCCCCCCCACCTCAGTGACGTCTCTCCCGGTGGCCATTGTTTCCCCATCTGTTTGCCATGAAGTGATGGGACCGGATGCCACGAGCTTAGTTTTCTGAATGTTGAGTTTGAAGCCAACTTTGTCATTTTCCTCTTTCACTTCCATCAAGAGGCTCTTGAGTTCTTCTTCGCTCTCCCCGAGGCAAAGGGGTGAAGACGAATGTGGGCCTGTGCTGCGAGTCACAGCACCGCGCGGGGGAAGTGAGGGAGCACACAGATCCCGGCGGGGCGGGCCGGCCGGGAAAACCCAGCCAACCAGCCGGGAGGTGGCAGATGCGCCCCAGGCAGTGATGCCGGCCAGGGTGGACACGCCGACCAACATGGTGTTTCCCTTGCCTGACCACAGCTCTCAATCCTACCAGAGTGAGGCAAGGTTTCCCAGATGTCCCTCCCCGACAACGAACCAAAGGGGGGCACCTGGGTGCACACGCAGACACACACACACACAGCGCCCTGTTCCACGCACCCCTGCCCTAGATATGACATCTCCTACTTTGCCATTCTCTCCAATCTGTCTGTCCAGGATCAACTCCATCCCTCTCCACAGACTGTCATCGTCGTCCCCAGGAACTCTCGCCGGGGGTCATCGCCACCCACAATCTCCCCTTAGCCCAATCTTGAGCCCGTCTGTAACCCCAAAGGGTTTCACGACTGTTGAAGGGCTGTGTCCTTTGGGGGGTGGGGTGGGGGAGTGGACGGCCGACGAAGGGCACCATCCTGCGGCGAGGGCGGCACGCTCGGGGGCGACGGGACAAAGCTGAGTCCCCTGGGCAAAAGGAGAACCTGTGGCCTGACGCGTGCTAGCCATCGCCGCAGGAGGTTTCCTCGACGCCCCTGCCGGGGCCGTGGGCGTCAGCGTGCGTGGGTGAGAGTGCGGGACGAAGCTGCCTGGGGCCATGGCTGGTGGGTGCCCCACGAGGATCAGGGACCGGGGCAGAGCCATCGCAGGGAGAGGGGGCGGCAGCGAGCAGGGTGCGGGGAGGCAGGCCCAGGGGTGCTTGGGCGTGGCGTCTGCGTGGAGGGCCGGCGGGAAGGGGGAGGCATGGGACTCGCGGGGACCTGGCCGAAAGATGGGCCGGCCACTCGAGCAGGGCCTCTGCAGAAGCATGGAGGCGGTGGCGACGCCGTGCCAGGCACCCGTGTGAGGCTGGGACAGGTCTGCGGTCGGGGTGGGCGGGTGGCAGGGGTGGGTCTGCGGAGCTGGAGGCAGGCCCGCACTGGTGAACGCCAGGGCAGGGCAGGGCGTGTGAGGGATGGCCCGGGGCTGCAGGGGGACGGTGGCGGGTAGATGGGGCCGAGCCTGGGGTCTGGCGGGAGAGGCAGAGGGCAGGCGGTGACCCTGAGGGGGCTGTGGCGTGAGGGAGGTGGTGGGAGAGCACGCCGTGTGGGCGGGCTGGCGCGCGGTGCCGCAGGTTGCTCAGGCTCGGCGGTGGGCTGGGGCTCCGGGCGCTGGCTAGGACGCTGGCAAGCGAGCCACAGAAACGGAGTGCCAGACGGGGGCCAGACCCGGTCGGAACAGGGTGGGCCCACCGTCCCGCCCCAGAGACCCAAGTCCCCACTCACCAGGACCAGATGTCCAGTCTCGGGTGTGCCATTGCTGGGGGCTCAGGGTGGGATGGTGGGTGGTGGTTGGCAGCGGGGATGCCTGGGGTTTCATGAGGACCAAAGAGAGCTCCCATCTGACCGAGCACACCCCGTCCTGGGTGCACACCCGCAGAGAACAAACCTCGGAGAGGTCTAAAGGTCCATACTCGCCGTGCACACTGCAGCACTATTTGCCATAGCCACGACACGGAAGAAACCCCAGTGCCCGTCCTCGAACGGCGGGCCCAAGAAGATGTGGCATAGATGTCCCAAGGAACGATCACTCGGTCCTAAAGAGAAAAGGAAAGGATTGCCATTTGTCACAAGCAATGATGGACCTAGAGACTCTTAGACTTGGTGAAGAATGTCAGACCGAGTTGGACAAAAGCATGTGGAACGTGTAAAAGAATACAAAACGAACCTATTTGCCGAAGAGAGACCGGCTCACGCAGAAAACCGCCTTGGTGTAAGGCAGGCGGAAGGGCAGCGGTGGAGGGATGACTCTGGAGCTGCAACGAACAGATACGCAGGACCGCCTATGATGGGAGACGCACCAAGGTTGTCCAGTTCAACACAGGCAATAAGAGTCAGTACCCTGTAATAACCTCAAGTGGAAAAGAGTCTGAAAACATACATGAAATCTGAAATCTGTACCTGGGAAACAGAATCACGTTGCAGTCCATCGGAAAGGAGCCCAATGTTGGAAATCCACTCTACTTCCACAACAACCGCTACTATGACTTTGGAGTAAGCTTTCAAAAGGACACTGAATACCATAGGTAACTGAGTAAGCGGGAGACAGGCGAGCGGGGTCCATATCCGTGAAAGGCTCAACTCTTCATTCAGAAAGGCACATGCAAACCCCACGGTCGTGGCAGCACCGTTTGCCGTAGCCAAGACGGGGAGAAACCCCCAGTGCCCATCCCCAGTGGGCTCACCCACGAAGATGCGCTGTCAGAGACAGGGAGAGAACAGGATGTCACTGAGCCGTCCACAAGAGTCACATAGTGTCACTGGCAGCAACAGCGGCCGGAGCTGCAGAATATGACCCTTGGTGAGGGGAGTCGAACAGACAAGGTCACAGATGGGTGGAATCGAAAGTGTTGTACAAATTCATCCCTGTGCCAAGCAGCGACAGCCCCCGAGACACAGGAAAGCAGCTTCGGGCTTCCCAAGGGCAAAGTCAGGGACGGAGGGATGAATGAAGAGCCGGGCTCAACGGATATACCGTACTCGTGCTGAGTAGAAAGGAGACGACCAGCAAAGACACACCGGATACCACAGGGAACAGGATGCAATCGCCTGTCACCCCCTGTAATGGAAAGCGATCTGAAAACATCATCCTACACACACAGGACGGAATCACGACGCTGTCCAGCGGAAACGGACAGCAGGGTGTAGACCAGCTACACTTCCAGAACAACATCTACTGCTCCCTGGAAGTCAATCAGTCGAGGATCAGTCCAGCAATAGGCAAAAGAAGAGCTTACGCTGTGATCCAGCAAACCCAATCCCGGGTACCCATCGGGAAAAGACATCACCCCTGCTGGGAGGAGATGCAGGCATCCCCCAGGGTCATCGCAGCCCTCTGTGCCAGAGCCGAGACATGGGGAACGCCCAAGTGCCCGGCGGCACGTGGCCGGCACGAGAAGAAGAGGTATATGTGTACCGTGGAATATGACGCAGCCGTCAAGGAGGAGCGGCCATCGCCACGGGCCGCGACGCTGGACGGACCCACAGAAGGGTCCACTGAGTGAAGTGAGTCGGGTGCAGAGGGACAAAGCTCTGTGGACTCTGCCAACGAATGCAAATGAATCTATGTGCAAAAGGGAAAACGACCTTCAGACATAGAAAACGTCCATAGGGCTACCCAAGGGGAAAGGCAGCGGACGGACGAAGTTGGAGGCGGATCAAGAGAGAGGAGCTAGTATACCTACAGGAGATAAGCAACAAAGCTTTCCTCCGTAGCATGAGATCTGTATTCGTATCTCGCCTCAACCTACACTGGAAAATCACCTGGAAAAGAACAGGGGACTGAATCACTGTGCCGTGCACCTGAGACTAACCCGGGAAAGGAAATCAGGTCTACTGGCGTTGGAAGAAGCAGAAAAAGGAAGAGCCCAAGGGTTGGGGTTGGGGTTGGGGGGAGACGGGCCAGTGGGCCAAAGGCAGAGGCGGGTTCCTTGACAAGAGTAGGATTTGGGATGGCTCATGGAGGAACCGGGCGCGCGCGTGGGCGGGAGGGGGGCAGTGGAGATGGGGGAGGTGGGGAGCAGGGGTGGGGGTGGGTGGGATGGGTGCGTTTGGGGGAGCAGGGGGATGGTGAGGGTGCAGGCTGAGGTGGTGTTACTGGCGGAGCAGGGCTGATGCTGAGGTGAGGCGGGCAAGAGGGTTTCAGGGGAGGGGGTGGTGTGTGAGGTGGTGAGGGCGTTGCTGTTGGAAACCGATCTGGGCCCAGGGCCGGGAGCGTGTGGACTTCTGAGGAACTCCTCCTGCAAGCTGATGCTCCAGGGACCCTCCAGGGAAAAGGGAGGTATCCTTGCCAGATGTGGCAACTTCCTTGCTCCTGGCTGTGCAAACGGAGGGTGATTGATTCTCGGAGTGTGGCGAGAGTGAGCCAGGGAGCTTGGAGACAGACGTTGGGAAAGGTGAAGAGGTGGGGCCGGCGGCTGCCAGAGGTGGGGTGTGCCTTCCAGCGCAATCCGTGAGCCACCGGCTGGGTCCGCGTGAGGAAGCCAGCAACCACAAGGGAGGTGTCTGGGCACACGGGCGGCTGAGCCCGCAGGGCTTGGGGCCACAGCGGCTTGGCAGCAGGGCCGTGTGTGGGGGCGGGAGGGGTCGTGGGCAGCTGCGTGGGAGAGGCAGCGGGCGGCAGGTAGCAGCCAGCGGTTGCAGGAGCGCTCCCTTGAGCGCCTTGGAGCGGGCAGACCTAGCTCGGCTCTGGGACTGCAGTGCGGGACCAAAAGGGGACGCTGGGGTTGCATGGGCCGGGAATCGAACCCGGGCCTCCCGCGTGGCAGGCGAGAATTCTACCACTGAACCACCCATGCACCGGTGGCCGCCGCCGCCCGACGCCGCCCCAGAGGCGCTGGCCAACACCCGCCCGTCACTGCTCACCGCTCGCCCAGTGGGCATCTGTCTGCTCCATCCGAGCAGGAGACGACGGGCGGCCGACCTCAAAGCCAGGGTCCGGGCACGTGCAGGACCCCAGGGCGCGGCGCTCTCGGAGGGACCCCGGGGCGGCGGGCCGCCGGCCCACTCGGCCGGTCCCGCGCCTTCTGCGCCGACCACGGCCGCCGCGACGCTGTCGGTGTCGCCCGAGGGGGCCAGGAGCCGACGCCGTCTGCGTGGGCAGGCGCTGCGTGGTCGCCGCGGCCGCGCGCCGACGTTCCTCTCAGCGACCTGCCGGGTCCCGACCCAAAACCCCTCTGGCGGGCTGGCTTTCCGGCAGGGGCGGGATGGAGCGTGCCATTGCGGGCGGGGGCCGGGACCCCGGGCTCGGCCTGTGCTGGGTGCTCGCGAGCGCGGGAGCGCGACTCCCCGGGGCGCCCCCGCCGCCGCCCCGAGCGGCGCTCAGGCCCCAGGACCCAAAGGCGTTGTGAGCCTGGCTCCTGCGCTCTGGCCGACGGCGCTCGCGGGCGCTCCGCTCTGACAGGGTGGGTGGTGGTGGTGGTGAGGAGGGGCCCTTGGGCAGAGCGGCTCCTGGCTCGGGGACTGCCGGCTGAGGCAGGGAGCACGCCAGGCCGCGCTTGGCTCCGGCCCGGGCGGCGGCTTCCCCCCCTCCCCCCGGGAACGGGCGCGGTGGCGCCGAGGGCCGGGGCGCGGGCTGGGCGCCTGTGGCTGGGCTGGACGGGCACGCAGGGCTTCCGCTCCCACCCCAGCCGAGCGCCCTTCCCGGGACGGGTTCGTGCACGGAAGGCCGGTGTTCGCCGGCCCGCAGCAAGGGTGCGTGGCGCGCGTCCCGGGCGGGAGGCAGGCAGGTGTGGCCCGGCCGAGGCCGCAAGGCGGAGAAGCGTGGAGGGCACGCAGCAGCCCCCTGGCGGGCAAGGCGGGGGGGCTCGGCCGCCTGGGTGTGGCTGGGTGGCGCAGGCGGGCCGGCGGCGCGGGCGCGGACGACAGGGTGCCGGCCGGAGGGAGAGCGGCCGGGGGCGGACGTGGAAGCAAGGCTGCGAGAGCGACTTGGCCGTTCAGCAGGCAGAAGTCGCGGCGCCCGCGAAGCGAGGAGGGCTCGCCACCCGGCGCGGGGCCGCGTGCGTCGGCGCCGACGGGGGTGGGGCGGGGTGGGGCCTTGCGAGTGGGAGGGTGGGCGAGGGTGCGCGAGGCGCAGGCGGGGAGGCCGGAAAAGCAGCAGCTGCAGCCGCAGACACCTGGGGAGGAAAGCTGCGCTGAGAAGGACTGAAGGTTCCTGGTGGCGGGGGGCGGGCGTGTGTGGAGAAAGGCTGTGGCGCGGGGAGGACGGGTGCGTTTGTCCGGCGGGCCAAAAGGCTGGCTTGTCAGGAGTGGGATTCGAACCCACGCCTCCAGGGGAGACTGCGACCTGAACGCAGCGCCTTAGACCGCTCGGCCATCCTGACGGCGGGCCTGGGCGGGCGCGTGGCCGCTCGCCTGGCTGAGACCCGACGCGGCGCGAGCCCCGGCGCCCGTGGCGGGCCGCGCGGTGCGCCGCGCCAGGCAGGCAGGCGGCCGTCTGGCGTGGGTGAGCGACGGGGCCGGCCGAGGCGCCTGGCTGCGCCGCCGGTCGCGCCCCGGACCCAGCCCGGCCCTTGGCGGGCCGTCCCCTCCTCACCCGCGCCCCTCCTCGCCAGACGCGGGCCGGCGCGCGCCCACCGTGTCCTCGCAGCCTCGCTTGCCTTCTCGGACCCCCTTCTCCCGGCGGAATGGCCGCGTTGGAGGCAAGAGGCGGCGCGCACGAGGAGTGTCCGGTGCCCCGGGGGGTCCGGGTCCGTGTCGGGGTCGCGGGCCGCCTCTGTGACCGAGGCGGTTGGTTTGGTGGGCGGTCGGGTCGGGGCCCGTGCTGGGCACGGGGGAGGCGTGGGCAGGCAGCCCGAGAGCCCGAGAGGGGCCGGGCGGCAGGGCGGTCGCCGCCGTCCTCGTTAGTATAGTGGTGAGTATCCCCGCCTGTCACGCGGGAGACCGGGGTTCGATTCCCCGACGGGGAGGCAACACAGCCTTTTTGGTGGCCGCGGTGGCTCTCTGTCCTGCCGCCTGGCCCCCAAGGGCCCTTCGTCTCCTCCGTCCGCCTTTGGACCAGGCGCCTGGCCACCGCCGACCGCCTCTACCGGTGCAGCCCTCCAGCCTGAGCCCTCTGTCGTCGCCGGGCGCTCGGTCGCCACGGCGGAGCGACGGCCTCCTTGGCCACCCCACGGCCTTGCCCGACCATAGCCGGATCTTGCGGCCCGCCCGCCCACAGGGGCTGCCTCAGTGGGCTCCTAGGCTCGCGACCGGCGCGGCGCGGCAGAGCGCCGTGACGCCTGCAGGCGGCTGGCTCCCGTGTCCCCCTGTCGTCGTGGGAAGTGGCCTCGCCCAGCGCACGGTGGAGAAGGGCTTTGGCCAGCTGGCTGCTGGAAGCCGCGTGCCCCGCGTTGCCCCCCGGGGGTGAGGGCGGAGGCGTTCGCGGGCCGCGGCGGGGAGCGAACGGCCGGGGGGCCGCAAGGCCGCGGGAGCGCCGCCCCGGGGCGGTGGGGCCGGTGGACCCCGGCCGCTGCGTAGAGCTGGCGCGGATGGGGTTGCTGGTGGGCTGCTGGTGGCGCCGGCGGCGGCGCAGAGCCTCCCGCTGACGGGGCGTCGGGGCAGGGATGCGGCGGCGGCTGCGGCGAGAGTGTGCTGGGGCGAGCCCGGGGCCGGCGTCTGGCGGCGGCCCGGGCTGAGCAGCGTTGGTGGTATAGTGGTGAGCATAGCTGCCTTCCAAGCAGTTGACCCGGGTTCGATTCCCGGCCAACGCAGCAGGCCGACCTTTTGCTGAGCTCCGCCGCCCTCCCGGCTGGGGCGTTCGGGGCAGAGAGAGCTGGGAGCAGGGAGCCAGGCAGCTGGCGCGCGGCTTTTGGCGTGTGTGCGAGAAGCCGGTGGCGCGCGCAGTGTTTTGAGGCTGCTGAGAGCAAGACGGCCCGCCAGGGCAGGCGGACTGACAGGGCCGGCGGGCGGCTGGACTTGCCTTGCCAAGGCCGAGTGTGGGCACCACGGTGGCGCGGGCGGGCGGGCGGGCGGGCGGCCCGGAGGCGCTGGGTTCGGCAGGAGCAGGCGAGGGCCGAACCCCGACGCTCCCTGGTGGTCTAGTGGTTAGGATTCGGCGCTCTCACCGCCGCGGCCCGGGTTCGATTCCCGGTCAGGGAAGCCTTTCTTCTTCCCCTCCGCCCGCCACCTGCCGATCTCCTCGCCGGCGACCCCACCACCCTTTTAGCCTACGCTTGCTCAGCGCTGCCACAGAGGCCCCGGGACCCTGCACCTCCAGCCCAAGCACGATTCAGGCCAGCCCCGCCGTGCCCCGGGGCAAACCTTTTGGCCGCAGTGGCCACCTCGCGCCGCTTCCACCACGACCCGCCTGAGGCCTCCCAGCCCCAGCCCCCGCCCCCTCCCTCCTGAGGGGCGGCGGCTGCTGCCCCTGGTGGCGGCCGCCATGCTCCTGGGCTTGTGCTGGTTCTCCTGCTGTCAGTGGTGGTGGGGAGGAGGAGGGGTCGGACAGGGCGGGTGGGGGTAGGGGTCGGGGCGTGGGCTGTGGTGGTCGCCACAGGCCGAAGACGAGCGAGGGGGATCTGCCTCTGGGAGTGGGGCCAGTGGCCACGGACACGCCTGCCTCCCCATGCCCCGCGTGCCAGCCACCTCTCTGGGCGGCTGGGCCATTGAGTGCCAGGTCCCGGGCTGGCTGTGACTCCCGTGCGCCGCTGGTGACTCCAAGAGGGTGCTGGTCCTGAGTGGGCTCTGGGAGGCGGACCACGGCGCCCGGGAGGCATCGGTATCGATGGGTTCAGTCGCTCAGTGCGCTGCAGCAGCCCAGGCTTCCCTGGCCATCACCAACTCCCGCAGCTTGCTCAAACTCAGGTCCAGCGAGTCGGCGATGCCATCCAACCATCTCACCTTCTGGCGTGGCGTGTCGTCCCCGTCTCCTCCTGCCTTCCGTCGAGGTCTTTTCCAGGGAGTCAGTCCTTTGCGTCAGGTGGCCAGAGGACTGAATGAAGTGTCAGCTTCAGCCTCAGGGCTTCCCATGAATATTCAGGACTGATTTCCTCTAGGATTGACTGGTTGGATCTCCTGGCAGTCCAAGGGACTCTCAAGAGTCTTCTCCAACACCGCAGTTCAAAAGCATCGATTCTTCAGCGCTCAGCTTTCTTTATGCTCCAACTCTCACATCTGTCCGTGACTGCTGGACAGACCGTGGCTTCCACGAGATGGACCCTCGTGGCAGAGTCATGTCTCTGCTTCTCGACATGCTGGCTAGCTTGGTCAGAGCTTTTCTCCCAAGAGGCGGACGTCTTTTAATTTCATGGCCGCGGCCACCGGCTGCAGTGATTTGGGGGAGCCCCCCCCCACCTCAGTGACGTCTCTCCCGGTGGCCATTGTTTCCCCATCTGTTTGCCATGAAGTGATGGGACCGGATGCCACGAGCTTAGTTTTCTGAATGTTGAGTTTGAAGCCAACTTTGTCATTTTCCTCTTTCACTTCCATCAAGAGGCTCTTGAGTTCTTCTTCGCTCTCCCCGAGGCAAAGGGGTGAAGACGAATGTGGGCCTGTGCTGCGAGTCACAGCACCGCGCGGGGGAAGTGAGGGAGCACACAGATCCCGGCGGGGCGGGCCGGCCGGGAAAACCCAGCCAACCAGCCGGGAGGTGGCAGATGCGCCCCAGGCAGTGATGCCGGCCAGGGTCGACCAACATGGTGTTTCCCTTGCCTGACCACAGCTCTCAATCCTACCGGAGTGAGGCAAGGTTTCCCAGATGTCCCTCCCCGACAACGAACAAAGGGGGGGCACCTGGGTGCACACGCAGACACGCAGACACGCAGACACACACACACACACACACACACACACACACACAGCGCCCTGTTCCACGCACCCCTGCCCTAGATATGACATCTCCTACTTTGCCATTCTCTCCAATCTGTCTGTCCAGGATCAACTCCATCCCTCTCCACAGACTGTCATCGTCGTCCCCAGGAACTCTCGCCGGGGGTCATCGCCACCCACAATCTCCCCTTAGCCCAATCTTGAGCCCGTCTGTAACCCCCAAAGGGTTTCACGACTGTTGAAGGACTGTGTCCTTTGGGGGGTGGGGTGGGGGAGTGGACGGCCGACCGAAGGGCACCATCCTGCGGCGAGGGCGGCACGCTCGGGGGCGACGGGACAAAGCTGAGTCCCCTGGGCAAAAGGAGAACCTGTGGCCTGACGCGTGCTAGCCATCGCCGCAGGAGGTTTCCTCGACGCCCCTGCCGGGGCCGTGGGCGTCAGCGTGCGGTGGGTGAGAGTGCGGGACGAAGCTGCCTGGGGCCATGGCTGGTGGGTGCCCCACGAGGATCAGGGACCGGGGCAGAGCCATCGCAGGGAGAGGGGGCGGCAGCGAGCAGGGTGCGGGGAGGCAGGCCCAGGGGTGCTTGGGCGTGGCGTCTGCGTGGAGGGCCGGCGGGAAGGGGGAGGCATGGGACTCGCGGGGACCTGGCCGAAAGATGGGCCGGCCACTCGAGCAGGGCCTCTGCAGAAGCATGGAGGCGGTGGCGACGCCGTGCCAGGCACCCGTGTGAGGCTGGGACAGGTCTGCGGTCGGGGTGGGCGGGTGGCAGGGGTGGGTCTGCGGAGCTGGAGGCAGGCCCGCACTGGTGAACGCCAGGGCAGGGCAGGGCATGTGAGGGATGGCCCGGGGCTGCAGGGGGACAGTGGCGGGTAGATGGGGCCGAGCCTGGGGTCTGGCGGGAGAGGCAGAGGGCAGGCGATGACCCTGAGGGGCTGTGGCGTGAGGGAGGTGGTGGGAGAGCACGCCGTGTGGGCGGGCTGGCGGGTGAGCGTGCGTGCCACCCTGGCGCGCGGTGCCGCAGGTTGCTCAGGCTCGGCGGTGGGCTGGGGCTCCGGGCGCTGGCTAGGACGCTGGCAAGCGAGCCACAGAAACAGAGTGCCAGACGGGGGCCAGACCCGGTCGGAACAGGGTGGGCCCACCGTCCCGCCCCAGAGACCCAAGTCCCCACTCACCAGGACCAGATGTCCAGTCTCGGGTGTGCCATTGCTGGGGGCTCAGGGTGGGATGGGTGGGTGGTGGTTGGCAGCGGGGATGCCTGGGGTTTCATGAGGACCAAAGAGAGCTCCCATCTGACCGAGCACCACCCCGTCCTGGGTGCACACCCGCAGAGAACAAACCTCGGAGAGGTCTAAAGGTCCATACTCCGCCGTGCACACTGCAGCACTATTTGCCATAGCCACGACACGGAAGAAACCCCAGTGCCCGTCCTCGAACGGCGGGCCCAAGAAGATGTGGCATAGATGTCCCAAGGAGACGATCACTCGGTCCTAAAGAGAAAAGGAAAGGATTGCCATTTGTCACAAGCAATGATGGACCTAGAGACTCTTAGACTTGGTGAAGAATGTCAGACCGAGTTGGACAAAAGCATGTGGAACGTGTAAAAGAATACAAAACGAACCTATTTGCCGAAGAGAGACCGGCTCACGCAGAAAAACCGCCTTGGTGTAAAGGCAGGCGGAAGGGCAGCGGTGGAGGGATGACTCTGGAGCTGCAACGAACAGATACGCAGGACCGCCTATGATGGGAGACGCACCAAGGTTGTCCAGTTCAACACAGGCAATAAGAGTCAGTACCCTGTAATAACCTCAAGTGGAAAAGAGTCTGAAAACATACATGAAATCTGAAATCTGTACCTGGGAAACAGAATCACGTTGCAGTCCATCGGAAAGGAGCCCAATGTTGGAAATCCACTCTACTTCCACAACAAACCGCTACTATGACTTGGAGTAAGCTTTCAAAAGGACACTGAATACCATAGGTAACTGAGTAAGCGGGAGACAGGCGAGCGGGGTCCATATCCGTGAAAGGGCTCAACTCTTCATTCAGAAAGGCACATGCAAACCCCACGGTCGTGGCAGGCACCGTTTTGCCGTAGCCAAGACGGGGAGAAAACCCCTAGTGCCCATCCCCAGCGGCTCACCCACGAAGATGCGCTGTCAGAGACAGGGGAGAGAACAGGATGTCACTGGAGCCGTCCACAAGAGTCACATAGTGTCACTGGCAGCAACAGCGGCCGGAGCTGCAGAATATGACCCTTGGTGATGGGGAGTCGAACAGACAAGGTCACAGATGGGTTGGAATCGAAAGTGTTGTACAAATTCATCCCTGTGCCAAGCAGCGACAGCCCCCGAGACACAGGAAAGCAGCTTCGGGCTTCCCAAGGGCAAAGTCAGGGACGGCAGGGATGAATGAAGAGCCGGGGCTCAACGGATATACCGTACTCGTGCTGAGTAGAAAGGAGACGACCAGCAAAGACACACCGGACACCACAGGGAATAGGATGCAATCGCCTGTCACCCCCTGTAATGGAAAGCGATCTGAAAACATCATCCTACACACACAGGACGGAATCACGACGCTGTCCAGCGGAAACGGACAGCAGGGTGTAGACCAGCTACACTTCCAGAACAACATCTACTGCTCCCTGGAAGTCAATCAGTCGAGGATCAGTCCAGCAATAGGAAAAAGAAGAGCTTACGCTGTGATCCAGCAAACCCAATCCCGGGTACCCATCGGGAAAAGACATCACCCCTGCTGGGAGGAGATGCAGGCATCCCCCAGGGTCATCGCAGCCCTCTGTGCCAGAGCCGAGACATGGGGAACGCCCAAGTGCCCGGCGGCAACGTGGCCGGCACGAGAAGAAGAGGTATATGTGTACCGTGGATATGACGCAGCCGTCAAGGAGGAGCGGCCATCGCCACGGGCCGCGACGCTGGACGGACCCACAGAAGGGTCCCACTGAGTGAAGTGAGTCGGGTGCAGAGGGACAAAGCTCTGTGGACTCTGCCAACGAATGCAAATGAATCTATGTGCAAAAGGGAAAACGACCTTCAGACATAGAAAAACGTCCATAGGGCTACCCAAGGGGAAAGGCAGCGGACGGACGAAGTTGGAGGCGGATCAAGAGAGAGGAGCTAGTATACCTACAGGAGATAAGCAACAAAGCTTTCCTCCGTAGCATGAGATCTGTATTCGTATCTCGCCTCAACCTACGCTGGAAAATCACCTGGAAAAGAACAGGGGACTGAATCACTGTGCCGTGCACCTGAGACTAACCCGGGAAAGGAAATCAGGTCTACTGGCGTTGGAAGAAGCAGAAAAAGGAAGAGCCCAAGGGTTGGGGTTGGGGTTGGGGTTGGGGGGAGACGGGCCAGTGGGACAAAGGCAGAGGCGGGTTCCTTGACAAGAGTAGGATTTGGGATGGCTCATGGAGGAACCGGGCTGCGCGCGCGTGGGCGGGAGGGGGCAGTGGAGATGGGGGAGGTGGGGAGCAGGGGTGGGGGTGGGTGGGATGGGTGCGTTTGGGGGAGCAGGGGGATGGTGAGGGTGCAGGCTGAGGTGGTGTTACTGGCGGAGCAGGGCTGATGCTGAGGTGAGGCGGGCAAGAGGGTTTCAGGGGAGGGGGGTGGTGTGTGAGGTGGTGAGGGCGTTGCTGTTGGAAACCGATCTGGGCCCAGGGCCGGGAGCGTGTGGACTTCTGAGGAACTCCTCCTGCAAGCTGATGCTCCAGGGACCCTCCAGGGAAAAGGGAGGTATCCTTGCCAGATGTGGCAACTTCCTTGCTCCTGGCTGTGCAAACGGGAGGGTGATTGATTCTCGGAGTGTGGCGAGAGTGAGCCAGGGAGCTTGGAGACAGACGTTGGGAAAGGTGAAGAGGTGGGGCCGGCGGCTGCCAGAGGTGGGGTGTGCCTTCCAGCGCAATCCGTGAGCCACCGGCTGGGTCCGCGTGAGGAAGCCAGCAACCACAAGGGGAGGTGTCTGGGCACACGGGCGGCTGAGCCCGCAGGGCTTGGGGCCACAGCGGCTTGGCAGCAGGGCCGTGTGTGGGGGCGGGAGGGGTCGTGGGCAGCTGCGTGGGAGAGGCAGCGGGCGGCAGGTAGCAGCCAGCGGTTTGCAGGAGCGCTCCCTTGAGCGCCTTGGAGCGGGCAGACCTAGCTCGGCTCTGGGACTGCAGTGCGGGACCAAAAGGGGGACGCTGGGGGTTGCATGGGCCGGGAATCGAACCCGGGCCTCCCGCGTGGCAGGCGAGAATTCTACCACTGAACCACCCATGCACCGGTGGCCGCCGCCGCCCGACGCCGCCCCAGAGGCGCTGGCCAACACCCGCCCGTCACTGCTCACCGCTCGCCCAGTGGCATCTGTCTGCTCCATCCGAGCAGGAGACGACGGGCGGCCGACCTCAAAAGCCAGGGTCCGGGCCACGTGCAGGACCCCAGGGCGCGGCGCTCTCGGAGGGACCCCGGGGCGGCGGGCCGCCGGCCCACTCGGCCGGTCCCGCGCCTTCTGCGCCGACCACGGCCGCCGCGACGCTGTCGGTGTCGCCCGAGGGGGCCAGGAGCCGACGCCGTCTGCGTGGGCAGGCGCCTGCGTGGTCGCCGCGGGCCGCGCGCCGACGTTCCTCTCAGCGACCTGCCGGGTCCCGACCCAAAACCCCTCTGGCGGGCTGGCTTTCCGGCAGGGGCGGGATGGAGCGTGCCATTGCGGGCGGGGGCCGGGACCCCGGGCTCGGCCTGTGCTGGGTGGGTGCTCGCGAGCGCGGGAGCGCGACTCCCCGGGGCGCCCCCGCCGCCGCCCCGAGCGGCGCTCAGGCCCCAGGACCCAAAGGCGTTGTGAGCCTGGCTCCTGCGCTCTGGCCGACGGCGCTCGCGGGCGCTCCGCTCTGACAGGGTGGGTGGTGGTGGTGGTGAGGAGGGGCCCTTGGGCAGAGCGGCTCCTGGCTCGGGGACTGCCGGCTGAGGCAGGGAGCACGCCAGGCCGCGCTTGGCTCCGGCCCGGGCGGCGGCTTCCCCCCCCTCCCCCCGGGAACGGGCGCGGTGGCGCCGAGGGCCGGGGCGCGGGCTGGGCGCCTGTGGCTGGGCTGGACGGGCACGCAGGGCTTCCGCTCCCACCCCAGCCGAGCGCCCTTCCCGGGACGGGTTCGTGCACGGAAGGCCGGTGTTCGCCGGCCCGCAGCAAGGGTGCGTGGCGCGCGTCCCGGGCGGGAGGCAGGCAGGTGTGGCCCGGCCGAGGCCGCAAGGCGGAGAAGCGTGGAGGGCACGCAGCAGCCCCCTGGCGGGCAAGGCGGGGGGGGCTCGGCCGCCTGGGTGTGGCTGGGTGGCGCAGGCGGGCCGGCGGCGCGGGCGCGGACGACAGGGTGCCGGGCGGAGGGGGAGCGGCCGGGGGCGGACGTGGAAGCAAGGCTGCGAGAGCGAGTTGGCCGTTCAGCAGGCAGAAGTCGCGGCGCCCGCGAAGCGAGGAGGGCTCGCCACCCGGCGCGGGGCCGCGTGCGTCGGCGCCGACGGGGGGGGGGGCGGGGTGGGGCCTTGCGAGTGGGAGGGTGGGCGAGGGTGCGCGAGGCGCAGGCGGGGAGGCCGGAAAAGCAGCAGCTGCAGCCGCAGACACCTGGGGAGGAAAGCTGCGCTGAGAAGGACTGAAGGTTCCTGGTGGCGGGGGGCGGGCGTGTGTGGAGAAAGGCTGTGGCGCGGGGAGGACGGGTGCGTTTGTCCGGCGGGCCAAAAGGCTGGCTTGTCAGGAGTGGGATTCGAACCCACGCCTCCAGGGGAGACTGCGACCTGAACGCAGCGCCTTAGACCGCTCGGCCATCCTGACGGCGGGCCTGGGCGGGCGCGTGGCCGCTCGCCTGGCTGAGACCCGACGCGGCGCGAGCCCCGGCGCCCGTGGCGGGCCGCGCGGTGCGCCGCGCCAGGCAGGCAGGCGGCCGTCTGGCGTGGGTGAGCGACGGGGCCGGCCGAGGCGCCTGGCTGCGCCGCCGGTCGCGCCCCGGACCCAGCCCGGCCCTTGGCGGGCCGTCCCCTCCTCACCCGCGCCCCTCCTCGCCAGACGCGGGCCGGCGCGCGCCCACCGTGTCCTCGCAGCCTCGCTTGCCTTCTCGGACCCCCTTCTCCCGGCGGAATGGCCGCGTTGGAGGCAAGAGGCGGCGCGCACGAGGAGTGTCCAGTGCCCCGGGGGGTCCGGGTCCGTGTCGGGGTCGCGGGCCGCCTCTGTGACCGAGGCGGTTGGTTTGGTGGGCGGTCGGGTCGGGGCCCGTGCTGGGCACGGGGGAGGCGTGGGCAGGCAGCCCGAGAGCCCGAGAGGGGCCGGGCGGCAGGGCGGTCGCCGCCGTCCTCGTTAGTATAGTGGTGAGTATCCCCGCCTGTCACGCGGGAGACCGGGGTTCGATTCCCCGACGGGGAGGCAACACAGCCTTTTTGGTGGCCGCGGTGGCTCTCTGTCCTGCCGCCTGGCCCCCAAGGGCCCTTCGTCTCCTCCGTCCGCCTTTGGACCAGGCGCCTGGCCACCGCCGACCGCCTCTACCGGTGCAGCCCTCCAGCCTGAGCCCTCTGTCGTCGCCGGGCGCTCGGTCGCCACGGCGGAGCGACGGCCTCCTTGGCCACCCCACGGCCTTGCCCGACCATAGCCGGATCTTGCGGCCCGCCCGCCCACAGGGGCTGCCTCAGTGGGCTCCTAGGCTCGCGACGCCCCCGCGGCGCGGCAGAGCGCCGTGACGCCTGCAGGCGGCTGGCTCCCGTGTCCCCCTGTCGTCGTGGGAAGTGGCCTCGCCCAGCGCACGGTGGAGAAGGGCTTTGGCCAGCTGGCTGCTGGAAGCCGCGTGCCCCGCGTTGCCCCCCGGGGGTGAGGGCGGAGGCGTTCGCGGGCCGCGGCGGGGAGCGAACGGCCGGGGGGCCGCAAGGCCGCGGGAGCGCCGCCCCGGGGCGGTGGGGCCGGTGGACCCCGGCCGCTGCGTAGAGCTGGCGCGGATGGGGTTGCTGGTGGGCTGCTGGTGGCGCCGGCGGCGGCGCAGAGCCTCCCGCTGACGGGGCGTCGGGGCAGGGATGAGGCGGCGGCGGCGGCGGCGGCTGCAGCGAGAGTGTGCTGGGGCGAGCCCGGGGCCGGCGTCTGGCGGCGGCCCGGGCTGAGCAGCGTTGGTGGTATAGTGGTGAGCATAGCTGCCTTCCAAGCAGTTGACCCGGGTTCGATTCCCGGCCAACGCAGCAGGCCGACCTTTTGCTGAGCTCCGCCGCCCTCCCGGCAGGGGCGTTCGGGGCAGAGAGAGCTGGGAGCAGGGAGCCAGGCAGCTGGCGCGCGGCTTTTGGCGTGTGTGCGAGAAGCCGGTGGCGCGCGCAGTGTTTTGAGGCTGCTGAGAGCAAGACGGCCCGCCAGGGCAGGCGGACAGACAGGGCCGGCGGGCGGCTGGACTTGCCTTGCCAAGGCCGAGTGTGGGCACCACGGTGGCGCGGGCGGGCGGGCGGCCCGGAGGCGCTGGGTTCGGCAGGAGCAGGCGAGGGCCGAACCCCGACGCTCCCTGGTGGTCTAGTGGTTAGGATTCGGCGCTCTCACCGCCGCGGCCCGGGTTCGATTCCCGGTCAGGGAAGCCTTTCTTCTTCCCCTCCGCCCGCCACCTGCCGATCTCCTCGCCGGCGACCCCACCACCCTTTTAGCCTACGCTTGCTCAGCGCTGCCACAGAGGCCCCGGGACCCTGCACCTCCAGCCCAAGCACGATTCAGGCCAGCCCCGCCGTGCCCCGGGGCAAACCTTTTGGCCGCAGTGGCCACCTCGCGCCGCTTCCACCACGACCCGCCTGAGGCCTCCCAGCCCCAGCCCCCGCCCCCTCCCTCCTGAGGGGCGGCGGCTGCTGCCCCTGGTGGCGGCCGCCATGCTCCTGGGCTTGTGCTGGTTCTCCTGCTGTCAGTGGTGGTGGGGAGGAGGTGGGGCCGGACAGGGCGGGTGGGGGTAGGGGTCGGGGCGTGGGCTGTGGTGGTCGCCAGCGCGGGCCGGCAGCGGCCGCGGCGGTGGCCACAGCCGAAGACGAGCGAGGGGGATCTGCCTCTGGGAGTGGGGCCAGGGGCCACGGACACGCCTGCCTCCCCATGCCCCGCGTGCCAGCCACCTCTCTGGGCGGCTGGGCCATTGAGTGCCAGGTCCCGGGCTGGCTGTGACTCCCGTGCGCCGCTGGTGACTCCAAGAGGGTGCTGGTCCTGAGTGGGCTCTGGGAGGCGGACCACGGCGCCCGGGAGGCGTCGGTATCGATGGGTTCAGTCGCTGCAGCAGCCCAGGCTTCCCTGGCCATCACCAACTCCCGCAGCTTGCTCAAACTCAGGTCCAGCGAGTCGGCGATGCCATCCAACCATCTCACCTTCTGGCGTGGCGTGTCGTCCCCGTCTCCTCCTGCCTTCCGTCGAGGTCTTTTCCAGGGAGTCAGTCCTTTGCGTCAGGTGGCCAGAGGACTGAATGAAGTGTCAGCTTCAGCCTCAGGGCTTCCCATGAATATTCAGGACTGATTTCCTCTAGGATTGACTGGTTGGATCTCCTGGCAGTCCAAGGGACTCTCAAGAGTCTTCTCCAACACCGCAGTTCAAAAGCATCGATTCTTCAGCGCTCAGCTTTCTTTATGCTCCAACTCTCACATCTGTCCGTGACTGCTGGACAGACCGTGGCTTTCACGAGATGGACCCTCGTGGCAGAGTCATGTCTCTGCTTTTCGACATACTGTCTAGCTTGGTCAGAGCTTTTCTCCCAAGAGGCGGACGTCTTTTAATTTCATGGCCGCGGCCACCGGCTGCAGTGATTTGGGGGAGCCCCCCCCCCCCACCTCAGTGACGTCTCTCCCGGTGTCCATTGTTTCCCCATCTGTTTGCCATGAAGTGATGGGACCGGATGCCACGAGCTTAGTTTTCTGAATGTTGAGTTTGAAGCCAACTTTGTCATTTTCCTCTTTCACTTCCATCAAGAGGCTCTTGAGTTCTTCTTCGCTCTCCCCGAGGCAAAGGGGTGAAGACGAATGTGGGCCTGTGCTGCGAGTCACAGCACCGCGCGGGGGGAAGTGAGGGAGCACACAGATCCCGGCGGGGCGGGCCGGCCGGGAAAACGCAGCCAACCAGCCGGGAGGTGGCAGATGCGCCCCAGGCAGTGATGCCGGCCAGGGTGGACACGCCGACCAACATGGTGTTTCCCTTGCCTGACCACAGCTCTCAATCCTACCGGAGTGAGGCAAGGTTTCCCAGATGTCCCTCCCCGACAACGAACCAAAGGGGGGCACCTGGGTGCACACGCAGACACGCAGACACACACACACACACACACACACACAGCGCCCTGTTCCACGCACCCCTGCCCTAGATATGACATCTCCTACTTTGCCATTCTCTCCAATCTGTCTGTCCAGGATCAACTCCATCCCTCTCCACAGACTGTCATCGTCGTCCCCAGGAACTCTGGCCGGGGGTCATCGCCACCCACAATCTCCCCTTAGCCCAATCTTGAGCCCGTCTGTAACCCCAAAGGGTTTCACGACTGTTGAAGGCCTGTGTCCTTGGGGGGGGGGGGTGGGGGAGTGGACGGCCGACGAAGGGCACCATCCTGCGGCGAGGGCGGCACGCTCGGGGGCGACGGGACAAAGCTGAGTCCCCTGGGCAAAAGGAGAACCTGTGGCCTGACGCGTGCTAGCCATCGCCGCAGGAGGTTTCCTCGACGCCCCTGCCGGGGCCGTGGGCGTCAGCGTGCGTGGGTGAGAGTGCGGGACGAAGCTGCCTGGGGCCATGGCTGGTGGGTGCCCCACGAGGATCAGGGACCGGGGCAGAGCCATCGCAGGGAGAGGGGGCGGCAGCGAGCAGGGTGCGGGGAGGCAGGCCCAGGGGTGCTTGGGCGTGGCGTCTGCGTGGAGGGCCGGCGGGAAGGGGGAGGCATGGGACTCGCGGGGACCTGGCCGAAAGATGGGCCGGCCACTCGAGCAGGGCCTCTGCAGAAGCATGGAGGCGGTGGCGACGCCGTGCCAGGCACCCGTGTGAGGCTGGGACAGGTCTGCGGTCGGGGTGGGCGGGTGGCAGGGGTGGGTCTGCGGAGCTGGAGGCAGGCCCGCACTGGTGAACGCCAGGGCAGGGCAGGGCGTGTGAGGGATGGCCCGGGGCTGCAGGGGGACGGTGGCGGGTAGATGGGGCCGAGCCTGGGGTCTGGCGGGAGAGGCAGAGGGCAGGCGGTGACCCTGAGGGGGCTGTGGCGTGAGGGAGGTGGTGGGAGAGCACGCCGTGTGGGCGGGCTGGCGCGCGGTGCCGCAGGTTGCTCAGGCTCGGCGGTGGGCTGGGGCTCCGGGCGCTGGCTAGGACGCTGGCAAGCGAGCCACAGAAACGGAGTGCCAGACGGGGGCCAGACCCGGTCGGAACAGGGTGGGCCCACCGTCCCGCCCCAGAGACCCAAGTCCCCACTCACCAGGACCAGATGTCCAGTCTCGGGTGTGCCATTGCTGGGGGCTCAGGGTGGGATGGTGGGTGGTGGTTGGCAGCGGGGATGCCTGGGGTTTCATGAGGACCAAAGAGAGCTCCCATCTGACCGAGCACACCCCGTCCTGGGTGCACACCCGCAGAGAACAAACCTCGGAGAGGTCTAAAGGTCCATACTCGCCGTGCACACTGCAGCACTATTTGCCATAGCCACGACACGGAAGAAACCCCAGTGCCCGTCCTCGAACGGCGGGCCCAAGAAGATGTGGCATAGATGTCCCAAGGAACGATCACTCGGTCCTAAAGAGAAAAGGAAAGGATTGCCATTTGTCACAAGCAATGATGGACCTAGAGACTCTTAGACTTGGTGAAGAATGTCAGACCGAGTTGGACAAAAGCATGTGGAACGTGTAAAAGAATACAAAACGAACCTATTTGCCAAAGAGAGACCGGCTCACGCAGAAAACCGCCTTGGTGTAAGGCAGGCGGAAGGGCAGCGGTGGAGGGATGACTCTGGAGCTGCAACGAACAGATACGCAGGACCGCCTATGATGGGAGACGCACCAAGGTTGTCCAGTTCAACACAGGCAATAAGAGTCAGTACCCTGTAATAACCTCAAGTGGAAAAGAGTCTGAAAACATACATGAAATCTGAAATCTGTACCTGGGAAACAGAATCACGTTGCAGTCCATCGGAAAGGAGCCCAATGTTGGAAATCCACTCTACTTCCACAACAACCGCTACTATGACTTTGGAGTAAGCTTTCAAAAGGACACTGAATACCATAGGTAACTGAGTAAGCGGGAGACAGGCGAGCGGGGTCCATATCCGTGAAAGGCTCAACTCTTCATTCAGAAAGGCACATGCAAACCCCACGGTCGTGGCAGCACCGTTTGCCGTAGCCAAGACGGGGAGAAACCCCTAGTGCCCATCCCCAGCGGCTCACCCACGAAGATGCGCTGTCAGAGACAGGGAGAGAACAGGATGTCACTGAGCCGTCCACAAGAGTCACATAGTGTCACTGGCAGCAACAGCGGCCGGAGCTGCAGAATATGACCCTTGGTGAGGGGAGTCGAACAGACAAGGTCACAGATGGGTGGAATCGAAAGTGTTGTACAAATTCATCCCTGTGCCAAGCAGCGACAGCCCCCGAGACACAGGAAAGCAGCTTCGGGCTTCCCAAGGGCAAAGTCAGGGACGGAGGGATGAATGAAGAGCCGGGCTCAACGGATATACCGTACTCGTGCTGAGTAGAAAGGAGACGACCAGCAAAGACACACCGGATACCACAGGGAATAGGATGCAATCGCCTGTCACCCCCTGTAATGGAAAGCGATCTGAAAACATCATCCTACACACACAGGACGGAATCACGACGCTGTCCAGCGGAAACGGACAGCAGGGTGTAGACCAGCTACACTTCCAGAACAACATCTACTGCTCCCTGGAAGTCAATCAGTCGAGGATCAGTCCAGCAATAGGAAAAAGAAGAGCTTACGCTGTGATCCAGCAAACCCAATCCCGGGTACCCATCGGGAAAAGACATCACCCCTGCTGGGAGGAGATGCAGGCATCCCCCAGGGTCATCGCAGCCCTCTGTGCCAGAGCCGAGACATGGGGAACGCCCAAGTGCCCGGCGGCACGTGGCCGGCACGAGAAGAAGAGGTATATGTGTACCGTGGAATATGACGCAGCCGTCAAGGAGGAGCGGCCATCGCCACGGGCCGCGACGCTGGACGGACCCACAGAAGGGTCCACTGAGTGAAGTGAGTCGGGTGCAGAGGGACAAAGCTCTGTGGACTCTGCCAACGAATGCAAATGAATCTATGTGCAAAAGGGAAAACGACCTTCAGACATAGAAAACGTCCATAGGGCTACCCAAGGGGAAAGGCAGCGGACGGACGAAGTTGGAGGCGGATCAAGAGAGAGGAGCTAGTATACCTACAGGAGATAAGCAACAAAGCTTTCCTCCGTAGCATGAGATCTGTATTCGTATCTCGCCTCAACCTACGCTGGAAAATCACCTGGAAAAGAACAGGGGACTGAATCACTGTGCCGTGCACCTGAGACTAACCCGGGAAAGGAAATCAGGTCTACTGGCGTTGGAAGAAGCAGAAAAAGGAAGAGCCCAAGGGTTGGGGTTGGGGTTGGGGTTGGGGGGAGACGGGCCAGTGGGACAAAGGCAGAGGCGGGTTCCTTGACAAGAGTAGGATTTGGGATGGCTCATGGAGGAACCGGGCGCGCGCGTGGGCGGGAGGGGGGCAGTGGAGATGGGGGAGGTGGGGAGCAGGGGTGGGGGTGGGTGGGATGGGTGCGTTTGGGGGAGCAGGGGGATGGTGAGGGTGCAGGCTGAGGTGGTGTTACTGGCGGAGCAGGGCTGATGCTGAGGTGAGGCGGGCAAGAGGGTTTCAGGGGAGGGGGTGGTGTGTGAGGTGGTGAGGGCGTTGCTGTTGGAAACCGATCTGGGCCCAGGGCCGGGAGCGTGTGGACTTCTGAGGAACTCCTCCTGCAAGCTGATGCTCCAGGGACCCTCCAGGGAAAAGGGAGGTATCCTTGCCAGATGTGGCAACTTCCTTGCTCCTGGCTGTGCAAACGGAGGGTGATTGATTCTCGGAGTGTGGCGAGAGTGAGCCAGGGAGCTTGGAGACAGACGTTGGGAAAGGTGAAGAGGTGGGGCCGGCGGCTGCCAGAGGTGGGGTGTGCCTTCCAGCGCAATCCGTGAGCCACCGGCTGGGTCCGCGTGAGGAAGCCAGCAACCACAAGGGAGGTGTCTGGGCACACGGGCGGCTGAGCCCGCAGGGCTTGGGGCCACAGCGGCTTGGCAGCAGGGCCGTGTGTGGGGGCGGGAGGGGTCGTGGGCAGCTGCGTGGGAGAGGCAGCGGGCGGCAGGTAGCAGCCAGCGGTTGCAGGAGCGCTCCCTTGAGCGCCTTGGAGCGGGCAGACCTAGCTCGGCTCTGGGACTGCAGTGCGGGACCAAAAGGGGACGCTGGGGTTGCATGGGCCGGGAATCGAACCCGGGCCTCCCGCGTGGCAGGCGAGAATTCTACCACTGAACCACCCATGCACCGGTGGCCGCCGCCGCCCGACGCCGCCCCAGAGGCGCTGGCCAACACCCGCCCGTCACTGCTCACCGCTCGCCCAGTGGGCATCTGTCTGCTCCATCCGAGCAGGAGACGACGGGCGGCCGACCTCAAAGCCAGGGTCCGGGCACGTGCAGGACCCCAGGGCGCGGCGCTCTCGGAGGGACCCCGGGGCGGCGGGCCGCCGGCCCACTCGGCCGGTCCCGCGCCTTCTGCGCCGACCACGGCCGCCGCGACGCTGTCGGTGTCGCCCGAGGGGGCCAGGAGCCGACGCCGTCTGCGTGGGCAGGCGCTGCGTGGTCGCCGCGGCCGCGCGCCGACGTTCCTCTCAGCGACCTGCCGGGTCCCGACCCAAAACCCCTCTGGCGGGCTGGCTTTCCGGCAGGGGCGGGATGGAGCGTGCCATTGCGGGCGGGGGCCGGGACCCCGGGCTCGGCCTGTGCTGGGTGCTCGCGAGCGCGGGAGCGCGACTCCCCGGGGCGCCCCCGCCGCCGCCCCGAGCGGCGCTCAGGCCCCAGGACCCAAAGGCGTTGTGAGCCTGGCTCCTGCGCTCTGGCCGACGGCGCTCGCGGGCGCTCCGCTCTGACAGGGTGGGTGGTGGTGGTGGTGAGGAGGGGCCCTTGGGCAGAGCGGCTCCTGGCTCGGGGACTGCCGGCTGAGGCAGGGAGCACGCCAGGCCGCGCTTGGCTCCGGCCCGGGCGGCGGCTTCCCCCCCCTCCCCCCGGGAACGGGCGCGGTGGCGCCGAGGGCCGGGGCGCGGGCTGGGCGCCTGTGGCTGGGCTGGACGGGCACGCAGGGCTTCCGCTCCCACCCCAGCCGAGCGCCCTTCCCGGGACGGGTTCGTGCACGGAAGGCCGGTGTTCGCCGGCCCGCAGCAAGGGTGCGTGGCGCGCGTCCCGGGCGGGAGGCAGGCAGGTGTGGCCCGGCCGAGGCCGCAAGGCGGAGAAGCGTGGAGGGCACGCAGCAGCCCCCTGGCGGGCAAGGCGGGGGGGGGGCTCGGCCGCCTGGGTGTGGCTGGGTGGCGCAGGCGGGCCGGCGGCGCGGGCGCGGACGACAGGGTGCCGGCCGGAGGGGGAGCGGCCGGGGGCGGACGTGGAAGCAAGGCTGCGAGAGCGACTTGGCCGTTCAGCAGGCAGAAGTCGCGGCGCCCGCGAAGCGAGGAGGGCTCGCCACCCGGCGCGGGGCCGCGTGCGTCGGCGCCGACGGGGGTGGGGCGGGGTGGGGCCTTGCGAGTGGGAGGGTGGGCGAGGGTGCGCGAGGCGCAGGCGGGGAGGCCGGAAAAGCAGCAGCTGCAGCCGCAGACACCTGGGGAGGAAAGCTGCGCTGAGAAGGACTGAAGGTTCCTGGTGGCGGGGGGCGGGCGTGTGTGGAGAAAGGCTGTGGCGCGGGGAGGACGGGTGCGTTTGTCCGGCGGGCCAAAAGGCTGGCTTGTCAGGAGTGGGATTCGAACCCACGCCTCCAGGGGAGACTGCGACCTGAACGCAGCGCCTTAGACCGCTCGGCCATCCTGACGGCGGGCCTGGGCGGGCGCGTGGCCGCTCGCCTGGCTGAGACCCGACGCGGCGCGAGCCCCGGCGCCCGTGGCGGGCCGCGCGGTGCGCCGCGCCAGGCAGGCAGGCGGCCGTCTGGCGTGGGTGAGCGACGGGGCCGGCCGAGGCGCCTGGCTGCGCCGCCGGTCGCGCCCCGGACCCAGCCCGGCCCTTGGCGGGCCGTCCCCTCCTCACCCGCGCCCCTCCTCGCCAGACGCGGGCCGGCGCGCGCCCACCGTGTCCTCGCAGCCTCGCTTGCCTTCTCGGACCCCCTTCTCCCGGCGGAATGGCCGCGTTGGAGGCAAGAGGCGGCGCGCACGAGGAGTGTCCAGTGCCCCGGGGGGTCCGGGTCCGTGTCGGGGTCGCGGGCCGCCTCTGTGACCGAGGCGGTTGGTTTGGTGGGCGGTCGGGTCGGGGCCCGTGCTGGGCACGGGGGAGGCGTGGGCAGGCAGCCCGAGAGCCCGAGAGGGGCCGGGCGGCAGGGCGGTCGCCGCCGTCCTCGTTAGTATAGTGGTGAGTATCCCCGCCTGTCACGCGGGAGACCGGGGTTCGATTCCCCGACGGGGAGGCAACACAGCCTTTTTGGTGGCCGCGGTGGCTCTCTGTCCTGCCGCCTGGCCCCCAAGGGCCCTTCGTCTCCTCCGTCCGCCTTTGGACCAGGCGCCTGGCCACCGCCGACCGCCTCTACCGGTGCAGCCCTCCAGCCTGAGCCCTCTGTCGTCGCCGGGCGCTCGGTCGCCACGGCGGAGCGACGGCCTCCTTGGCCACCCCCACGGCCTTGCCCGACAATAGCCGGATCTTGCGGCCCGCCCGCCCACAGGGGCTGCCTCAGTGGGCTCCTAGGCTCGCGACCGGCGCGGCGCGGCAGAGCGCCGTGACGCCTGCAGGCGGCTGGCTCCCGTGTCCCCCTGTCGTCGTGGGAAGTGGCCTCGCCCAGCGCACGGTGGAGAAGGGCTTTGGCCAGCTGGCTGCTGGAAGCCGCGTGCCCCGCGTTGCCCCCCGGGGGTGAGGGCGGAGGCGTTCGCGGGCCGCGGCGGGGAGCGAACGGCCGGGGGGCCGCAAGGCCGCGGGAGCGCCGCCCCGGGGCGGTGGGGCCGGTGGACCCCGGCCGCTGCGTAGAGCTGGCGCGGATGGGGTTGCTGGTGGGCTGCTGGTGGCGCCGGCGGCGGCGCAGAGCCTCCCGCTGACGGGGCGTCGGGGCAGGGATGCGGCGGCGGCGGCGGCGAGAGTGTGCTGGGGCGAGCCCGGGGCCGGCGTCTGGCGGCGGCCCGGGCTGAGCAGCGTTGGTGGTATAGTGGTGAGCATAGCTGCCTTCCAAGCAGTTGACCCGGGTTCGATTCCCGGCCAACGCAGCGGGCCGACCTTTTGCTGAGCTCCGCCGCCCTCCCGGCAGGGGCGTTCGGGGCAGAGAGAGCTGGGAGCAGGGAGCCAGGCAGCTGGCGCGCGGCTTTTGGCGTGTGTGCGAGAAGCCGGTGGCGCGCGCAGTGTTTTGAGGCTGCTGAGAGCAAGACGGCCCGCCAGGGCAGGCGGACAGACAGGGCCGGCGGGCGGCTGGACTTGCCTTGCCAAGGCCGAGTGTGGGCACCACGGTGGCGCGGGCGGGCGGGCGGCCCGGAGGCGCTGGGTTCGGCAGGAGCAGGCGAGGGCCGAACCCCGACGCTCCCTGGTGGTCTAGTGGTTAGGATTCGGCGCTCTCACCGCCGCGGCCCGGGTTCGATTCCCGGTCAGGGAAGCCTTTCTTCTTCCCCTTCGCCCGCCACCTGCCGATCTCCTCGCCGGCGACCCCACCACCCTTTTAGCCTACGCTTGCTCAGCGCTGCCACAGAGGCCCCGGGACCCTGCACCTCCAGCCCAAGCACGATTCAGGCCAGCCCCGCCGTGCCCCGGGGCAAACCTTTTGGCCGCAGTGGCCACCTCGCGCCGCTTCCACCACGACCCGCCTGAGGCCTCCCAGCCCCAGCCCCCGCCCCCTCCCTCCTGAGGGGCGGCGTCTGCTGCCCCTGGTGGCGGCCGCGATGCTCCTGGGCTTGTGCTGGTTCTCCTGCTGTCAGTGGTGGTGGGGAGGAGGTGGGGCCGGACAGGGCGGGTGGGGGTAGGGGTCGGGGCGTGGGCTGTGGTGGTCGCCAGCGCGGGCCGGCAGCGGCCGCGGCGGTGGCCACAGCCGAAGACGAGCGAGGGGGATCTGCCTCTGGGAGTGGGGCCAGTGGCCACGGACACGCCTGCCTCCCCATGCCCCGCGTGCCAGCCACCTCTCTGGGCGGCTGGGCCATTGAGTGCCAGGTCCCGGGCTGGCTGTGACTCCCGTGCGCCGCTGGTGACTCCAAGAGGGTGCTGGTCCTGAGTGGGCTCTGGGAGGCGGACCACGGCGCCCGGGAGGCGTCGGTATCGATGGGTTCAGTCGCTGCAGCAGCCCAGGCTTCCCTGGCCATCACCAACTCCCGCAGCTTGCTCAAACTCAGGTCCAGCGAGTCGGCGATGCCATCCAACCATCTCACCTTCTGGCGTGGCGTGTCGTCCCCGTCTCCTCCTGCCTTCCGTCGAGGTCTTTCCCAGGGAGTCAGTCCTTTGCGTCAGGTGGCCAGAGGACTGAATGAAGTGTCAGCTTCAGCCTCAGGGCTTCCCATGAATATTCAGGACTGATTTCCTCTAGGATTGACTGGTTGGATCTCCTGGCAGTCCAAGGGACTCTCAAGAGTCTTCTCCAACACCGCAGTTCAAAAGCATCGATTCTTCAGCGCTCAGCTTTCTTTATGCTCCAACTCTCACATCTGTCCGTGACTGCTGGACAGACCGTGGCTTTCACGAGATGGACCCTCGTGGCAGAGTCATGTCTCTGCTTTTCGACATACTGTCTAGCTTGGTCAGAGCTTTTCTCCCAAGAGGCGGACGTCTTTTAATTTCATGGCCGCGGCCACCGGCTGCAGTGATTTGGGGGAGCCCCCCCCACCTCAGTGACGTCTCTCCCGGTGTCCATTGTTTCCCCATCTGTTTGCCATGAAGTGATGGGACCGGATGCCACGAGCTTAGTTTTCTGAATGTTGAGTTTGAAGCCAACTTTGTCATTTTCCTCTTTCACTTTCATCAAGAGGCTCTTGACTTCTTCTTCGCTCTCCCCGAGGCAAAGGGGTGAAGACGAATGTGGGCCTGTGCTGCGAGTCACAGCACCGCGCGGGGGAAGTGAGGGAGCACACAGATCCCGGCGGGGCGGGCCGGCCGGGAAAACCCAGCCAACCAGCCGGGAGGTGGCAGATGCGCCCCAGGCAGTGATGCCGGCCAGGGTGGACACGCCGACCAACATGGTGTTTCCCTTGCCTGAGCACAGCTCTCAATCCTACCGGAGTGAGGCAAGGTTTCCCAGATGTCCCTCCCCGACAACGAACCAAAGGGGGGCACCTGGGTGCACACGCAGACACGCAGACACACACACACACACACACACACACAGCGCCCTGTTCCACGCACCCCTGCCCTAGATATGACATCTCCTACTTTGCCATTCTCTCCAATCTGTCTGTCCAGGATCAACTCCATCCCTCTCCACAGACTGTCATCGTCGTCCCCAGGAACTCTCGCCGGGGGTCATCGCCACCCACAATCTCCCCTTAGCCCAATCTTGAGCCCGTCTGTAACCCCAAAGGGTTTCACGACTGTTGAAGGACTGTGTCCTTTGGGGGGTGGGGTGGGGGAGTGGACGGCCGACGAAGGGCACCATCCTGCGGCGAGGGCGGCACGCTCGGGGGCGACGGGACAAAGCTGAGTCCCCTGGGCAAAAGGAGAACCTGTGGCCTGACGCGTGCTAGCCGTCGCCGCAGGAGGTTTCCTCGACGCCCCTGCCGGGGCCGTGGGCGTCAGCGTGCGTGGGTGAGAGTGCGGGACGAAGCTGCCTGGGGCCATGGCTGGTGGGTGCCCCACGAGGATCAGGGACCGGGGCAGAGCCATCGCAGGGAGAGGGGGCGGCAGCGAGCAGGGTGCGGGGAGGCAGGCCCAGGGGTGCTTGGGCGTGGTGTCTGCGTGGAGGGCCGGCGGGAAGGGGGAGGCATGGGACTCGCGGGGACCTGGCCGAAAGATGGGCCGGCCACTCGAGCAGGGCCTCTGCAGAAGCATGGAGGCGGTGGCGACGCCGTGCCAGGCACCCGTGTGAGGCTGGGACAGGTCTGCGGTCGGGGTGGGCGGGTGGCAGGGGTGGGTCTGCGGAGCTGGAGGCAGGCCCGCACTGGTGAACGCCAGGGCAGGGCAGGGCGTGTGAGGGATGGCCCGGGGCTGCAGGGGGACGGTGGCGGGTAGATGGGGCCGAGCCTGGGGTCTGGCGGGAGAGGCAGAGGGCAGGCGGTGACCCTGAGGGGGCTGTGGCGTGAGGGAGGTGGTGGGAGAGCACGCCGTGTGGGCGGGCTGGCGCGCGGTGCGGCAGGTTGCTCAGGCTCGGCGGTGGGCTGGGGCTCCGGGCGCTGGCTAGGACGCTGGCAAGCGAGCCACAGAAACGGAGTGCCAGACGGGGGCCAGACCCGGTCGGAACAGGGTGGGCCCACCGTCCCGCCCCAGAGACCCAAGTCCCCACTCACCAGGACCAGATGTCCAGTCTCGGGTGTGCCATTGCTGGGGGCTCAGGGTGGGATGGTGGGTGGTGGTTGGCAGCGGGGATGCCTGGGGTTTCATGAGGACCAAAGAGAGCTCCCATCTGACCGAGCACACCCCGTCCTGGGTGCACACCCGCAGAGAACAAACCTCGGAGAGGTCTAAAGGTCCATACTCGCCGTGCACACTGCAGCACTATTTGCCATAGCCACGACACGGAAGAAACCCCAGTGCCCGTCCTCGAACGGCGGGCCCAAGAAGATGTGGCATAGATGTCCCAAGGAACGATCACTCGGTCCTAAAGAGAAAAGGAAAGGATTGCCATTTGTCACAAGCAATGATGGACCTAGAGACTCTTAGACTTGGTGAAGAATGTCAGACCGAGTTGGACAAAAGCATGTGGAACGTGTAAAAGAATACAAAACGAACCTATTTGCCGAAGAGAGACCGGCTCACGCAGAAAACCGCCTTGGTGTAAGGCAGGCGGAAGGGCAGCGGTGGAGGGATGACTCTGGAGCTGCAACAAACAGATACGCAGGACCGCCTATGATGGGAGACGCACCAAGGTTGTCCAGTTCAACACAGGCAATAAGAGTCAGTACCCTGTAATAACCTCAAGTGGAAAAGAGTCTGAAAACATACATGAAATCTGAAATCTGTACCTGGGAAACAGAATCACGTTGCAGTCCATCGGAAAGGAGCCCAATGTTGGAAATCCACTCTACTTCCACAACAACCGCTGCTATGACTTTGGAGTAAGCTTTCAAAAGGACACTGAATACCATAGGTAACTGAGTAAGCGGGAGACAGGCGAGCGGGGTCCATATCCGTGAAAGGCTCAACTCTTCATTCAGAAAGGCACATGCAAACCCCACGGTCGTGGCAGCACCGTTTGCCGTAGCCAAGACGGGGAGAAACCCCTAGTGCCCATCCCCAGCGGCTCACCCACGAAGATGCGCTGTCAGAGACACGGAGAGAACAGGATGTCACTGAGCCGTCCACAAGAGTCACATAGTGTCACTGGCAGCAACAGCGGCCGGAGCTGCAGAATATGACCCTTGGTGAGGGGAGTCGAACAGACAAGGTCACAGATGGGTGGAATCGAAAGTGGTGTACAAATTCATCCCTGTGCCAAGCAGCGACAGCCCCCGAGACACAGGAAAGCCGCTTCGGGCTTCCCAAGGGCAAAGTCAGGGACGGAGGGATGAATGAAGAGCCGGGCTCAACGGATATACCGTACTCGTGCTGAGTAGAAAGGAGACGACCAGCAAAGACACACCGGATACCACAGGGAATAGGATGCAATCGCCTGTCACCCCCTGTAATGGAAAGCGATCTGAAAACATCATCCTACACACACAGGACGGAATCACGACGCTGTCCAGCGGAAACGGACAGCAGGGTGTAGACCAGCTACACTTCCAGAACAACATCTACTGCTCCCTGGAAGTCAATCAGTCGAGGATCAGTCCAGCAATAGGAAAAAGAAGAGCTTACGCTGTGATCCAGCAAACCCAATCCCGGGTACCCATCGGGAAAAGACATCACCCCTGCTGGGAGGAGATGCAGGCATCCCCCAGGGTCATCGCAGCCCTCTGTGCCAGAGCCGAGACATGGGGGACGCCCAAGTGCCCGGCGGCACGTGGCCGGCACGAGAAGAAGAGGTATATGTGTACCGTGGAATATGACGCAGCCGTCAAGGAGGAGCGGCCATCGCCACGGGCCGCGACGCTGGACGGACCCACAGAAGGGTCCACTGAGTGAGGTGAGTCGGGTGCAGAGGGACAAAGCTCTGTGGACTCTGCCAACGAATGCAAATGAATCTATGTGCAAAAGGGAAAACGACCTTCAGACATAGAAAACGTCCATAGGGCTACCCAAGGGGAAAGGCAGCGGACGGACGAAGTTGGAGGCGGATCAAGAGAGAGCAACTAGTATACCTACAGGAGATAAGCAACAAAGCTTTCCTCCGTAGCATGAGATCTGTATTCGTATCTCGCCTCAACCTACACTGGAAAATCACCTGGAAAAGAACAGGGGACTGAATCACTGTGCCGTGCACCTGAGACTAACCCGGGAAAGGAAATCAGGTCTACTGGCGTTGGAAGAAGCAGAAAAAGGAAGAGCCCAAGGGTTGGGGTTGGGGTTGGGGGGAGACGGGCCAGTGGGACAAAGGCAGAGGCGGGTTCCTTGACAAGAGTAGGATTTGGGATGGCTCATGGAGGAACCGGGCGCGCGCGTGGGCGGGAGGGGGGCAGTGGAGATGGGGGAGGTGGGGAGCAGGGGTGGGGGTGGGGGTGGGTGGGATGGGTGCGTTTGGGGGAGCAGGGGGATGGTGAGGGTGCAGGCTGAGGTGGTGTTACTGGCGGAGCAGGGCTGATGCTGAGGTGAGGCGGGCAAGAGGGTTTCAGGGGAGGGGGTGGTGTGTGAGGTGGTGAGGGCGTTGCTGTTGGAAACCGATCTGGGCCCAGGGCCGGGAGCGTGTGGACTTCTGAGGAACTCCTCCTGCAAGCTGATGCTCCAGGGACCCTCCAGGGAAAAGGGAGGTATCCTTGCCAGATGTGGCAACTTCCTTGCTCCTGGCTGTGCAAACGGAGGGTGATTGATTCTCGGAGTGTGGCGAGAGTGAGCCAGGGAGCTTGGAGACAGACGTTGGGAAAGGTGAAGAGGTGGGGCCGGCGGCTGCCAGAGGTGGGGTGTGCCTTCCAGCGCAATCCGTGAGCCACCGGCTGGGTCCGCGTGAGGAAGCCAGCAACCACAAGGGAGGTGTCTGGGCACACGGGCGGCTGAGCCCGCAGGGCTTGGGGCCACAGCGGCTTGGCAGCAGGGCCGTGTGTGGGGGCGGGAGGGGTCGTGGGCAGCTGCGTGGGAGAGGCAGCGGGCGGCAGGTAGCAGCCAGCGGTTGCAGGAGCGCTCCCTTGAGCGCCTTGGAGCGGGCAGACCTAGCTCGGCTCTGGGACTGCAGTGCGGGACCAAAAGGGGACGCTGGGGTTGCATGGGCCGGGAATCGAACCCGGGCCTCCCGCGTGGCAGGCGAGAATTCTACCACTGAACCACCCATGCACCGGTGGCCGCCGCCGCCCGACGCCGCCCCAGAGGCGCTGGCCAACACCCGCCCGTCACTGCTCACCGCTCGCCCAGTGGGCATCTGTCTGCTCCATCCGAGCAGGAGACGACGGGCGGCCGACCTCAAAGCCAGGGTCCGGGCACGTGCAGGACCCCAGGGCGCGGCGCTCTCGGAGGGACCCCGGGGCGGCGGGCCGCCGGCCCACTCGGCCGGTCCCGCGCCTTCTGCGCCGACCACGGCCGCCGCGACGCTGTCGGTGTCGCCCGAGGGGGCCAGGAGCCGACGCCGTCTGCGTGGGCAGGCGCTGCGTGGTCGCCGCGGCCGCGCGCCGACGTTCCTCTCAGCGACCTGCCGGGTCCCGACCCAAAACCCCTCTGGCGGGCTGGCTTTCCGGCAGGGGCGGGATGGAGCGTGCCATTGCGGGCGGGGGCCGGGACCCCGGGCTCGGCCTGTGCTGGGTGCTCGCGAGCGCGGGAGCGCGACTCCCCGGGGCGCCCCCGCCGCCGCCCCGAGCGGCGCTCAGGCCCCAGGACCCAAAGGCGTTGTGAGCCTGGCTCCTGCGCTCTGGCCGACGGCGCTCGCGGGCGCTCCGCTCTGACAGGGTGGGTGGTGGTGGTGGTGAGGAGGGGCCCTTGGGCAGAGCGGCTCCTGGCTCGGGGACTGCCGGCTGAGGCAGGGAGCACGCCAGGCCGCGCTTGGCTCCGGCCCGGGCGGCGGCTTCCCCCCCCTCCCCCCGGGAACGGGCGCGGTGGCGCCGAGGGCCGGGGCGCGGGCTGGGCGCCTGTGGCTGGGCTGGACGGGCACGCAGGGCTTCCGCTCCCACCCCAGCCGAGCGCCCTTCCCGGGACGGGTTCGTGCACGGAAGGCCGGTGTTCGCCGGCCCGCAGCAAGGGTGCGTGGCGCGCGTCCCGGGCGGGAGGCAGGCAGGTGTGGCCCGGCCGAGGCCGCAAGGCGGAGAAGCGTGGAGGGCACGCAGCAGCCCCCTGGCGGGCAAGGCGGGGGGGCTCGGCCGCCTGGGTGTGGCTGGGTGGCGCAGGCGGGCCGGCGGCGCGGGCGCGGACGACAGGGTGCCGGCCGGAGGGGGAGCGGCCGGGGGCGGACGTGGAAGCAAGGCTGCGAGAGCGACTTGGTCGTTCAGCAGGCAGAAGTCGCGGCGCCCGCGAAGCGAGGAGGGCTCGCCACCCGGCGCGGGGCCGCGTGCGTCGGCGCCGACGGGGGTGGGGCGGGGTGGGGCCTTGCGAGTGGGAGGGTGGGCGAGGGTGCGCGAGGCGCAGGCGGGGAGGCCGGAAAAGCAGCAGCTGCAGCCGCAGACACCTGGGGAGGAAAGCTGCGCTGAGAAGGACTGAAGGTTCCTGGTGGCGGGGGGCGGGCGTGTGTGGAGAAAGGCTGTGGCGCGGGGAGGACGGGTGCGTTTGTCCGGCGGGCCAAAAGGCTGGCTTGTCAGGAGTGGGATTCGAACCCACGCCTCCAGGGGAGACTGCGACCTGAACGCAGCGCCTTAGACCGCTCGGCCATCCTGACGGCGGGCCTGGGCGGGCGCGTGGCCGCTCGCCTGGCTGAGACCCGACGCGGCGCGAGCCCCGGCGCCCGTGGCGGGCCGCGCGGTGCGCCGCGCCAGGCAGGCAGGCGGCCGTCTGGCGTGGGTGAGCGACGGGGCCGGCCGAGGCGCCTGGCTGCGCCGCCGGTCGCGCCCCGGACCCAGCCCGGCCCTTGGCGGGCCGTCCCCTCCTCACCCGCGCCCCTCCTCGCCAGACGCGGGCCGGCGCGCGCCCACCGTGTCCTCGCAGCCTCGCTTGCCTTCTCGGACCCCCTTCTCCCGGCGGAATGGCCGCGTTGGAGGCAAGAGGCGGCGCGCACGAGGAGTGTCCAGTGCCCCGGGGGGTCCGGGTCCGTGTCGGGGTCGCGGGCCGCCTCTGTGACCGAGGCGGTTGGTTTGGTGGGCGGTCGGGTCGGGGCCCGTGCTGGGCACGGGGGAGGCGTGGGCAGGCAGCCCGAGAGCCCGAGAGGGGCCGGGCGGCAGGGCGGTCGCCGCCGTCCTCGTTAGTATAGTGGTGAGTATCCCCGCCTGTCACGCGGGAGACCGGGGTTCGATTCCCCGACGGGGAGGCAACACAGCCTTTTTGGTGGCCGCGGTGGCTCTCTGTCCTGCCGCCTGGCCCCCAAGGGCCCTTCGTCTCCTCCGTCCGCCTTTGGACCAGGCGCCTGGCCACCGCCGACCGCCTCTACCGGTGCAGCCCTCCAGCCTGAGCCCTCTGTCGTCGCCGGGCGCTCGGTCGCCACGGCGGAGCGACGGCCTCCTTGGCCACCCCCACGGCCTTGCCCGACCATAGCCGGATCTTGCGGCCCGCCCGCCCACAGGGGCTGCCTCAGTGGGCTCCTAGGCTCGCGACCGGCGCGGCGCGGCAGAGCGCCGTGACGCCTGCAGGCGGCTGGCTCCCGTGTCCCCCTGTCGTCGTGGGAAGTGGCCTCGCCCAGCGCACGGTGGAGAAGGGCTTTGGCCAGCTGGCTGCTGGAAGCCGCGTGCCCCGCGTTGCCCCCCGGGGGTGAGGGCGGAGGCGTTCGCGGGCCGCGGCGGGGAGCGAACGGCCGGGGGGCCGCAAGGCCGCGGGAGCGCCGCCCCGGGGCGGTGGGGCCGGTGGACCCCGGCCGCTGCGTAGAGCTGGCGCGGATGGGGTTGCTGGTGGGCTGCTGGTGGCGCCGGCGGCGGCGCAGAGCCTCCCGCTGACGGGGCGTCGGGGCAGGGATGCGGCGGCGGCGGCGGCGAGAGTGTGCTGGGGCGAGCCCGGGGCCGGCGTCTGGCGGCGGCCCGGGCTGAGCAGCGTTGGTGGTATAGTGGTGAGCATAGCTGCCTTCCAAGCAGTTGACCCGGGTTCGATTCCCGGCCAACGCAGCAGGCCGACCTTTTGCTGAGCTCCGCCGCCCTCCCGGCTGGGGCGTTCGGGGCAGAGAGAGCTGGGAGCAGGGAGCCAGGCAGCTGGCGCGCGGCTTTTGGCGTGTGTGCGAGAAGCCGGTGGCGCGCGCAGTGTTTTGAGGCTGCTGAGAGCAAGACGGCCCGCCAGGGCAGGCGGACTGACAGGGCCGGCGGGCGGCTGGACTTGCCTTGCCAAGGCCGAGTGTGGGCACCACGGTGGCGCGGGCGGGCGGGCGGGCGGGCGGCCCGGAGGCGCTGGGTTCGGCAGGAGCAGGCGAGGGCCGAACCCCGACGCTCCCTGGTGGTCTAGTGGTTAGGATTCGGCGCTCTCACCGCCGCGGCCCGGGTTCGATTCCCGGTCAGGGAAGCCTTTCTTCTTCCCCTCCGCCCGCCACCTGCCGATCTCCTCGCCGGCGACCCCACCACCCTTTTAGCCTACGCTTGCTCAGCGCTGCCACAGAGGCCCCGGGACCCTGCACCTCCAGCCCAAGCACGATTCAGGCCAGCCCCGCCGTGCCCCGGGGCAAACCTTTTGGCCGCAGTGGCCACCTCGCGCCGCTTCCACCACGACCCGCCTGAGGCCTCCCAGCCCCAGCCCCCGCCCCCTCCCTCCTGAGGGGCGGCGGCTGCTGCCCCTGGTGGCGGCCGCCATGCTCCTGGGCTTGTGCTGGTTCTCCTGCTGTCAGTGGTGGTGGGGAGGAGGTGGGGTCGGACAGGGCGGGTGGGGGTAGGGGTCGGGGCGTGGGCTGTGGTGGTCGCCAGCGCGGGCCGGCAGCGGCCGCGGCGGTGGCCACAGCCGAAGACGAGCGAGGGGGATCTGCCTCTGGGAGTGGGGCCAGTGGCCACGGACACGCCTGCCTCCCCATGCCCCGCGTGCCAGCCACCTCTCTGGGCGGCTGGGCCATTGAGTGCCAGGTCCCGGGCTGGCTGTGACTCCCGTGCGCCGCTGGTGACTCCAAGAGGGTGCTGGTCCTGAGTGGGCTCTGGGAGGCGGACCACGGCGCCCGGGAGGCATCGGTATCGATGGGTTCAGTCGCTCAGTGCGCTGCAGCAGCCCAGGCTTCCCTGGCCATCACCAACTCCCGCAGCTTGCTCAAACTCAGGTCCAGCGAGTCGGCGATGCCATCCAACCATCTCACCTTCTGGCGTGGCGTGTCGTCCCCGTCTCCTCCTGCCTTCCGTCGAGGTCTTTTCCAGGGAGTCAGTCCTTTGCGTCAGGTGGCCAGAGGACTGAATGAAGTGTCAGCTTCAGCCTCAGGGCTTCCCATGAATATTCAGGACTGATTTCCTCTAGGATTGACTGGTTGGATCTCCTGGCAGTCCAAGGGACTCTCAAGAGTCTTCTCCAACACCGCAGTTCAAAAGCATCGATTCTTCAGCGCTCAGCTTTCTTTATGCTCCAACTCTCACATCTGTCCGTGACTGCTGGACAGACCGTGGCTTTCACGAGATGGACCCTCGTGGCAGAGTCATGTCTCTGCTTTTCGACATACTGTCTAGCTTGGTCAGAGCTTTTCTCCCAAGAGGCGGACGTCTTTTAATTTCATGGCCGCGGCCACCGGCTGCAGTGATTTGGGGGAGCCCCCCCCCCCCCACCTCAGTGACGTCTCTCCCGGTGTCCATTGTTTCCCCATCTGTTTGCCATGAAGTGATGGGACCGGATGCCACGAGCTTAGTTTTCTGAATGTTGAGTTTGAAGCCAACTTTGTCATTTTCCTCTTTCACTTCCATCAAGAGGCTCTTGAGTTCTTCTTCGCTCTCCCCGAGGCAAAGGGGTGAAGACGAATGTGGGCCTGTGCTGCGAGTCACAGCACCGCGCGGGGGGAAGTGAGGGAGCACACAGATCCCGGCGGGGCGGGCCGGCCGGGAAAACGCAGCCAACCAGCCGGGAGGTGGCAGATGCGCCCCAGGCAGTGATGCCGGCCAGGGTGGACACGCCGACCAACATGGTGTTTCCCTTGCCTGACCACAGCTCTCAATCCTACCGGAGTGAGGCAAGGTTTCCCAGATGTCCCTCCCCGACAACGAACCAAAGGGGGGCACCTGGGTGCACACGCAGACACGCAGACACGCAGACACACACACACACACACACACACACACACACACAGCGCCCTGTTCCACGCACCCCTGCCCTAGATATGACATCTCCTACTTTGCCATTCTCTCCAATCTGTCTGTCCAGGATCAACTCCATCCCTCTCCACAGACTGTCATCGTCGTCCCCAGGAACTCTCGCCGGGGGTCATCGCCACCCACAATCTCCCCTTAGCCCAATCTTGAGCCCGTCTGTAACCCCCAAAGGGTTTCACGACTGTTGAAGGACTGTGTCCTTTGGGGGGTGGGGTGGGGGAGTGGACGGCCGACGAAGGGCACCATCCTGCGGCGAGGGCGGCACGCTCGGGGGCGACGGGACAAAGCTGAGTCCCCTGGGCAAAAGGAGAACCTGTGGCCTGACGCGTGCTAGCCATCGCCGCAGGAGGTTTCCTCGACGCCCCTGCCGGGGCCGTGGGCGTCAGCGTGCGTGGGTGAGAGTGCGGGACGAAGCTGCCTGGGGCCATGGCTGGTGGGTGCCCCACGAGGATCAGGGACCGGGGCAGAGCCATCGCAGGGAGAGGGGGCGGCAGCGAGCAGGGTGCGGGGAGGCAGGCCCAGGGGTGCTTGGGCGTGGCGTCTGCGTGGAGGGCCGGCGGGAAGGGGGAGGCATGGGACTCGCGGGGACCTGGCCGAAAGATGGGCCGGCCACTCGAGCAGGGCCTCTGCAGAAGCATGGAGGCGGTGGCGACGCCGTGCCAGGCACCCGTGTGAGGCTGGGACAGGTCTGCGGTCGGGGTGGGCGGGTGGCAGGGGTGGGTCTGCGGAGCTGGAGGCAGGCCCGCACTGGTGAACGCCAGGGCAGGGCAGGGCATGTGAGGGATGGCCCGGGGCTGCAGGGGGACAGTGGCGGGTAGATGGGGCCGAGCCTGGGGTCTGGCGGGAGAGGCAGAGGGCAGGCGGTGACCCTGAGGGGCTGTGGCGTGAGGGAGGTGGTGGGAGAGCACGCCGTGTGGGCGGGCTGGCGGGTGAGCGTGCGTGCCACCCTGGCGCGCGGTGCCGCAGGTTGCTCAGGCTCGGCGGTGGGCTGGGGCTCCGGGCGCTGGCTAGGACGCTGGCAAGCGAGCCACAGAAACAGAGTGCCAGACGGGGGCCAGACCCGGTCGGAACAGGGTGGGCCCACCGTCCCGCCCCAGAGACCCAAGTCCCCACTCACCAGGACCAGATGTCCAGTCTCGGGTGTGCCATTGCTGGGGGCTCAGGGTGGGATGGTGGGTGGTGGTTGGCAGCGGGGATGCCTGGGGTTTCATGAGGACCAAAGAGAGCTCCCATCTGACCGAGCACACCCCGTCCTGGGTGCACACCCGCAGAGAACAAACCTCGGAGAGGTCTAAAGGTCCATACTCGCCGTGCACACTGCAGCACTATTTGCCATAGCCACGACACGGAAGAAACCCCAGTGCCCGTCCTCGAACGGCGGGCCCAAGAAGATGTGGCATAGATGTCCCAAGGAACGATCACTCGGTCCTAAAGAGAAAAGGAAAGGATTGCCATTTGTCACAAGCAATGATGGACCTAGAGACTCTTAGACTTGGTGAAGAATGTCAGACCGAGTTGGACAAAAGCATGTGGAACGTGTAAAAGAATACAAAACGAACCTATTTGCCGAAGAGAGACCGGCTCACGCAGAAAACCGCCTTGGTGTAAGGCAGGCGGAAGGGCAGCGGTGGAGGGATGACTCTGGAGCTGCAACGAACAGATACGCAGGACCGCCTATGATGGGAGACGCACCAAGGTTGTCCAGTTCAACACAGGCAATAAGAGTCAGTACCCTGTAATAACCTCAAGTGGAAAAGAGTCTGAAAACATACATGAAATCTGAAATCTGTACCTGGGAAACAGAATCACGTTGCAGTCCATCGGAAAGGAGCCCAATGTTGGAAATCCACTCTACTTCCACAACAACCGCTACTATGACTTTGGAGTAAGCTTTCAAAAGGACACTGAATACCATAGGTAACTGAGTAAGCGGGAGACAGGCGAGCGGGGTCCATATCCGTGAAAGGCTCAACTCTTCATTCAGAAAGGCACATGCAAACCCCACGGTCGTGGCAGCACCGTTTGCCGTAGCCAAGACGGGGAGAAACCCCTAGTGCCCATCCCCAGCGGCTCACCCACGAAGATGCGCTGTCAGAGACACGGAGAGAACAGGATGTCACTGAGCCGTCCACAAGAGTCACATAGTGTCACTGGCAGCAACAGCGGCCGGAGCTGCAGAATATGACCCTTGGTGAGGGGAGTCGAACAGACAAGGTCACAGATGGGTGGAATCGAAAGTGGTGTACAAATTCATCCCTGTGCCAAGCAGCGACAGCCCCCGAGACACAGGAAAGCAGCTTCGGGCTTCCCAAGGGCAAAGTCAGGGACGGAGGGATGAATGAAGAGCCGGGCTCAACGGATATACCGTACTCGTGCTGAGTAGAAAGGAGACGACCAGCAAAGACACACCGGATACCACAGGGAATAGGATGCAATCGCCTGTCACCCCCTGTAATGGAAAGCGATCTGAAAACATCATCCTACACACACAGGACGGAATCACGACGCTGTCCAGCGGAAACGGACAGCAGGGTGTAGACCAGCTACACTTCCAGAACAACATCTACTGCTCCCTGGAAGTCAATCAGTCGAGGATCAGTCCAGCAATAGGAAAAAGAAGAGCTTACGCTGTGATCCAGCAAACCCAATCCCGGGTACCCATCGGGAAAAGACATCACCCCTGCTGGGAGGAGATGCAGGCATCCCCCAGGGTCATCGCAGCCCTCTGTGCCAGAGCCGAGACATGGGGGACGCCCAAGTGCCCGGCGGCACGTGGCCGGCACGAGAAGAAGAGGTATATGTGTACCGTGGAATATGACGCAGCCGTCAAGGAGGAGCGGCCATCGCCACGGGCCGCGACGCTGGACGGACCCACAGAAGGGTCCACTGAGTGAGGTGAGTCGGGTGCAGAGGGACAAAGCTCTGTGGACTCTGCCAACGAATGCAAATGAATCTATGTGCAAAAGGGAAAACGACCTTCAGACATAGAAAACGTCCATAGGGCTACCCAAGGGGAAAGGCAGCGGACGGACGAAGTTGGAGGCGGATCAAGAGAGAGCAACTAGTATACCTACAGGAGATAAGCAACAAAGCTTTCCTCCGTAGCATGAGATCTGTATTCGTATCTCGCCTCAACCTACACTGGAAAATCACCTGGAAAAGAACAGGGGACTGAATCACTGTGCCGTGCACCTGAGACTAACCCGGGAAAGGAAATCAGGTCTACTGGCGTTGGAAGAAGCAGAAAAAGGAAGAGCCCAAGGGTTGGGGTTGGGGTTGGGGGGAGACGGGCCAGTGGGACAAAGGCAGAGGCGGGTTCCTTGACAAGAGTAGGATTTGGGATGGCTCATGGAGGAACCGGGCGCGCGCGTGGGCGGGAGGGGGGCAGTGGAGATGGGGGAGGTGGGGAGCAGGGGTGGGGGTGGGTGGGATGGGTGCGTTTGGGGGAGCAGGGGGATGGTGAGGGTGCAGGCTGAGGTGGTGTTACTGGCGGAGCAGGGCTGATGCTGAGGTGAGGCGGGCAAGAGGGTTTCAGGGGAGGGGGTGGTGTGTGAGGTGGTGAGGGCGTTGCTGTTGGAAACCGATCTGGGCCCAGGGCCGGGAGCGTGTGGACTTCTGAGGAACTCCTCCTGCAAGCTGATGCTCCAGGGACCCTCCAGGGAAAAGGGAGGTATCCTTGCCAGATGTGGCAACTTCCTTGCTCCTGGCTGTGCAAACGGAGGGTGATTGATTCTCGGAGTGTGGCGAGAGTGAGCCAGGGAGCTTGGAGACAGACGTTGGGAAAGGTGAAGAGGTGGGGCCGGCGGCTGCCAGAGGTGGGGTGTGCCTTCCAGCGCAATCCGTGAGCCACCGGCTGGGTCCGCGTGAGGAAGCCAGCAACCACAAGGGAGGTGTCTGGGCACACGGGCGGCTGAGCCCGCAGGGCTTGGGGCCACAGCGGCTTGGCAGCAGGGCCGTGTGTGGGGGCGGGAGGGGTCGTGGGCAGCTGCGTGGGAGAGGCAGCGGGCGGCAGGTAGCAGCCAGCGGTTGCAGGAGCGCTCCCTTGAGCGCCTTGGAGCGGGCAGACCTAGCTCGGCTCTGGGACTGCAGTGCGGGACCAAAAGGGGACGCTGGGGTTGCATGGGCCGGGAATCGAACCCGGGCCTCCCGCGTGGCAGGCGAGAATTCTACCACTGAACCACCCATGCACCGGTGGCCGCCGCCGCCCGACGCCGCCCCAGAGGCGCTGGCCAACACCCGCCCGTCACTGCTCACCGCTCGCCCAGTGGGCATCTGTCTGCTCCATCCGAGCAGGAGACGACGGGCGGCCGACCTCAAAGCCAGGGTCCGGGCACGTGCAGGACCCCAGGGCGCGGCGCTCTCGGAGGGACCCCGGGGCGGCGGGCCGCCGGCCCACTCGGCCGGTCCCGCGCCTTCTGCGCCGACCACGGCCGCCGCGACGCTGTCGGTGTCGCCCGAGGGGGCCAGGAGCCGACGCCGTCTGCGTGGGCAGGCGCTGCGTGGTCGCCGCGGCCGCGCGCCGACGTTCCTCTCAGCGACCTGCCGGGTCCCGACCCAAAACCCCTCTGGCGGGCTGGCTTTCCGGCAGGGGCGGGATGGAGCGTGCCATTGCGGGCGGGGGCCGGGACCCCGGGCTCGGCCTGTGCTGGGTGCTCGCGAGCGCGGGAGCGCGACTCCCCGGGGCGCCCCCGCCGCCGCCCCGAGCGGCGCTCAGGCCCCAGGACCCAAAGGCGTTGTGAGCCTGGCTCCTGCGCTCTGGCCGACGGCGCTCGCGGGCGCTCCGCTCTGACAGGGTGGGTGGTGGTGGTGGTGAGGAGGGGCCCTTGGGCAGAGCGGCTCCTGGCTCGGGGACTGCCGGCTGAGGCAGGGAGCACGCCAGGCCGCGCTTGGCTCCGGCCCGGGCGGCGGCTTCCCCCCCCTCCCCCCGGGAACGGGCGCGGTGGCGCCGAGGGCCGGGGCGCGGGCTGGGCGCCTGTGGCTGGGCTGGACGGGCACGCAGGGCTTCCGCTCCCACCCCAGCCGAGCGCCCTTCCCGGGACGGGTTCGTGCACGGAAGGCCGGTGTTCGCCGGCCCGCAGCAAGGGTGCGTGGCGCGCGTCCCGGGCGGGAGGCAGGCAGGTGTGGCCCGGCCGAGGCCGCAAGGCGGAGAAGCGTGGAGGGCACGCAGCAGCCCCCTGGCGGGCAAGGCGGGGGGGGGGGGGGCTCGGCCGCCTGGGTGTGGCTGGGTGGCGCAGGCGGGCCGGCGGCGCGGGCGCGGACGACAGGGTGCCGGCCGGAGGGGGAGCGGCCGGGGGCGGACGTGGAAGCAAGGCTGCGAGAGCGAGTTGGCCGTTCAGCAGGCAGAAGTCGCGGCGCCCGCGAAGCGAGGAGGGCTCGCCACCCGGCGCGGGGCCGCGTGCGTCGGCGCCGACGGGGGTGGGGCGGGGGGGGGCCTTGCGAGTGGGAGGGTGGGCGAGGGTGCGCGAGGCGCAGGCGGGGAGGCCGGAAAAGCAGCAGCTGCAGCCGCAGACACCTGGGGAGGAAAGCTGCGCTGAGAAGGACTGAAGGTTCCTGGTGGCGGGGGGCGGGCGTGTGTGGAGAAAGGCTGTGGCGCGGGGAGGACGGGTGCGTTTGTCCGGCGGGCCAAAAGGCTGGCTTGTCAGGAGTGGGATTCGAACCCACGCCTCCAGGGGAGACTGCGACCTGAACGCAGCGCCTTAGACCGCTCGGCCATCCTGACGGCGGGCCTGGGCGGGCGCGTGGCCGCTCGCCTGGCTGAGACCCGACGCGGCGCGAGCCCCGGCGCCCGTGGCGGGCCGCGCGGTGCGCCGCGCCAGGCAGGCAGGCGGCCGTCTGGCGTGGGTGAGCGACGGGGCCGGCCGAGGCGCCTGGCTGCGCCGCCGGTCGCGCCCCGGACCCAGCCCGGCCCTTGGCGGGCCGTCCCCTCCTCACCCGCGCCCCTCCTCGCCAGACGCGGGCCGGCGCGCGCCCACCGTGTCCTCGCAGCCTCGCTTGCCTTCTCGGACCCCCTTCTCCCGGCGGAATGGCCGCGTTGGAGGCAAGAGGCGGCGCGCACGAGGAGTGTCCAGTGCCCCGGGGGGTCCGGGTCCGTGTCGGGGTCGCGGGCCGCCTCTGTGACCGAGGCGGTTGGTTTGGTGGGCGGTCGGGTCGGGGCCCGTGCTGGGCACGGGGGAGGCGTGGGCAGGCAGCCCGAGAGCCCGAGAGGGGCCGGGCGGCAGGGCGGTCGCCGCCGTCCTCGTTAGTATAGTGGTGAGTATCCCCGCCTGTCACGCGGGAGACCGGGGTTCGATTCCCCGACGGGGAGGCAACACAGCCTTTTTGGTGGCCGCGGTGGCTCTCTGTCCTGCCGCCTGGCCCCCAAGGGCCCTTCGTCTCCTCCGTCCGCCTTTGGACCAGGCGCCTGGCCACCGCCGACCGCCTCTACCGGTGCAGCCCTCCAGCCTGAGCCCTCTGTCGTCGCCGGGCGCTCGGTCGCCACGGCGGAGCGACGGCCTCCTTGGCCACCCCCACGGCCTTGCCCGACAATAGCCGGATCTTGCGGCCCGCCCGCCCACAGGGGCTGCCTCAGTGGGCTCCTAGGCTCGCGACCGGCGCGGCGCGGCAGAGCGCCGTGACGCCTGCAGGCGGCTGGCTCCCGTGTCCCCCTGTCGTCGTGGGAAGTGGCCTCGCCCAGCGCACGGTGGAGAAGGGCTTTGGCCAGCTGGCTGCTGGAAGCCGCGTGCCCCGCGTTGCCCCCCGGGGGTGAGGGCGGAGGCGTTCGCGGGCCGCGGCGGGGAGCGAACGGCCGGGGGGCCGCAAGGCCGCGGGAGCGCCGCCCCGGGGCGGTGGGGCCGGTGGACCCCGGCCGCTGCGTAGAGCTGGCGCGGATGGGGTTGCTGGTGGGCTGCTGGTGGCGCCGGCGGCGGCGCAGAGCCTCCCGCTGACGGGGCGTCGGGGCAGGGATGCGGCGGCGGCGGCGGCGAGAGTGTGCTGGGGCGAGCCCGGGGCCGGCGTCTGGCGGCGGCCCGGGCTGAGCAGCGTTGGTGGTATAGTGGTGAGCATAGCTGCCTTCCAAGCAGTTGACCCGGGTTCGATTCCCGGCCAACGCAGCGGGCCGACCTTTTGCTGAGCTCCGCCGCCCTCCCGGCTGGGGCGTTCGGGGCAGAGAGAGCTGGGAGCAGGGAGCCAGGCAGCTGGCGCGCGGCTTTTGGCGTGTGTGCGAGAAGCCGGTGGCGCGCGCAGTGTTTTGAGGCTGCTGAGAGCAAGACGGCCCGCCAGGGCAGGCGGACTGACAGGGCCGGCGGGCGGCTGGACTTGCCTTGCCAAGGCCGAGTGTGGGCACCACGGTGGCGCGGGCGGGCGGGCGGGCGGGCGGCCCGGAGGCGCTGGGTTCGGCAGGAGCAGGCGAGGGCCGAACCCCGACGCTCCCTGGTGGTCTAGTGGTTAGGATTCGGCGCTCTCACCGCCGCGGCCCGGGTTCGATTCCCGGTCAGGGAAGCCTTTCTTCTTCCCCTCCGCCCGCCACCTGCCGATCTCCTCGCCGGCGACCCCACCACCCTTTTAGCCTACGCTTGCTCAGCGCTGCCACAGAGGCCCCGGGACCCTGCACCTCCAGCCCAAGCACGATTCAGGCCAGCCCCGCCGTGCCCCGGGGCAAACCTTTTGGCCGCAGTGGCCACCTCGCGCCGCTTCCACCACGACCCGCCTGAGGCCTCCCAGCCCCAGCCCCCGCCCCCTCCCTCCTGAGGGGCGGCGGCTGCTGCCCCTGGTGGCGGCCGCCATGCTCCTGGGCTTGTGCTGGTTCTCCTGCTGTCAGTGGTGGTGGGGAGGAGGTGGGGTCGGACAGGGCGGGTGGGGGTAGGGGTCGGGGCGTGGGCTGTGGTGGTCGCCAGCGCGGGCCGGCAGCGGCCGCGGCGGTGGCCACAGCCGAAGACGAGCGAGGGGGATCTGCCTCTGGGAGTGGGGCCAGTGGCCACGGACACGCCTGCCTCCCCATGCCCCGCGTGCCAGCCACCTCTCTGGGCGGCTGGGCCATTGAGTGCCAGGTCCCGGGCTGGCTGTGACTCCCGTGCGCCGCTGGTGACTCCAAGAGGGTGCTGGTCCTGAGTGGGCTCTGGGAGGCGGACCACGGCGCCCGGGAGGCATCGGTATCGATGGGTTCAGTCGCTCAGTGCGCTGCAGCAGCCCAGGCTTCCCTGGCCATCACCAACTCCCGCAGCTTGCTCAAACTCAGGTCCAGCGAGTCGGCGATGCCATCCAACCATCTCACCTTCTGGCGTGGCGTGTCGTCCCCGTCTCCTCCTGCCTTCCGTCGAGGTCTTTTCCAGGGAGTCAGTCCTTTGCGTCAGGTGGCCAGAGGACTGAATGAAGTGTCAGCTTCAGCCTCAGGGCTTCCCATGAATATTCAGGACTGATTTCCTCTAGGATTGACTGGTTGGATCTCCTGGCAGTCCAAGGGACTCTCAAGAGTCTTCTCCAACACCGCAGTTCAAAAGCATCGATTCTTCAGCGCTCAGCTTTCTTTATGCTCCAACTCTCACATCTGTCCGTGACTGCTGGACAGACCGTGGCTTTCACGAGATGGACCCTCGTGGCAGAGTCATGTCTCTGCTTTTCGACATACTGTCTAGCTTGGTCAGAGCTTTTCTCCCAAGAGGCGGACGTCTTTTAATTTCATGGCCGCGGCCACCGGCTGCAGTGATTTGGGGGAGCCCCCCCCCCCACCTCAGTGACGTCTCTCCCGGTGTCCATTGTTTCCCCATCTGTTTGCCATGAAGTGATGGGACCGGATGCCACGAGCTTAGTTTTCTGAATGTTGAGTTTGAAGCCAACTTTGTCATTTTCCTCTTTCACTTCCATCAAGAGGCTCTTGAGTTCTTCTTCGCTCTCCCCGAGGCAAAGGGGTGAAGACAAATGTGGGCCTGTGCTGCGAGTCACAGCACCGCGCGGGGGGAAGTGAGGGAGCACACAGATCCCGGCGGGGCGGGCCGGCCGGGAAAACGCAGCCAACCAGCCGGGAGGTGGCAGATGCGCCCCAGGCAGTGATGCCGGCCAGGGTGGACACGCCGACCAACATGGTGTTTCCCTTGCCTGAGCACAGCTCTCAATCCTACCGGAGTGAGGCAAGGTTTCCCAGATGTCCCTCCCCGACAACGAACCAAAGGGGGGCACCTGGGTGCACACGCAGACACGCAGACACGCAGACACACACACACACACACACACACACACACACACACAGCGCCCTGTTCCACGCACCCCTGCCCTAGATATGACATCTCCTACTTTGCCATTCTCTCCAATCTGTCTGTCCAGGATCAACTCCATCCCTCTCCACAGACTGTCATCGTCGTCCCCAGGAACTCTCGCCGGGGGTCATCGCCACCCACAATCTCCCCTTAGCCCAATCTTGAGCCCGTCTGTAACCCCCAAAGGGTTTCACGACTGTTGAAGGACTGTGTCCTTTGGGGGGTGGGGTGGGGGAGTGGACGGCCGACGAAGGGCACCATCCTGCGGCGAGGGCGGCACGCTCGGGGGCGACGGGACAAAGCTGAGTCCCCTGGGCAAAAGGAGAACCTGTGGCCTGACGCGTGCTAGCCATCGCCGCAGGAGGTTTCCTCGACGCCCCTGCCGGGGCCGTGGGCGTCAGCGTGCGTGGGTGAGAGTGCGGGACGAAGCTGCCTGGGGCCATGGCTGGTGGGTGCCCCACGAGGATCAGGGACCGGGGCAGAGCCATCGCAGGGAGAGGGGGCGGCAGCGAGCAGGGTGCGGGGAGGCAGGCCCAGGGGTGCTTGGGCGTGGCGTCTGCGTGGAGGGCCGGCGGGAAGGGGGAGGCATGGGACTCGCGGGGACCTGGCCGAAAGATGGGCCGGCCACTCGAGCAGGGCCTCTGCAGAAGCATGGAGGCGGTGGCGACGCCGTGCCAGGCACCCGTGTGAGGCTGGGACAGGTCTGCGGTCGGGGTGGGCGGGTGGCAGGGGTGGGTCTGCGGAGCTGGAGGCAGGCCCGCACTGGTGAACGCCAGGGCAGGGCAGGGCATGTGAGGGATGGCCCGGGGCTGCAGGGGGACAGTGGCGAGTAGATGGGGCCGAGCCTGGGGTCTGGCGGGAGAGGCAGAGGGCAGGCGATGACCCTGAGGGGCTGTGGCGTGAGGGAGGTGGTGGGAGAGCACGCCGTGTGGGCGGGCTGGCGGGTGAGCGTGCGTGCCACCCTGGCGCGCGGTGCCGCAGGTTGCTCAGGCTCGGCGGTGGGCTGGGGCTCCGGGCGCTGGCTAGGACGCTGGCAAGCGAGCCACAGAAACAGAGTGCCAGACGGGGGCCAGACCCGGTCGGAACAGGGTGGGCCCACCGTCCCGCCCCAGAGACCCAAGTCCCCACTCACCAGGACCAGATGTCCAGTCTCGGGTGTGCCATTGCTGGGGGCTCAGGGTGGGATGGTGGGTGGTGGTTGGCAGCGGGGATGCCTGGGGTTTCATGAGGACCAAAGAGAGCTCCCATCTGACCGAGCACACCCCGTCCTGGGTGCACACCCGCAGAGAACAAACCTCGGAGAGGTCTAAAGGTCCATACTCGCCGTGCACACTGCAGCACTATTTGCCATAGCCACGACACGGAAGAAACCCCAGTGCCCGTCCTCGAACGGCGGGCCCAAGAAGATGTGGCATAGATGTCCCAAGGAACGATCACTCGGTCCTAAAGAGAAAAGGAAAGGATTGCCATTTGTCACAAGCAATGATGGACCTAGAGACTCTTAGACTTGGTGAAGAATGTCAGACCGAGTTGGACAAAAGCATGTGGAACGTGTAAAAGAATACAAAACGAACCTATTTGCCGAAGAGAGACCGGCTCACGCAGAAAACCGCCTTGGTGTAAGGCAGGCGGAAGGGCAGCGGTGGAGGGATGACTCTGGAGCTGCAACGAACAGATACGCAGGACCGCCTATGATGGGAGACGCACCAAGGTTGTCCAGTTCAACACAGGCAATAAGAGTCAGTACCCTGTAATAACCTCAAGTGGAAAAGAGTCTGAAAACATACATGAAATCTGAAATCTGTACCTGGGAAACAGAATCACGTTGCAGTCCATCGGAAAGGAGCCCAATGTTGGAAATCCACTCTACTTCCACAACAACCGCTACTATGACTTTGGAGTAAGCTTTCAAAAGGACACTGAATACCATAGGTAACTGAGTAAGCGGGAGACAGGCGAGCGGGGTCCATATCCGTGAAAGGCTCAACTCTTCATTCAGAAAGGCACATGCAAACCCCACGGTCGTGGCAGCACCGTTTGCCGTAGCCAAGACGGGGAGAAACCCCTAGTGCCCATCCCCAGCGGCTCACCCACGAAGATGCGCTGTCAGAGACAGGGAGAGAACAGGATGTCACTGAGCCGTCCACAAGAGTCACATAGTGTCACTGGCAGCAACAGCGGCCGGAGCTGCAGAATATGACCCTTGGTGAGGGGAGTCGAACAGACAAGGTCACAGATGGGTGGAATCGAAAGTGTTGTACAAATTCATCCCTGTGCCAAGCAGCGACAGCCCCCGAGACACAGGAAAGCCGCTTCGGGCTTCCCAAGGGCAAAGTCAGGGACGGAGGGATGAATGAAGAGCCGGGCTCAACGGATATACCGTACTCGTGCTGAGTAGAAAGGAGACGACCAGCAAAGACACACCGGATACCACAGGGAATAGGATGCAATCGCCTGTCACCCCCTGTAATGGAAAGCGATCTGAAAACATCATCCTACACACACAGGACGGAATCACGACGCTGTCCAGCGGAAACGGACAGCAGGGTGTAGACCAGCTACACTTCCAGAACAACATCTACTGCTCCCTGGAAGTCAATCAGTCGAGGATCAGTCCAGCAATAGGAAAAAGAAGAGCTTACGCTGTGATCCAGCAAACCCAATCCCGGGTACCCATCGGGAAAAGACATCACCCCTGCTGGGAGGAGATGCAGGCATCCCCCAGGGTCATCGCAGCCCTCTGTGCCAGAGCCGAGACATGGGGAACGCCCAAGTGCCCGGCGGCACGTGGCCGGCACGAGAAGAAGAGGTATATGTGTACCGTGGAATATGACGCCGCCGTCAAGGAGGAGCGGCCATCGCCACGGGCCGCGACGCTGGACGGACCCACAGAAGGGTCCACTGAGTGAAGTGAGTCGGGTGCAGAGGGACAAAGCTCTGTGGACTCTGCCAACGAATGCAAATGAATCTATGTGCAAAAGGGAAAACGACCTTCAGACATAGAAAACGTCCATAGGGCTACCCAAGGGGAAAGGCAGCGGACGGACGAAGTTGGAGGCGGATCAAGAGAGAGGAGCTAGTATACCTACAGGAGATAAGCAACAAAGCTTTCCTCCGTAGCATGAGATCTGTATTCGTATCTCGCCTCAACCTACGCTGGAAAATCACCTGGAAAAGAACAGGGGACTGAATCACTGTGCCGTGCACCTGAGACTAACCCGGGAAAGGAAATCAGGTCTACTGGCGTTGGAAGAAGCAGAAAAAGGAAGAGCCCAAGGGTTGGGGTGGGGGTTGGGGTTGGGGGGAGACGGGCCAGTGGGACAAAGGCAGAGGCGGGTTCCTTGACAAGAGTAGGATTTGGGATGGCTCATGGAGGAACCGGGCGCGCGCGTGGGCGGGAGGGGGGCAGTGGAGATGGGGGAGGTGGGGAGCAGGGGTGGGGGTGGGTGGGATGGGTGCGTTTGGGGGAGCAGGGGGATGGTGAGGGTGCAGGCTGAGGTGGTGTTACTGGCGGAGCAGGGCTGATGCTGAGGTGAGGCGGGCAAGAGGGTTTCAGGGGAGGGGGTGGTGTGTGAGGTGGTGAGGGCGTTGCTGTTGGAAACCGATCTGGGCCCAGGGCCGGGAGCGTGTGGACTTCTGAGGAACTCCTCCTGCAAGCTGATGCTCCAGGGACCCTCCAGGGAAAAGGGAGGTATCCTTGCCAGATGTGGCAACTTCCTTGCTCCTGGCTGTGCAAACGGAGGGTGATTGATTCTCGGAGTGTGGCGAGAGTGAGCCAGGGAGCTTGGAGACAGACGTTGGGAAAGGTGAAGAGGTGGGGCCGGCGGCTGCCAGAGGTGGGGTGTGCCTTCCAGCGCAATCCGTGAGCCACCGGCTGGGTCCGCGTGAGGAAGCCAGCAACCACAAGGGAGGTGTCTGGGCACACGGGCGGCTGAGCCCGCAGGGCTTGGGGCCACAGCGGCTTGGCAGCAGGGCCGTGTGTGGGGGCGGGAGGGGTCGTGGGCAGCTGCGTGGGAGAGGCAGCGGGCGGCAGGTAGCAGCCAGCGGTTGCAGGAGCGCTCCCTTGAGCGCCTTGGAGCGGGCAGACCTAGCTCGGCTCTGGGACTGCAGTGCGGGACCAAAAGGGGACGCTGGGGTTGCATGGGCCGGGAATCGAACCCGGGCCTCCCGCGTGGCAGGCGAGAATTCTACCACTGAACCACCCATGCACCGGTGGCCGCCGCCGCCCGACGCCGCCCCAGAGGCGCTGGCCAACACCCGCCCGTCACTGCTCACCGCTCGCCCAGTGGGCATCTGTCTGCTCCATCCGAGCAGGAGACGACGGGCGGCCGACCTCAAAGCCAGGGTCCGGGCACGTGCAGGACCCCAGGGCGCGGCGCTCTCGGAGGGACCCCGGGGCGGCGGGCCGCCGGCCCACTCGGCCGGTCCCGCGCCTTCTGCGCCGACCACGGCCGCCGCGACGCTGTCGGTGTCGCCCGAGGGGGCCAGGAGCCGACGCCGTCTGCGTGGGCAGGCGCTGCGTGGTCGCCGCGGCCGCGCGCCGACGTTCCTCTCAGCGACCTGCCGGGTCCCGACCCAAAACCCCTCTGGCGGGCTGGCTTTCCGGCAGGGGCGGGATGGAGCGTGCCATTGCGGGCGGGGGCCGGGACCCCGGGCTCGGCCTGTGCTGGGTGCTCGCGAGCGCGGGAGCGCGACTCCCCGGGGCGCCCCCGCCGCCGCCCCGAGCGGCGCTCAGGCCCCAGGACCCAAAGGCGTTGTGAGCCTGGCTCCTGCGCTCTGGCCGACGGCGCTCGCGGGCGCTCCGCTCTGACAGGGTGGGTGGTGGTGGTGGTGAGGAGGGGCCCTTGGGCAGAGCGGCTCCTGGCTCGGGGACTGCCGGCTGAGGCAGGGAGCACGCCAGGCCGCGCTTGGCTCCGGCCCGGGCGGCGGCTTCCCCCCCCTCCCCCCGGGAACGGGCGCGGTGGCGCCGAGGGCCGGGGCGCGGGCTGGGCGCCTGTGGCTGGGCTGGACGGGCACGCAGGGCTTCCGCTCCCACCCCAGCCGAGCGCCCTTCCCGGGACGGGTTCGTGCACGGAAGGCCGGTGTTCGCCGGCCCGCAGCAAGGGTGCGTGGCGCGCGTCCCGGGCGGGAGGCAGGCAGGTGTGGCCCGGCCGAGGCCGCAAGGCGGAGAAGCGTGGAGGGCACGCAGCAGCCCCCTGGCGGGCAAGGCGGGGGGGGGGGGGCTCGGCCGCCTGGGTGTGGCTGGGTGGCGCAGGCGGGCCGGCGGCGCGGGCGCGGACGACAGGGTGCCGGCCGGAGGGGGAGCGGCCGGGGGCGGACGTGGAAGCAAGGCTGCGAGAGCGAGTTGGCCGTTCAGCAGGCAGAAGTCGCGGCGCCCGCGAAGCGAGGAGGGCTCGCCACCCGGCGCGGGGCCGCGTGCGTCGGCGCCGACGGGGGTGGGGCGGGGTGGGGCCTTGCGAGTGGGAGGGTGGGCGAGGGTGCGCGAGGCGCAGGCGGGGAGGCCGGAAAAGCAGCAGCTGCAGCCGCAGACACCTGGGGAGGAAAGCTGCGCTGAGAAGGACTGAAGGTTCCTGGTGGCGGGGGGCGGGCGTGTGTGGAGAAAGGCTGTGGCGCGGGGAGGACGGGTGCGTTTGTCCGGCGGGCCAAAAGGCTGGCTTGTCAGGAGTGGGATTCGAACCCACGCCTCCAGGGGAGACTGCGACCTGAACGCAGCGCCTTAGACCGCTCGGCCATCCTGACGGCGGGCCTGGGCGGGCGCGTGGCCGCTCGCCTGGCTGAGACCCGACGCGGCGCGAGCCCCGGCGCCCGTGGCGGGCCGCGCGGTGCGCCGCGCCAGGCAGGCAGGCGGCCGTCTGGCGTGGGTGAGCGACGGGGCCGGCCGAGGCGCCTGGCTGCGCCGCCGGTCGCGCCCCGGACCCAGCCCGGCCCTTGGCGGGCCGTCCCCTCCTCACCCGCGCCCCTCCTCGCCAGACGCGGGCCGGCGCGCGCCCACCGTGTCCTCGCAGCCTCGCTTGCCTTCTCGGACCCCCTTCTCCCGGCGGAATGGCCGCGTTGGAGGCAAGAGGCGGCGCGCACGAGGAGTGTCCAGTGCCCCGGGGGGTCCGGGTCCGTGTCGGGGTCGCGGGCCGCCTCTGTGACCGAGGCGGTTGGTTTGGTGGGCGGTCGGGTCGGGGCCCGTGCTGGGCACGGGGGAGGCGTGGGCAGGCAGCCCGAGAGCCCGAGAGGGGCCGGGCGGCAGGGCGGTCGCCGCCGTCCTCGTTAGTATAGTGGTGAGTATCCCCGCCTGTCACGCGGGAGACCGGGGTTCGATTCCCCGACGGGGAGGCAACACAGCCTTTTTGGTGGCCGCGGTGGCTCTCTGTCCTGCCGCCTGGCCCCCAAGGGCCCTTCGTCTCCTCCGTCCGCCTTTGGACCAGGCGCCTGGCCACCGCCGACCGCCTCTACCGGTGCAGCCCTCCAGCCTGAGCCCTCTGTCGTCGCCGGGCGCTCGGTCGCCACGGCGGAGCGACGGCCTCCTTGGCCACCCCCACGGCCTTGCCCGACAATAGCCGGATCTTGCGGCCCGCCCGCCCACAGGGGCTGCCTCAGTGGGCTCCTAGGCTCGCGACCGGCGCGGCGCGGCAGAGCGCCGTGACGCCTGCAGGCGGCTGGCTCCCGTGTCCCCCTGTCGTCGTGGGAAGTGGCCTCGCCCAGCGCACGGTGGAGAAGGGCTTTGGCCAGCTGGCTGCTGGAAGCCGCGTGCCCCGCGTTGCCCCCCGGGGGTGAGGGCGGAGGCGTTCGCGGGCCGCGGCGGGGAGCGAACGGCCGGGGGGCCGCAAGGCCGCGGGAGCGCCGCCCCGGGGCGGTGGGGCCGGTGGACCCCGGCCGCTGCGTAGAGCTGGCGCGGATGGGGTTGCTGGTGGGCTGCTGGTGGCGCCGGCGGCGGCGCAGAGCCTCCCGCTGACGGGGCGTCGGGGCAGGGATGCGGCGGCGGCGGCGGCGAGAGTGTGCTGGGGCGAGCCCGGGGCCGGCGTCTGGCGGCGGCCCGGGCTGAGCAGCGTTGGTGGTATAGTGGTGAGCATAGCTGCCTTCCAAGCAGTTGACCCGGGTTCGATTCCCGGCCAACGCAGCGGGCCGACCTTTTGCTGAGCTCCGCCGCCCTCCCGGCTGGGGCGTTCGGGGCAGAGAGAGCTGGGAGCAGGGAGCCAGGCAGCTGGCGCGCGGCTTTTGGCGTGTGTGCGAGAAGCCGGTGGCGCGCGCAGTGTTTTGAGGCTGCTGAGAGCAAGACGGCCCGCCAGGGCAGGCGGACTGACAGGGCCGGCGGGCGGCTGGACTTGCCTTGCCAAGGCCGAGTGTGGGCACCACGGTGGCGCGGGCGGGCGGGCGGGCGGGCGGCCCGGAGGCGCTGGGTTCGGCAGGAGCAGGCGAGGGCCGAACCCCGACGCTCCCTGGTGGTCTAGTGGTTAGGATTCGGCGCTCTCACCGCCGCGGCCCGGGTTCGATTCCCGGTCAGGGAAGCCTTTCTTCTTCCCCTCCGCCCGCCACCTGCCGATCTCCTCGCCGGCGACCCCACCACCCTTTTAGCCTACGCTTGCTCAGCGCTGCCACAGAGGCCCCGGGACCCTGCACCTCCAGCCCAAGCACGATTCAGGCCAGCCCCGCCGTGCCCCGGGGCAAACCTTTTGGCCGCAGTGGCCACCTCGCGCCGCTTCCACCACGACCCGCCTGAGGCCTCCCAGCCCCAGCCCCCGCCCCCTCCCTCCTGAGGGGCGGCGTCTGCTGCCCCTGGTGGCGGCCGCCATGCTCCTGGGCTTGTGCTGGTTCTCCTGCTGTCAGTGGTGGTGGGGAGGAGGTGGGGTCGGACAGGGCGGGTGGGGGTAGGGGTCGGGGCGTGGGCTGTGGTGGTCGCCAGCGCGGGCCGGCAGCGGCCGCGGCGGTGGCCACAGCCGAAGACGAGCGAGGGGGATCTGCCTCTGGGAGTGGGGCCAGTGGCCACGGACACGCCTGCCTCCCCATGCCCCGCGTGCCAGCCACCTCTCTGGGCGGCTGGGCCATTGAGTGCCAGGTCCCGGGCTGGCTGTGACTCCCGTGCGCCGCTGGTGACTCCAAGAGGGTGCTGGTCCTGAGTGGGCTCTGGGAGGCGGACCACGGCGCCCGGGAGGCATCGGTATCGATGGGTTCAGTCGCTCAGTGCGCTGCAGCAGCCCAGGCTTCCCTGGCCATCACCAACTCCCGCAGCTTGCTCAAACTCAGGTCCAGCGAGTCGGCGATGCCATCCAACCATCTCACCTTCTGGCGTGGCGTGTCGTCCCCGTCTCCTCCTGCCTTCCGTCGAGGTCTTTTCCAGGGAGTCAGTCCTTTGCGTCAGGTGGCCAGAGGACTGAATGAAGTGTCAGCTTCAGCCTCAGGGCTTCCCATGAATATTCAGGACTGATTTCCTCTAGGATTGACTGGTTGGATCTCCTGGCAGTCCAAGGGACTCTCAAGAGTCTTCTCCAACACCGCAGTTCAAAAGCATCGATTCTTCAGCGCTCAGCTTTCTTTATGCTCCAACTCTCACATCTGTCCGTGACTGCTGGACAGACCGTGGCTTTCACGAGATGGACCCTCGTGGCAGAGTCATGTCTCTGCTTTTCGACATACTGTCTAGCTTGGTCAGAGCTTTTCTCCCAAGAGGCGGACGTCTTTTAATTTCATGGCCGCGGCCACCGGCTGCAGTGATTTGGGGGAGCCCCCCCCCCCCACCTCAGTGACGTCTCTCCCGGTGTCCATTGTTTCCCCATCTGTTTGCCATGAAGTGATGGGACCGGATGCCACGAGCTTAGTTTTCTGAATGTTGAGTTTGAAACCAACTTTGTCATTTTCCTCTTTCACTTCCATCAAGAGGCTCTTGAGTTCTTCTTCGCTCTCCCCGAGGCAAAGGGGTGAAGACGAATGTGGGCCTGTGCTGCGAGTCACAGCACCGCGCGGGGGGAAGTGAGGGAGCACACAGATCCCGGCGGGGCGGGCCGGCCGGGAAAACGCAGCCAACCAGCCGGGAGGTGGCAGATGCGCCCCAGGCAGTGATGCCGGCCAGGGTGGACACGCCGACCAACATGGTGTTTCCCTTGCCTGACCACAGCTCTCAATCCTACCGGAGTGAGGCAAGGTTTCCCAGATGTCCCTCCCCGACAACGAACCAAAGGGGGGCACCTGGGTGCACACGCAGACACGCAGACACGCAGACACACACACACACACACACACACACACACACACACACACAGCGCCCTGTTCCACGCACCCCTGCCCTAGATATGACATCTCCTACTTTGCCATTCTCTCCAATCTGTCTGTCCAGGATCAACTCCATCCCTCTCCACAGACTGTCATCGTCGTCCCCAGGAACTCTCGCCGGGGGTCATCGCCACCCACAATCTCCCCTTAGCCCAATCTTGAGCCCGTCTGTAACCCCCAAAGGGTTTCACGACTGTTGAAGGACTGTGTCCTTTGGGGGGTGGGGTGGGGGAGTGGACGGCCGACGAAGGGCACCATCCTGCGGCGAGGGCGGCACGCTCGGGGGCGACGGGACAAAGCTGAGTCCCCTGGGCAAAAGGAGAACCTGTGGCCTGACGCGTGCTAGCCATCGCCGCAGGAGGTTTCCTCGACGCCCCTGCCGGGGCCGTGGGCGTCAGCGTGCGTGGGTGAGAGTGCGGGACGAAGCTGCCTGGGGCCATGGCTGGTGGGTGCCCCACGAGGATCAGGGACCGGGGCAGAGCCATCGCAGGGAGAGGGGGCGGCAGCGAGCAGGGTGCGGGGAGGCAGGCCCAGGGGTGCTTGGGCGTGGCGTCTGCGTGGAGGGCCGGCGGGAAGGGGGAGGCATGGGACTCGCGGGGACCTGGCCGAAAGATGGGCCGGCCACTCGAGCAGGGCCTCTGCAGAAGCATGGAGGCGGTGGCGACGCCGTGCCAGGCACCCGTGTGAGGCTGGGACAGGTCTGCGGTCGGGGTGGGCGGGTGGCAGGGGTGGGTCTGCGGAGCTGGAGGCAGGCCCGCACTGGTGAACGCCAGGGCAGGGCAGGGCATGTGAGGGATGGCCCGGGGCTGCAGGGGGACAGTGGCGAGTAGATGGGGCCGAGCCTGGGGTCTGGCGGGAGAGGCAGAGGGCAGGCGATGACCCTGAGGGGCTGTGGCGTGAGGGAGGTGGTGGGAGAGCACGCCGTGTGGGCGGGCTGGCGGGTGAGCGTGCGTGCCACCCTGGCGCGCGGTGCCGCAGGTTGCTCAGGCTCGGCGGTGGGCTGGGGCTCCGGGCGCTGGCTAGGACGCTGGCAAGCGAGCCACAGAAACAGAGTGCCAGACGGGGGCCAGACCCGGTCGGAACAGGGTGGGCCCACCGTCCCGCCCCAGAGACCCAAGTCCCCACTCACCAGGACCAGATGTCCAGTCTCGGGTGTGCCATTGCTGGGGGCTCAGGGTGGGATGGTGGGTGGTGGTTGGCAGCGGGGATGCCTGGGGTTTCATGAGGACCAAAGAGAGCTCCCATCTGACCGAGCACACCCCGTCCTGGGTGCACACCCGCAGAGAACAAACCTCGGAGAGGTCTAAAGGTCCATACTCGCCGTGCACACTGCAGCACTATTTGCCATAGCCACGACACGGAAGAAACCCCAGTGCCCGTCCTCGAACGGCGGGCCCAAGAAGATGTGGCATAGATGTCCCAAGGAACGATCACTCGGTCCTAAAGAGAAAAGGAAAGGATTGCCATTTGTCACAAGCAATGATGGACCTAGAGACTCTTAGACTTGGTGAAGAATGTCAGACCGAGTTGGACAAAAGCATGTGGAACGTGTAAAAGAATACAAAACGAACCTATTTGCCGAAGAGAGACCGGCTCACGCAGAAAACCGCCTTGGTGTAAGGCAGGCGGAAGGGCAGCGGTGGAGGGATGACTCTGGAGCTGCAACGAACAGATACGCAGGACCGCCTATGATGGGAGACGCACCAAGGTTGTCCAGTTCAACACAGGCAATAAGAGTCAGTACCCTGTAATAACCTCAAGTGGAAAAGAGTCTGAAAACATACATGAAATCTGAAATCTGTACCTGGGAAACAGAATCACGTTGCAGTCCATCGGAAAGGAGCCCAATGTTGGAAATCCACTCTACTTCCACAACAACCGCTACTATGACTTTGGAGTAAGCTTTCAAAAGGACACTGAATACCATAGGTAACTGAGTAAGCGGGAGACAGGCGAGCGGGGTCCATATCCGTGAAAGGCTCAACTCTTCATTCAGAAAGGCACATGCAAACCCCACGGTCGTGGCAGCACCGTTTGCCGTAGCCAAGACGGGGAGAAACCCCTAGTGCCCATCCCCAGCGGCTCACCCACGAAGATGCGCTGTCAGAGACAGGGAGAGAACAGGATGTCACTGAGCCGTCCACAAGAGTCACATAGTGTCACTGGCAGCAACAGCGGCCGGAGCTGCAGAATATGACCCTTGGTGAGGGGAGTCGAACAGACAAGGTCACAGATGGGTGGAATCGAAAGTGTTGTACAAATTCATCCCTGTGCCAAGCAGCGACAGCCCCCGAGACACAGGAAAGCCGCTTCGGGCTTCCCAAGGGCAAAGTCAGGGACGGAGGGATGAATGAAGAGCCGGGCTCAACGGATATACCGTACTCGTGCTGAGTAGAAAGGAGACGACCAGCAAAGACACACCGGATACCACAGGGAATAGGATGCAATCGCCTGTCACCCCCTGTAATGGAAAGCGATCTGAAAACATCATCCTACACACACAGGACGGAATCACGACGCTGTCCAGCGGAAACGGACAGCAGGGTGTAGACCAGCTACACTTCCAGAACAACATCTACTGCTCCCTGGAAGTCAATCAGTCGAGGATCAGTCCAGCAATAGGAAAAAGAAGAGCTTACGCTGTGATCCAGCAAACCCAATCCCGGGTACCCATCGGGAAAAGACATCACCCCTGCTGGGAGGAGATGCAGGCATCCCCCAGGGTCATCGCAGCCCTCTGTGCCAGAGCCGAGACATGGGGAACGCCCAAGTGCCCGGCGGCACGTGGCCGGCACGAGAAGAAGAGGTATATGTGTACCGTGGAATATGACGCCGCCGTCAAGGAGGAGCGGCCATCGCCACGGGCCGCGACGCTGGACGGACCCACAGAAGGGTCCACTGAGTGAAGTGAGTCGGGTGCAGAGGGACAAAGCTCTGTGGACTCTGCCAACGAATGCAAATGAATCTATGTGCAAAAGGGAAAACGACCTTCAGACATAGAAAACGTCCATAGGGCTACCCAAGGGGAAAGGCAGCGGACGGACGAAGTTGGAGGCGGATCAAGAGAGAGGAGCTAGTATACCTACAGGAGATAAGCAACAAAGCTTTCCTCCGTAGCATGAGATCTGTATTCGTATCTCGCCTCAACCTACGCTGGAAAATCACCTGGAAAAGAACAGGGGACTGAATCACTGTGCCGTGCACCTGAGACTAACCCGGGAAAGGAAATCAGGTCTACTGGCGTTGGAAGAAGCAGAAAAAGGAAGAGCCCAAGGGTTGGGGTTGGGGTTGGGGTTGGGGGGAGACGGGCCAGTGGGACAAAGGCAGAGGCGGGTTCCTTGACAAGAGTAGGATTTGGGATGGCTCATGGAGGAACCGGGCGCGCGCGTGGGCGGGAGGGGGGCAGTGGAGATGGGGGAGGTGGGGAGCAGGGGTGGGGGTGGGTGGGATGGGTGCGTTTGGGGGAGCAGGGGGATGGTGAGGGTGCAGGCTGAGGTGGTGTTACTGGCGGAGCAGGGCTGATGCTGAGGTGAGGCGGGCAAGAGGGTTTCAGGGGAGGGGGTGGTGTGTGAGGTGGTGAGGGCGTTGCTGTTGGAAACCGATCTGGGCCCAGGGCCGGGAGCGTGTGGACTTCTGAGGAACTCCTCCTGCAAGCTGATGCTCCAGGGACCCTCCAGGGAAAAGGGAGGTATCCTTGCCAGATGTGGCAACTTCCTTGCTCCTGGCTGTGCAAACGGAGGGTGATTGATTCTCGGAGTGTGGCGAGAGTGAGCCAGGGAGCTTGGAGACAGACGTTGGGAAAGGTGAAGAGGTGGGGCCGGCGGCTGCCAGAGGTGGGGTGTGCCTTCCAGCGCAATCCGTGAGCCACCGGCTGGGTCCGCGTGAGGAAGCCAGCAACCACAAGGGAGGTGTCTGGGCACACGGGCGGCTGAGCCCGCAGGGCTTGGGGCCACAGCGGCTTGGCAGCAGGGCCGTGTGTGGGGGCGGGAGGGGTCGTGGGCAGCTGCGTGGGAGAGGCAGCGGGCGGCAGGTAGCAGCCAGCGGTTGCAGGAGCGCTCCCTTGAGCGCCTTGGAGCGGGCAGACCTAGCTCGGCTCTGGGACTGCAGTGCGGGACCAAAAGGGGACGCTGGGGTTGCATGGGCCGGGAATCGAACCCGGGCCTCCCGCGTGGCAGGCGAGAATTCTACCACTGAACCACCCATGCACCGGTGGCCGCCGCCGCCCGACGCCGCCCCAGAGGCGCTGGCCAACACCCGCCCGTCACTGCTCACCGCTCGCCCAGTGGGCATCTGTCTGCTCCATCCGAGCAGGAGACGACGGGCGGCCGACCTCAAAGCCAGGGTCCGGGCACGTGCAGGACCCCAGGGCGCGGCGCTCTCGGAGGGACCCCGGGGCGGCGGGCCGCCGGCCCACTCGGCCGGTCCCGCGCCTTCTGCGCCGACCACGGCCGCCGCGACGCTGTCGGTGTCGCCCGAGGGGGCCAGGAGCCGACGCCGTCTGCGTGGGCAGGCGCTGCGTGGTCGCCGCGGCCGCGCGCCGACGTTCCTCTCAGCGACCTGCCGGGTCCCGACCCAAAACCCCTCTGGCGGGCTGGCTTTCCGGCAGGGGCGGGATGGAGCGTGCCATTGCGGGCGGGGGCCGGGACCCCGGGCTCGGCCTGTGCTGGGTGCTCGCGAGCGCGGGAGCGCGACTCCCCGGGGCGCCCCCGCCGCCGCCCCGAGCGGCGCTCAGGCCCGAGGACCCAAAGGCGTTGTGAGCCTGGCTCCTGCGCTCTGGCCGACGGCGCTCGCGGGCGCTCCGCTCTGACAGGGTGGGTGGTGGTGGTGGTGAGGAGGGGCCCTTGGGCAGAGCGGCTCCTGGCTCGGGGACTGCCGGCTGAGGCAGGGAGCACGCCAGGCCGCGCTTGGCTCCGGCCCGGGCGGCGGCTTCCCCCCCCTCCCCCCGGGAACGGGCGCGGTGGCGCCGAGGGCCGGGGCGCGGGCTGGGCGCCTGTGGCTGGGCTGGACGGGCACGCAGGGCTTCCGCTCCCACCCCAGCCGAGCGCCCTTCCCGGGACGGGTTCGTGCACGGAAGGCCGGTGTTCGCCGGCCCGCAGCAAGGGTGCGTGGCGCGCGTCCCGGGCGGGAGGCAGGCAGGTGTGGCCCGGCCGAGGCCGCAAGGCGGAGAAGCGTGGAGGGCACGCAGCAGCCCCCTGGCGGGCAAGGCGGGGGGGCTCGGCCGCCTGGGTGTGGCTGGGTGGCGCAGGCGGGCCGGCGGCGCGGGCGCGGACGACAGGGTGCCGGGCGGAGGGGGAGCGGCCGGGGGCGGACGTGGAAGCAAGGCTGCGAGAGCGACTTGGCCGTTCAGCAGGCAGAAGTCGCGGCGCCCGCGAAGCGAGGAGGGCTCGCCACCCGGCGCGGGGCCGCGTGCGTCGGCGCCGACGGGGGTGGGGCGGGGTGGGGCCTTGCGAGTGGGAGGGTGGGCGAGGGTGCGCGAGGCGCAGGCGGGGAGGCCGGAAAAGCAGCAGCTGCAGCCGCAGACACCTGGGGAGGAAAGCTGCGCTGAGAAGGACTGAAGGTTCCTGGTGGCGGGGGGCGGGCGTGTGTGGAGAAAGGCTGTGGCGCGGGGAGGACGGGTGCGTTTGTCCGGCGGGCCAAAAGGCTGGCTTGTCAGGAGTGGGATTCGAACCCACGCCTCCAGGGGAGACTGCGACCTGAACGCAGCGCCTTAGACCGCTCGGCCATCCTGACGGCGGGCCTGGGCGGGCGCGTGGCCGCTCGCCTGGCTGAGACCCGACGCGGCGCGAGCCCCGGCGCCCGTGGCGGGCCGCGCGGTGCGCCGCGCCAGGCAGGCAGGCGGCCGTCTGGCGTGGGTGAGCGACGGGGCCGGCCGAGGCGCCTGGCTGCGCCGCCGGTCGCGCCCCGGACCCAGCCCGGCCCTTGGCGGGCCGTCCCCTCCTCACCCGCGCCCCTCCTCGCCAGACGCGGGCCGGCGCGCGCCCACCGTGTCCTCGCAGCCTCGCTTGCCTTCTCGGACCCCCTTCTCCCGGCGGAATGGCCGCGTTGGAGGCAAGAGGCGGCGCGCACGAGGAGTGTCCAGTGCCCCGGGGGGTCCGGGTCCGTGTCGGGGTCGCGGGCCGCCTCTGTGACCGAGGCGGTTGGTTTGGTGGGCGGTCGGGTCGGGGCCCGTGCTGGGCACGGGGGAGGCGTGGGCAGGCAGCCCGAGAGCCCGAGAGGGGCCGGGCGGCAGGGCGGTCGCCGCCGTCCTCGTTAGTATAGTGGTGAGTATCCCCGCCTGTCACGCGGGAGACCGGGGTTCGATTCCCCGACGGGGAGGCAACACAGCCTTTTTGGTGGCCGCGGTGGCTCTCTGTCCTGCCGCCTGGCCCCCAAGGGCCCTTCGTCTCCTCCGTCCGCCTTTGGACCAGGCGCCTGGCCACCGCCGACCGCCTCTACCGGTGCAGCCCTCCAGCCTGAGCCCTCTGTCGTCGCCGGGCGCTCGGTCGCCACGGCGGAGCGACGGCCTCCTTGGCCACCCCACGGCCTTGCCCGACCATAGCCGGATCTTGCGGCCCGCCCGCCCACAGGGGCTGCCTCAGTGGGCTCCTAGGCTCGCGACGCCCCCGCGGCGCGGCAGAGCGCCGTGACGCCTGCAGGCGGCTGGCTCCCGTGTCCCCCTGTCGTCGTGGGAAGTGGCCTCGCCCAGCGCACGGTGGAGAAGGGCTTTGGCCAGCTGGCTGCTGGAAGCCGCGTGCCCCGCGTTGCCCCCCGGGGGTGAGGGCGGAGGCGTTCGCGGGCCGCGGCGGGGAGCGAACGGCCGGGGGGCCGCAAGGCCGCGGGAGCGCCGCCCCGGGGCGGTGGGGCCGGTGGACCCCGGCCGCTGCGTAGAGCTGGCGCGGATGGGGTTGCTGGTGGGCTGCTGGTGGCGCCGGCGGCGGCGCAGAGCCTCCCGCTGACGGGGCGTCGGGGCAGGGATGCGGCGGCGGCTGCGGCGAGAGTGTGCTGGGGCGAGCCCGGGGCCGGCGTCTGGCGGCGGCCCGGGCTGAGCAGCGTTGGTGGTATAGTGGTGAGCATAGCTGCCTTCCAAGCAGTTGACCCGGGTTCGATTCCCGGCCAACGCAGCAGGCCGACCTTTTGCTGAGCTCCGCCGCCCTCCCGGCTGGGGCGTTCGGGGCAGAGAGAGCTGGGAGCAGGGAGCCAGGCAGCTGGCGCGCGGCTTTTGGCGTGTGTGCGAGAAGCCGGTGGCGCGCGCAGTGTTTTGAGGCTGCTGAGAGCAAGACGGCCCGCCAGGGCAGGCGGACTGACAGGGCCGGCGGGCGGCTGGACTTGCCTTGCCAAGGCCGAGTGTGGGCACCACGGTGGCGCGGGCGGGCGGGCGGGCGGGCGGGCGGCCCGGAGGCGCTGGGTTCGGCAGGAGCAGGCGAGGGCCGAACCCCGACGCTCCCTGGTGGTCTAGTGGTTAGGATTCGGCGCTCTCACCGCCGCGGCCCGGGTTCGATTCCCGGTCAGGGAAGCCTTTCTTCTTCCCCTCCGCCCGCCACCTGCCGATCTCCTCGCCGGCGACCCCACCACCCTTTTAGCCTACGCTTGCTCAGCGCTGCCACAGAGGCCCCGGGACCCTGCACCTCCAGCCCAAGCACGATTCAGGCCAGCCCCGCCGTGCCCCGGGGCAAACCTTTTGGCCGCAGTGGCCACCTCGCGCCGCTTCCACCACGACCCGCCTGAGGCCTCCCAGCCCCAGCCCCCGCCCCCTCCCTCCTGAGGGGCGGCGGCTGCTGCCCCTGGTGGCGGCCGCCATGCTCCTGGGCTTGTGCTGGTTCTCCTGCTGTCAGTGGTGGTGGGGAGGAGGTGGGGTCGGACAGGGCGGGTGGGGGTAGGGGTCGGGGCGTGGGCTGTGGTGGTCGCCAGCGCGGGCCGGCAGCGGCCGCGGCGGTGGCCACAGCCGAAGACGAGCGAGGGGGATCTGCCTCTGGGAGTGGGGCCAGTGGCCACGGACACGCCTGCCTCCCCATGCCCCGCGTGCCAGCCACCTCTCTGGGCGGCTGGGCCATTGAGTGCCAGGTCCCGGGCTGGCTGTGACTCCCGTGCGCCGCTGGTGACTCCAAGAGGGTGCTGGTCCTGAGTGGGCTCTGGGAGGCGGACCACGGCGCCCGGGAGGCATCGGTATCGATGGGTTCAGTCGCTCAGTGCGCTGCAGCAGCCCAGGCTTCCCTGGCCATCACCAACTCCCGCAGCTTGCTCAAACTCAGGTCCAGCGAGTCGGCGATGCCATCCAACCATCTCACCTTCTGGCGTGGCGTGTCGTCCCCGTCTCCTCCTGCCTTCCGTCGAGGTCTTTTCCAGGGAGTCAGTCCTTTGCGTCAGGTGGCCAGAGGACTGAATGAAGTGTCAGCTTCAGCCTCAGGGCTTCCCATGAATATTCAGGACTGATTTCCTCTAGGATTGACTGGTTGGATCTCCTGGCAGTCCAAGGGACTCTCAAGAGTCTTCTCCAACACCGCAGTTCAAAAGCATCGATTCTTCAGCGCTCAGCTTTCTTTATGCTCCAACTCTCACATCTGTCCGTGACTGCTGGACAGACCGTGGCTTTCACGAGATGGACCCTCGTGGCAGAGTCATGTCTCTGCTTTTCGACATACTGTCTAGCTTGGTCAGAGCTTTTCTCCCAAGAGGCGGACGTCTTTTAATTTCATGGCCGCGGCCACCGGCTGCAGTGATTTGGGGGAGCCCCCCCCCCACCTCAGTGACGTCTCTCCCGGTGTCCATTGTTTCCCCATCTGTTTGCCATGAAGTGATGGGACCGGATGCCACGAGCTTAGTTTTCTGAATGTTGAGTTTGAAGCCAACTTTGTCATTTTCCTCTTTCACTTCCATCAAGAGGCTCTTGAGTTCTTCTTCGCTCTCCCCGAGGCAAAGGGGTGAAGACGAATGTGGGCCTGTGCTGCGAGTCACAGCACCGCGCGGGGGGAAGTGAGGGAGCACACAGATCCCGGCGGGGCGGGCCGGCCGGGAAAACGCAGCCAACCAGCCGGGAGGTGGCAGATGCGCCCCAGGCAGTGATGCCGGCCAGGGTGGACACGCCGACCAACATGGTGTTTCCCTTGCCTGAGCACAGCTCTCAATCCTACCGGAGTGAGGCAAGGTTTCCCAGATGTCCCTCCCCGACAACGAACCAAAGGGGGGCACCTGGGTGCACACGCAGACACGCAGACACACACACACACACACACACACACACACACACACACAGCGCCCTGTTCCACGCACCCCTGCCCTAGATATGACATCTCCTACTTTGCCATTCTCTCCAATCTGTCTGTCCAGGATCAACTCCATCCCTCTCCACAGACTGTCATCGTCGTCCCCAGGAACTCTGGCCGGGGGTCATCGCCACCCACAATCTCCCCTTAGCCCAATCTTGAGCCCGTCTGTAACCCCAAAGGGTTTCACGACTGTTGAAGGACTGTGTCCTTTGGGGGGTGGGGTGGGGGAGTGGACGGCCGACGAAGGGCACCATCCTGCGGCGAGGGCGGCACGCTCGGGGGCGACGGGACAAAGCTGAGTCCCCTGGGCAAAAGGAGAACCTGTGGCCTGACGCGTGCTAGCCATCGCCGCAGGAGGTTTCCTCGACGCCCCTGCCGGGGCCGTGGGCGTCAGCGTGCGTGGGTGAGAGTGCGGGACGAAGCTGCCTGGGGCCATGGCTGGTGGGTGCCCCACGAGGATCAGGGACCGGGGCAGAGCCATCGCAGGGAGAGGGGGCGGCAGCGAGCAGGGTGCGGGGAGGCAGGCCCAGGGGTGCTTGGGCGTGGCGTCTGCGTGGAGGGCCGGCGGGAAGGGGGAGGCATGGGACTCGCGGGGACCTGGCCGAAAGATGGGCCGGCCACTCGAGCAGGGCCTCTGCAGAAGCATGGAGGCGGTGGCGACGCCGTGCCAGGCACCCGTGTGAGGCTGGGACAGGTCTGCGGTCGGGGTGGGCGGGTGGCAGGGGTGGGTCTGCGGAGCTGGAGGCAGGCCCGCACTGGTGAACGCCAGGGCAGGGCAGGGCGTGTGAGGGATGGCCCGGGGCTGCAGGGGGACAGTGGCGGGTAGATGGGGCCGAGCCTGGGGTCTGGCGGGAGAGGCAGAGGGCAGGCGGTGACCCTGAGGGGGCTGTGGCGTGAGGGAGGTGGTGGGAGAGCACGCCGTGTGGGCGGGCTGGCGCGCGGTGCGGCAGGTTGCTCAGGCTCGGCGGTGGGCTGGGGCTCCGGGCGCTGGCTAGGACGCTGGCAAGCGAGCCACAGAAACGGAGTGCCAGACGGGGGCCAGACCCGGTCGGAACAGGGTGGGCCCACCGTCCCGCCCCAGAGACCCAAGTCCCCACACACCAGGACCAGATGTCCAGTCTCGGGTGTGCCATTGCTGGGGGCTCAGGGTGGGATGGTGGGTGGTGGTTGGCAGCGGGGATGCCTGGGGTTTCATGAGGACCAAAGAGAGCTCCCATCTGACCGAGCACACCCCGTCCTGGGTGCACACCCGCAGAGAACAAACCTCGGAGAGGTCTAAAGGTCCATACTCGCCGTGCACACTGCAGCACTATTTGCCATAGCCACGACACGGAAGAAACCCCAGTGCCCGTCCTCGAACGGCGGGCCCAAGAAGATGTGGCATAGATGTCCCAAGGAACGATCACTCGGTCCTAAAGAGAAAAGGAAAGGATTGCCATTTGACACAAGCAATGATGGACCTAGAGACTCTTAGACTTGGTGAAGAATGTCAGACCGAGTTGGACAAAAGCATGTGGAACGTGTAAAAGAATACAAAACGAACCTATTTGCCGAAGAGAGACCGGCTCACGCAGAAAACCGCCTTGGTGTAACGCAGGCGGAAGGGCAGCGGTGGAGGGATGACTCTGGAGCTGCAACGAACAGATACGCAGGACCGCCTATGATGGGAGACGCACCAAGGTTGTCCAGTTCAACACAGGCAATAAGAGTCAGTACCCTGTAATAACCTCAAGTGGAAAAGAGTCTGAAAACATACATGAAATCTGAAATCTGTACCTGGGAAACAGAATCACGTTGCAGTCCATCGGAAAGGAGCCCAATGTTGGAAATCCACTCTACTTCCACAACAACCGCTGCGATGACTTTGGAGTAAGCTTTCAAAAGGACACTGAATACCATAGGTAACTGAGTAAGCGGGAGACAGGCGAGCGGGGTCCATATCCGTGAAAGGCTCAACTCTTCATTCAGAAAGGCACATGCAAACCCCACGGTCGTGGCAGCACCGTTTGCCGTAGCCAAGACGGGGAGAAACCCCTAGTGCCCATCCCCAGCGGCTCACCCACGAAGATGCGCTGTCAGAGACACGGAGAGAACAGGATGTCACTGAGCCGTCCACAAGAGTCACATAGTGTCACTGGCAGCAACAGCGGCCGGAGCTGCAGAATATGACCCTTGGTGAGGGGAGTCGAACAGACAAGGTCACAGATGGGTGGAATCGAAAGTGGTGTACAAATTCATCCCTGTGCCAAGCAGCGACAGCCCCCGAGACACAGGAAAGCCGCTTCGGGCTTCCCAAGGGCAAAGTCAGGGACGGAGGGATGAATGAAGAGCCGGGCTCAACGGATATACCGTACTCGTGCTGAGTAGAAAGGAGACGACCAGCAAAGACACACCGGATACCACAGGGAATAGGATGCAATCGCCTGTCACCCCCTGTAATGGAAAGCGATCTGAAAACATCATCCTACACACACAGGACGGAATCACGACGCTGTCCAGCGGAAACGGACAGCAGGGTGTAGACCAGCTACACTTCCAGAACAACATCTACTGCTCCCTGGAAGTCAATCAGTCGAGGATCAGTCCAGCAATAGGAAAAAGAAGAGCTTACGCTGTGATCCAGCAAACCCAATCCCGGGTACCCATCGGGAAAAGACATCACCCCTGCTGGGAGGAGATGCAGGCATCCCCCAGGGTCATCGCAGCCCTCTGTGCCAGAGCCGAGACATGGGGAACGCCCAAGTGCCCGGCGGCACGTGGCCGGCACGAGAAGAAGAGGTATATGTGTACCGTGGAATATGACGCCGCCGTCAAGGAGGAGCGGCCATCGCCACGGGCCGCGACGCTGGACGGACCCACAGAAGGGTCCACTGAGTGAGGTGAGTCGGGTGCAGAGGGACAAAGCTCTGTGGACTCTGCCAACGAATGCAAATGAATCTATGTGCAAAAGGGAAAACGACCTTCAGACATAGAAAACGTCCATAGGGCTACCCAAGGGGAAAGGCAGCGGACGGACGAAGTTGGAGGCGGATCAAGAGAGAGGAGCTAGTATACCTACAGGAGATAAGCAACAAAGCTTTCCTCCGTAGCATGAGATCTGTATTCGTATCTCGCCTCAACCTACACTGGAAAATCACCTGGAAAAGAACAGGGGACTGAATCACTGTGCCGTGCACCTGAGACTAACCCGGGAAAGGAAATCAGGTCTACTGGCGTTGGAAGAAGCAGAAAAAGGAAGAGCCCAAGGGTTGGGGTTGGGGTTGGGGTTGGGGGGAGACGGGCCAGTGGGACAAAGGCAGAGGCGGGTTCCTTGACAAGAGTAGGATTTGGGATGGCTCATGGAGGAACCGGGCGCGCGCGTGGGCGGGAGGGGGGCAGTGGAGATGGGGGAGGTGGGGAGCAGGGGTGGGGGTGGGTGGGATGGGTGCGTTTGGGGGAGCAGGGGGATGGTGAGGGTGCAGGCTGAGGTGGTGTTACTGGCGGAGCAGGGCTGATGCTGAGGTGAGGCGGGCAAGAGGGTTTCAGGGGAGGGGGTGGTGTGTGAGGTGGTGAGGGCGTTGCTGTTGGAAACCGATCTGGGCCCAGGGCCGGGAGCGTGTGGACTTCTGAGGAACTCCTCCTGCAAGCTGATGCTCCAGGGACCCTCCAGGGAAAAGGGAGGTATCCTTGCCAGATGTGGCAACTTCCTTGCTCCTGGCTGTGCAAACGGAGGGTGATTGATTCTCGGAGTGTGGCGAGAGTGAGCCAGGGAGCTTGGAGACAGACGTTGGGAAAGGTGAAGAGGTGGGGCCGGCGGCTGCCAGAGGTGGGGTGTGCCTTCCAGCGCAATCCGTGAGCCACCGGCTGGGTCCGCGTGAGGAAGCCAGCAACCACAAGGGAGGTGTCTGGGCACACGGGCGGCTGAGCCCGCAGGGCTTGGGGCCACAGCGGCTTGGCAGCAGGGCCGTGTGTGGGGGCGGGAGGGGTCGTGGGCAGCTGCGTGGGAGAGGCAGCGGGCGGCAGGTAGCAGCCAGCGGTTGCAGGAGCGCTCCCTTGAGCGCCTTGGAGCGGGCAGACCTAGCTCGGCTCTGGGACTGCAGTGCGGGACCAAAAGGGGACGCTGGGGTTGCATGGGCCGGGAATCGAACCCGGGCCTCCCGCGTGGCAGGCGAGAATTCTACCACTGAACCACCCATGCACCGGTGGCCGCCGCCGCCCGACGCCGCCCCAGAGGCGCTGGCCAACACCCGCCCGTCACTGCTCACCGCTCGCCCAGTGGGCATCTGTCTGCTCCATCCGAGCAGGAGACGACGGGCGGCCGACCTCAAAGCCAGGGTCCGGGCACGTGCAGGACCCCAGGGCGCGGCGCTCTCGGAGGGACCCCGGGGCGGCGGGCCGCCGGCCCACTCGGCCGGTCCCGCGCCTTCTGCGCCGACCACGGCCGCCGCGACGCTGTCGGTGTCGCCCGAGGGGGCCAGGAGCCGACGCCGTCTGCGTGGGCAGGCGCTGCGTGGTCGCCGCGGCCGCGCGCCGACGTTCCTCTCAGCGACCTGCCGGGTCCCGACCCAAAACCCCTCTGGCGGGCTGGCTTTCCGGCAGGGGCGGGATGGAGCGTGCCATTGCGGGCGGGGGCCGGGACCCCGGGCTCGGCCTGTGCTGGGTGCTCGCGAGCGCGGGAGCGCGACTCCCCGGGGCGCCCCCGCCGCCGCCCCGAGCGGCGCTCAGGCCCCAGGACCCAAAGGCGTTGTGAGCCTGGCTCCTGCGCTCTGGCCGACGGCGCTCGCGGGCGCTCCGCTCTGACAGGGTGGGTGGTGGTGGTGGTGAGGAGGGGCCCTTGGGCAGAGCGGCTCCTGGCTCGGGGACTGCCGGCTGAGGCAGGGAGCACGCCAGGCCGCGCTTGGCTCCGGCCCGGGCGGCGGCTTCCCCCCCCTCCCCCCGGGAACGGGCGCGGTGGCGCCGAGGGCCGGGGCGCGGGCTGGGCGCCTGTGGCTGGGCTGGACGGGCACGCAGGGCTTCCGCTCCCACCCCAGCCGAGCGCCCTTCCCGGGACGGGTTCGTGCACGGAAGGCCGGTGTTCGCCGGCCCGCAGCAAGGGTGCGTGGCGCGCGTCCCGGGCGGGAGGCAGGCAGGTGTGGCCCGGCCGAGGCCGCAAGGCGGAGAAGCGTGGAGGGCACGCAGCAGCCCCCTGGCGGGCAAGGCGGGGGGGCTCGGCCGCCTGGGTGTGGCTGGGTGGCGCAGGCGGGCCGGCGGCGCGGGCGCGGACGACAGGGTGCCGGGCGGAGGGGGAGCGGCCGGGGGCGGACGTGGAAGCAAGGCTGCGAGAGCGACTTGGCCGTTCAGCAGGCAGAAGTCGCGGCGCCCGCGAAGCGAGGAGGGCTCGCCACCCGGCGCGGGGCCGCGTGCGTCGGCGCCGACGGGGGTGGGGCGGGGTGGGGCCTTGCGAGTGGGAGGGTGGGCGAGGGTGCGCGAGGCGCAGGCGGGGAGGCCGGAAAAGCAGCAGCTGCAGCCGCAGACACCTGGGGAGGAAAGCTGCGCTGAGAAGGACTGAAGGTTCCTGGTGGCGGGGGGCGGGCGTGTGTGGAGAAAGGCTGTGGCGCGGGGAGGACGGGTGCGTTTGTCCGGCGGGCCAAAAGGCTGGCTTGTCAGGAGTGGGATTCGAACCCACGCCTCCAGGGGAGACTGCGACCTGAACGCAGCGCCTTAGACCGCTCGGCCATCCTGACGGCGGGCCTGGGCGGGCGCGTGGCCGCTCGCCTGGCTGAGACCCGACGCGGCGCGAGCCCCGGCGCCCGTGGCGGGCCGCGCGGTGCGCCGCGCCAGGCAGGCAGGCGGCCGTCTGGCGTGGGTGAGCGACGGGGCCGGCCGAGGCGCCTGGCTGCGCCGCCGGTCGCGCCCCGGACCCAGCCCGGCCCTTGGCGGGCCGTCCCCTCCTCACCCGCGCCCCTCCTCGCCAGACGCGGGCCGGCGCGCGCCCACCGTGTCCTCGCAGCCTCGCTTGCCTTCTCGGACCCCCTTCTCCCGGCGGAATGGCCGCGTTGGAGGCAAGAGGCGGCGCGCACGAGGAGTGTCCAGTGCCCCGGGGGGTCCGGGTCCGTGTCGGGGTCGCGGGCCGCCTCTGTGACCGAGGCGGTTGGTTTGGTGGGCGGTCGGGTCGGGGCCCGTGCTGGGCACGGGGGAGGCGTGGGCAGGCAGCCCGAGAGCCCGAGAGGGGCCGGGCGGCAGGGCGGTCGCCGCCGTCCTCGTTAGTATAGTGGTGAGTATCCCCGCCTGTCACGCGGGAGACCGGGGTTCGATTCCCCGACGGGGAGGCAACACAGCCTTTTTGGTGGCCGCGGTGGCTCTCTGTCCTGCCGCCTGGCCCCCAAGGGCCCTTCGTCTCCTCCGTCCGCCTTTGGACCAGGCGCCTGGCCACCGCCGACCGCCTCTACCGGTGCAGCCCTCCAGCCTGAGCCCTCTGTCGTCGCCGGGCGCTCGGTCGCCACGGCGGAGCGACGGCCTCCTTGGCCACCCCACGGCCTTGCCCGACCATAGCCGGATCTTGCGGCCCGCCCGCCCACAGGGGCTGCCTCAGTGGGCTCCTAGGCTCGCGACGCCCCCGCGGCGCGGCAGAGCGCCGTGACGCCTGCAGGCGGCTGGCTCCCGTGTCCCCCTGTCGTCGTGGGAAGTGGCCTCGCCCAGCGCACGGTGGAGAAGGGCTTTGGCCAGCTGGCTGCTGGAAGCCGCGTGCCCCGCGTTGCCCCCCGGGGGTGAGGGCGGAGGCGTTCGCGGGCCGCGGCGGGGAGCGAACGGCCGGGGGGCCGCAAGGCCGCGGGAGCGCCGCCCCGGGGCGGTGGGGCCGGTGGACCCCGGCCGCTGCGTAGAGCTGGCGCGGATGGGGTTGCTGGTGGGCTGCTGGTGGCGCCGGCGGCGGCGCAGAGCCTCCCGCTGACGGGGCGTCGGGGCAGGGATGCGGCGGCGGCTGCGGCGAGAGTGTGCTGGGGCGAGCCCGGGGCCGGCGTCTGGCGGCGGCCCGGGCTGAGCAGCGTTGGTGGTATAGTGGTGAGCATAGCTGCCTTCCAAGCAGTTGACCCGGGTTCGATTCCCGGCCAACGCAGCAGGCCGACCTTTTGCTGAGCTCCGCCGCCCTCCCGGCTGGGGCGTTCGGGGCAGAGAGAGCTGGGAGCAGGGAGCCAGGCAGCTGGCGCGCGGCTTTTGGCGTGTGTGCGAGAAGCCGGTGGCGCGCGCAGTGTTTTGAGGCTGCTGAGAGCAAGACGGCCCGCCAGGGCAGGCGGACTGACAGGGCCGGCGGGCGGCTGGACTTGCCTTGCCAAGGCCGAGTGTGGGCACCACGGTGGCGCGGGCGGGCGGGCGGGCGGGCGGGCGGCCCGGAGGCGCTGGGTTCGGCAGGAGCAGGCGAGGGCCGAACCCCGACGCTCCCTGGTGGTCTAGTGGTTAGGATTCGGCGCTCTCACCGCCGCGGCCCGGGTTCGATTCCCGGTCAGGGAAGCCTTTCTTCTTCCCCTCCGCCCGCCACCTGCCGATCTCCTCGCCGGCGACCCCACCACCCTTTTAGCCTACGCTTGCTCAGCGCTGCCACAGAGGCCCCGGGACCCTGCACCTCCAGCCCAAGCACGATTCAGGCCAGCCCCGCCGTGCCCCGGGGCAAACCTTTTGGCCGCAGTGGCCACCTCGCGCCGCTTCCACCACGACCCGCCTGAGGCCTCCCAGCCCCAGCCCCCGCCCCCTCCCTCCTGAGGGGCGGCGGCTGCTGCCCCTGGTGGCGGCCGCCATGCTCCTGGGCTTGTGCTGGTTCTCCTGCTGTCAGTGGTGGTGGGGAGGAGGTGGGGTCGGACAGGGCGGGTGGGGGTAGGGGTCGGGGCGTGGGCTGTGGTGGTCGCCAGCGCGGGCCGGCAGCGGCCGCGGCGGTGGCCACAGCCGAAGACGAGCGAGGGGGATCTGCCTCTGGGAGTGGGGCCAGTGGCCACGGACACGCCTGCCTCCCCATGCCCCGCGTGCCAGCCACCTCTCTGGGCGGCTGGGCCATTGAGTGCCAGGTCCCGGGCTGGCTGTGACTCCCGTGCGCCGCTGGTGACTCCAAGAGGGTGCTGGTCCTGAGTGGGCTCTGGGAGGCGGACCACGGCGCCCGGGAGGCATCGGTATCGATGGGTTCAGTCGCTCAGTGCGCTGCAGCAGCCCAGGCTTCCCTGGCCATCACCAACTCCCGCAGCTTGCTCAAACTCAGGTCCAGCGAGTCGGCGATGCCATCCAACCATCTCACCTTCTGGCGTGGCGTGTCGTCCCCGTCTCCTCCTGCCTTCCGTCGAGGTCTTTTCCAGGGAGTCAGTCCTTTGCGTCAGGTGGCCAGAGGACTGAATGAAGTGTCAGCTTCAGCCTCAGGGCTTCCCATGAATATTCAGGACTGATTTCCTCTAGGATTGACTGGTTGGATCTCCTGGCAGTCCAAGGGACTCTCAAGAGTCTTCTCCAACACCGCAGTTCAAAAGCATCGATTCTTCAGCGCTCAGCTTTCTTTATGCTCCAACTCTCACATCTGTCCGTGACTGCTGGACAGACCGTGGCTTTCACGAGATGGACCCTCGTGGCAGAGTCATGTCTCTGCTTTTCGACATACTGTCTAGCTTGGTCAGAGCTTTTCTCCCAAGAGGCGGACGTCTTTTAATTTCATGGCCGCGGCCACCGGCTGCAGTGATTTGGGGGAGCCCCCCCCCCACCTCAGTGACGTCTCTCCCGGTGTCCATTGTTTCCCCATCTGTTTGCCATGAAGTGATGGGACCGGATGCCACGAGCTTAGTTTTCTGAATGTTGAGTTTGAAGCCAACTTTGTCATTTTCCTCTTTCACTTCCATCAAGAGGCTCTTGAGTTCTTCTTCGCTCTCCCCGAGGCAAAGGGGTGAAGACGAATGTGGGCCTGTGCTGCGAGTCACAGCACCGCGCGGGGGGAAGTGAGGGAGCACACAGATCCCGGCGGGGCGGGCCGGCCGGGAAAACGCAGCCAACCAGCCGGGAGGTGGCAGATGCGCCCCAGGCAGTGATGCCGGCCAGGGTGGACACGCCGACCAACATGGTGTTTCCCTTGCCTGAGCACAGCTCTCAATCCTACCGGAGTGAGGCAAGGTTTCCCAGATGTCCCTCCCCGACAACGAACCAAAGGGGGGCACCTGGGTGCACACGCAGACACGCAGACACACACACACACACACACACACACACACACAGCGCCCTGTTCCACGCACCCCTGCCCTAGATATGACATCTCCTACTTTGCCATTCTCTCCAATCTGTCTGTCCAGGATCAACTCCATCCCTCTCCACAGACTGTCATCGTCGTCCCCAGGAACTCTGGCCGGGGGTCATCGCCACCCACAATCTCCCCTTAGCCCAATCTTGAGCCCGTCTGTAACCCCAAAGGGTTTCACGACTGTTGAAGGACTGTGTCCTTTGGGGGGTGGGGTGGGGGAGTGGACGGCCGACGAAGGGCACCATCCTGCGGCGAGGGCGGCACGCTCGGGGGCGACGGGACAAAGCTGAGTCCCCTGGGCAAAAGGAGAACCTGTGGCCTGACGCGTGCTAGCCATCGCCGCAGGAGGTTTCCTCGACGCCCCTGCCGGGGCCGTGGGCGTCAGCGTGCGTGGGTGAGAGTGCGGGACGAAGCTGCCTGGGGCCATGGCTGGTGGGTGCCCCACGAGGATCAGGGACCGGGGCAGAGCCATCGCAGGGAGAGGGGGCGGCAGCGAGCAGGGTGCGGGGAGGCAGGCCCAGGGGTGCTTGGGCGTGGCGTCTGCGTGGAGGGCCGGCGGGAAGGGGGAGGCATGGGACTCGCGGGGACCTGGCCGAAAGATGGGCCGGCCACTCGAGCAGGGCCTCTGCAGAAGCATGGAGGCGGTGGCGACGCCGTGCCAGGCACCCGTGTGAGGCTGGGACAGGTCTGCGGTCGGGGTGGGCGGGTGGCAGGGGTGGGTCTGCGGAGCTGGAGGCAGGCCCGCACTGGTGAACGCCAGGGCAGGGCAGGGCGTGTGAGGGATGGCCCGGGGCTGCAGGGGGACGGTGGCGGGTAGATGGGGCCGAGCCTGGGGTCTGGCGGGAGAGGCAGAGGGCAGGCGGTGACCCTGAGGGGGCTGTGGCGTGAGGGAGGTGGTGGGAGAGCACGCCGTGTGGGCGGGCTGGCGCGCGGTGCGGCAGGTTGCTCAGGCTCGGCGGTGGGCTGGGGCTCCGGGCGCTGGCTAGGACGCTGGCAAGCGAGCCACAGAAACGGAGTGCCAGACGGGGGCCAGACCCGGTCGGAACAGGGTGGGCCCACCGTCCCGCCCCAGAGACCCAAGTCCCCACACACCAGGACCAGATGTCCAGTCTCGGGTGTGCCATTGCTGGGGGCTCAGGGTGGGATGGTGGGTGGTGGTTGGCAGCGGGGATGCCTGGGGTTTCATGAGGACCAAAGAGAGCTCCCATCTGACCGAGCACACCCCGTCCTGGGTGCACACCCGCAGAGAACAAACCTCGGAGAGGTCTAAAGGTCCATACTCGCCGTGCACACTGCAGCACTATTTGCCATAGCCACGACACGGAAGAAACCCCAGTGCCCGTCCTCGAACGGCGGGCCCAAGAAGATGTGGCATAGATGTCCCAAGGAACGATCACTCGGTCCTAAAGAGAAAAGGAAAGGATTGCCATTTGACACAAGCAATGATGGACCTAGAGACTCTTAGACTTGGTGAAGAATGTCAGACCGAGTTGGACAAAAGCATGTGGAACGTGTAAAAGAATACAAAACGAACCTATTTGCCGAAGAGAGACCGGCTCACGCAGAAAACCGCCTTGGTGTAACGCAGGCGGAAGGGCAGCGGTGGAGGGATGACTCTGGAGCTGCAACGAACAGATACGCAGGACCGCCTATGATGGGAGACGCACCAAGGTTGTCCAGTTCAACACAGGCAATAAGAGTCAGTACCCTGTAATAACCTCAAGTGGAAAAGAGTCTGAAAACATACATGAAATCTGAAATCTGTACCTGGGAAACAGAATCACGTTGCAGTCCATCGGAAAGGAGCCCAATGTTGGAAATCCACTCTACTTCCACAACAACCGCTACTATGACTTTGGAGTAAGCTTTCAAAAGGACACTGAATACCATAGGTAACTGAGTAAGCGGGAGACAGGCGAGCGGGGTCCATATCCGTGAAAGGCTCAACTCTTCATTCAGAAAGGCACATGCAAACCCCACGGTCGTGGCAGCACCGTTTGCCGTAGCCAAGACGGGGAGAAACCCCTAGTGCCCATCCCCAGCGGCTCACCCACGAAGATGCGCTGTCAGAGACAGGGAGAGAACAGGATGTCACTGAGCCGTCCACAAGAGTCACATAGTGTCACTGGCAGCAACAGCGGCCGGAGCTGCAGAATATGACCCTTGGTGAGGGGAGTCGAACAGACAAGGTCACAGATGGGTGGAATCGAAAGTGTTGTACAAATTCATCCCTGTGCCAAGCAGCGACAGCCCCCGAGACACAGGAAAGCCGCTTCGGGCTTCCCAAGGGCAAAGTCAGGGACGGAGGGATGAATGAAGAGCCGGGCTCAACGGATATACCGTACTCGTGCTGAGTAGAAAGGAGACGACCAGCAAAGACACACCGGATACCACAGGGAATAGGATGCAATCGCCTGTCACCCCCTGTAATGGAAAGCGATCTGAAAACATCATCCTACACACACAGGACGGAATCACGACGCTGTCCAGCGGAAACGGACAGCAGGGTGTAGACCAGCTACACTTCCAGAACAACATCTACTGCTCCCTGGAAGTCAATCAGTCGAGGATCAGTCCAGCAATAGGAAAAAGAAGAGCTTACGCTGTGATCCAGCAAACCCAATCCCGGGTACCCATCGGGAAAAGACATCACCCCTGCTGGGAGGAGATGCAGGCATCCCCCAGGGTCATCGCAGCCCTCTGTGCCAGAGCCGAGACATGGGGGACGCCCAAGTGCCCGGCGGCACGTGGCCGGCACGAGAAGAAGAGGTATATGTGTACCGTGGAATATGACGCAGCCGTCAAGGAGGAGCGGCCATCGCCACGGGCCGCGACGCTGGACGGACCCACAGAAGGGTCCACTGAGTGAGGTGAGTCGGGTGCAGAGGGACAAAGCTCTGTGGACTCTGCCAACGAATGCAAATGAATCTATGTGCAAAAGGGAAAACGACCTTCAGACATAGAAAACGTCCATAGGGCTACCCAAGGGGAAAGGCAGCGGACGGACGAAGTTGGAGGCGGATCAAGAGAGAGCAACTAGTATACCTACAGGAGATAAGCAACAAAGCTTTCCTCCATAGCATGAGATCTGTATTCGTATCTCACCTCAACCTACACTGGAAAATCACCTGGAAAAGAACAGGGGACTGAATCACTGTGCCGTGCACCTGAGACTAACCCGGGAAAGGAAATCAGTTCTACTGGCGTTGGAAGAAGCAGAAAAAGGAAGAGCCCAAGGGTTGGGGTTGGGGTTGGGGGGAGACGGGCCAGTGGGACAAAGGCAGAGGCGGGTTCCTTGACAAGAGTAGGATTTGGGATGGCTCATGGAGGAACCGGGCGCGCGCGTGGGCGGGAGGGGGGCAGTGGAGATGGGGGAGGTGGGGAGCAGGGGTGGGGGTGGGTGGGATGGGTGCGTTTGGGGGAGCAGGGGGATGGTGAGGGTGCAGGCTGAGGTGGTGTTACTGGCGGAGCAGGGCTGATGCTGAGGTGAGGCGGGCAAGAGGGTTTCAGGGGAGGGGGTGGTGTGTGAGGTGGTGAGGGCGTTGCTGTTGGAAACCGATCTGGGCCCAGGGCCGGGAGCGTGTGGACTTCTGAGGAACTCCTCCTGCAAGCTGATGCTCCAGGGACCCTCCAGGGAAAAGGGAGGTATCCTTGCCAGATGTGGCAACTTCCTTGCTCCTGGCTGTGCAAACGGAGGGTGATTGATTCTCGGAGTGTGGCGAGAGTGAGCCAGGGAGCTTGGAGACAGACGTTGGGAAAGGTGAAGAGGTGGGGCCGGCGGCTGCCAGAGGTGGGGTGTGCCTTCCAGCGCAATCCGTGAGCCACCGCCTGGGTCCGGGTGAGGAAGCCAGCAACCACAAGGGAGGTGTCTGGGCACACGGGCGGCTGAGCCCGCAGGGCTTGGGGCCACAGCGGCTTGGCAGCAGGGCCGTGTGTGGGGGCGGGAGGGGTCGTGGGCAGCTGCGTGGGAGAGGCAGCGGGCGGCAGGTAGCAGCCAGCGGTTGCAGGAGCGCTCCCTTGAGCGCCTTGGAGCGGGCAGACCTAGCTCGGCTCTGGGACTGCAGTGCGGGACCAAAAGGGGACGCTGGGGTTGCATGGGCCGGGAATCGAACCCGGGCCTCCCGCGTGGCAGGCGAGAATTCTACCACTGAACCACCCATGCACCGGTGGCCGCCGCCGCCCGACGCCGCCCCAGAGGCGCTGGCCAACACCCGCCCGTCACTGCTCACCGCTCGCCCAGTGGGCATCTGTCTGCTCCATCCGAGCAGGAGACGACGGGCGGCCGACCTCAAAGCCAGGGTCCGGGCACGTGCAGGACCCCAGGGCGCGGCGCTCTCGGAGGGACCCCGGGGCGGCGGGCCGCCGGCCCACTCGGCCGGTCCCGCGCCTTCTGCGCCGACCACGGCCGCCGCGACGCTGTCGGTGTCGCCCGAGGGGGCCAGGAGCCGACGCCGTCTTCCCGGCGCCGGAATCCCAGGCGCGGGCAGGCGCTGCGTGGTCGCCGCGGCCGCGCGCCGACGTTCCTCTCAGCGACCTGCCGGGTCCCGACCCAAAACCCCTCTGGCGGGCTGGCTTTCCGGCAGGGGCGGGATGGAGCGTGCCATTGCGGGCGGGGGCCGGGACCCCGGGCTCGGCCTGTGCTGGGTGCTCGCGAGCGCGGGAGCGCGACTCCCCGGGGCGCCCCCGCCGCCGCCCCGAGCTGCGCTCAGGCCCGAGGACCCAAAGGCGTTGTGAGCCTGGCTCCTGCGCTCTGGCCGACGGCGCTCGCGGGCGCTCCGCTCTGACAGGGTGGGTGGTGGTGGTGGTGAGGAGGGGCCCTTGGGCAGAGCGGCTCCTGGCTCGGGGACTGCCGGCTGAGGCAGGGAGCACGCCAGGCCGCGCTTGGCTCCGGCCCGGGCGGCGGCTTCCCCGCCCCCCCTTCCCCCGGGAACGGGCGCGGTGGCGCCGAGGGCCGGGGCGCGGGCTGGGCGCCTGTGGCTGGGCTGGACGGGCACGCAGGGCTTCCGCTCCCACCCCAGCCGAGCGCCCTTCCCGGGACGGGTTCGTGCACGGAAGGCCGGTGTTCGCCGGCCCGCAGCAAGGGTGCGTGGCGCGCGTCCCGGGCGGGAGGCAGGCAGGTGTGGCCCGGCCGAGGCCGCAAGGCGGAGAAGCGTGGAGGGCACGCAGCAGCCCCCTGGCGGGCAAGGCGGGGGGGCTCGGCCGCCTGGGTGTGGCTGGGGGGCGCAGGCGGGCCGGCGGCGCGGGCGCGGACGACAGGGTGCCGGGCGGAGGGGGAGCGGCCGGGGGCGGACGTGGAAGCAAGGCTGCGAGAGCGACTTGGCCGTTCAGCAGGCAGAAGTCGCGGCGCCCGCGAAGCGAGGAGGGCTCGCCACCCGGCGCGGGGCCGCGTGCGTCGGCGCCGACGGGGGTGGGGCGGGGTGGGGCCTTGCGAGTGGGAGGGTGGGCGAGGGTGCGCGAGGCGCAGGCGGGGAGGCCGGAAAAGCAGCAGCTGCAGCCGCAGACACCTGGGGAGGAAAGCTGCGCTGAGAAGGACTGAAGGTTCCTGGTGGCGGGGGGCGGGCGTGTGTGGAGAAAGGCTGTGGCGCGGGGAGGACGGGTGCGTTTGTCCGGCGGGCCAAAAGGCTGGCTTGTCAGGAGTGGGATTCGAACCCACGCCTCCAGGGGAGACCGCTCGGCCATCCTGACGGCGGGCCTGGGCGGGCGCGTGGCCGCTCGCCTGGCTGAGACCCGACGCGGCGCGAGCCCCGGCGCCCGTGGCGGGCCGCGCGGTGCGCCGCGCCAGGCAGGCAGGCGGCCGTCTGGCGTGGGTGAGCGACGGGGCCGGCCGAGGCGCCTGGCTGCGCCGCCGGTCGCGCCCCGGACCCAGCCCGGCCCTTGGCGGGCCGTCCCCTCCTCACCCGCGCCCCTCCTCGCCAGACGCGGGCCGGCGCGCGCCCACCGTGTCCTCGCAGCCTCGCTTGCCTTCTCGGACCCCCTTCTCCCGGCGGAATGGCCGCGTTGGAGGCAAGAGGCGGCGCGCACGAGGAGTGTCCAGTGCCCCGGGGGGTCCGGGTCCGTGTCGGGGTCGCGGGCCGCCTCTGTGACCGAGGCGGTTGGTTTGGTGGGCGGTCGGGTCGGGGCCCGTGCTGGGCACGGGGGAGGCGTGGGCAGGCAGCCCGAGAGCCCGAGAGGGGCCGGGCGGCAGGGCGGTCGCCGCCGTCCTCGTTAGTATAGTGGTGAGTATCCCCGCCTGTCACGCGGGAGACCGGGGTTCGATTCCCCGACGGGGAGGCAACACAGCCTTTTTGGTGGCCGCGGTGGCTCTCTGTCCTGCCGCCTGGCCCCCAAGGGCCCTTCGTCTCCTCCGTCCGCCTTTGGACCAGGCGCCTGGCCACCGCCGACCGCCTCTACCGGTGCAGCCCTCCAGCCTGAGCCCTCTGTCGTCGCCGGGCGCTCGGTCGCCACGGCGGAGCGACGGCCTCCTTGGCCACCCCACGGCCTTGCCCGACCATAGCCGGATCTTGCGGCCCGCCCGCCCACAGGGGCTGCCTCAGTGGGCTCCTAGGCTCGCGACGCCCCCGCGGCGCGGCAGAGCGCCGTGACGCCTGCAGGCGGCTGGCTCCCGTGTCCCCCTGTCGTCGTGGGAAGTGGCCTCGCCCAGCGCACGGTGGAGAAGGGCTTTGGCCAGCTGGCTGCTGGAAGCCGCGTGCCCCGCGTTGCCCCCCGGGGGTGAGGGCGGAGGCGTTCGCGGGCCGCGGCGGGGAGCGAACGGCCGGGGGGCCGCAAGGCCGCGGGAGCGCCGCCCCGGGGCGGTGGGGCCGGTGGACCCCGGCCGCTGCGTAGAGCTGGCGCGGATGGGGTTGCTGGTGGGCTGCTGGTGGCGCCGGCGGCGGCGCAGAGCCTCCCGCTGACGGGGCGTCGGGGCAGGGATGCGGCGGCGGCTGCGGCGAGAGTGTGCTGGGGCGAGCCCGGGGCCGGCGTCTGGCGGCGGCCCGGGCTGAGCAGCGTTGGTGGTATAGTGGTGAGCATAGCTGCCTTCCAAGCAGTTGACCCGGGTTCGATTCCCGGCCAACGCAGCAGGCCGACCTTTTGCTGAGCTCCGCCGCCCTCCCGGCTGGGGCGTTCGGGGCAGAGAGAGCTGGGAGCAGGGAGCCAGGCAGCTGGCGCGCGGCTTTTGGCGTGTGTGCGAGAAGCCGGTGGCGCGCGCAGTGTTTTGAGGCTGCTGAGAGCAAGACGGCCCGCCAGGGCAGGCGGACTGACAGGGCCGGCGGGCGGCTGGACTTGCCTTGCCAAGGCCGAGTGTGGGCACCACGGTGGCGCGGGCGGGCGGGCGGGCGGGCGGGCGGCCCGGAGGCGCTGGGTTCGGCAGGAGCAGGCGAGGGCCGAACCCCGACGCTCCCTGGTGGTCTAGTGGTTAGGATTCGGCGCTCTCACCGCCGCGGCCCGGGTTCGATTCCCGGTCAGGGAAGCCTTTCTTCTTCCCCTCCGCCCGCCACCTGCCGATCTCCTCGCCGGCGACCCCACCACCCTTTTAGCCTACGCTTGCTCAGCGCTGCCACAGAGGCCCCGGGACCCTGCACCTCCAGCCCAAGCACGATTCAGGCCAGCCCCGCCGTGCCCCGGGGCAAACCTTTTGGCCGCAGTGGCCACCTCGCGCCGCTTCCACCACGACCCGCCTGAGGCCTCCCAGCCCCAGCCCCCGCCCCCTCCCTCCTGAGGGGCGGCGGCTGCTGCCCCTGGTGGCGGCCGCCATGCTCCTGGGCTTGTGCTGGTTCTCCTGCTGTCAGTGGTGGTGGGGAGGAGGTGGGGTCGGACAGGGCGGGTGGGGGTAGGGGTCGGGGCGTGGGCTGTGGTGGTCGCCAGCGCGGGCCGGCAGCGGCCGCGGCGGTGGCCACAGCCGAAGACGAGCGAGGGGGATCTGCCTCTGGGAGTGGGGCCAGTGGCCACGGACACGCCTGCCTCCCCATGCCCCGCGTGCCAGCCACCTCTCTGGGCGGCTGGGCCATTGAGTGCCAGGTCCCGGGCTGGCTGTGACTCCCGTGCGCCGCTGGTGACTCCAAGAGGGTGCTGGTCCTGAGTGGGCTCTGGGAGGCGGACCACGGCGCCCGGGAGGCATCGGTATCGATGGGTTCAGTCGCTCAGTGCGCTGCAGCAGCCCAGGCTTCCCTGGCCATCACCAACTCCCGCAGCTTGCTCAAACTCAGGTCCAGCGAGTCGGCGATGCCATCCAACCATCTCACCTTCTGGCGTGGCGTGTCGTCCCCGTCTCCTCCTGCCTTCCGTCGAGGTCTTTTCCAGGGAGTCAGTCCTTTGCGTCAGGTGGCCAGAGGACTGAATGAAGTGTCAGCTTCAGCCTCAGGGCTTCCCATGAATATTCAGGACTGATTTCCTCTAGGATTGACTGGTTGGATCTCCTGGCAGTCCAAGGGACTCTCAAGAGTCTTCTCCAACACCGCAGTTCAAAAGCATCGATTCTTCAGCGCTCAGCTTTCTGTATGCTCCAACTCTCACATCTGTCCGTGACTGCTGGACAGACCGTGGCTTTCACGAGATGGACCCTCGTGGCAGAGTCATGTCTCTGCTTTTCGACATACTGTCTAGCTTGGTCAGAGCTTTTCTCCCAAGAGGCGGACGTCTTTTAATTTCATGGCCGCGGCCACCGGCTGCAGTGATTTGGGGGAGCCCCCCCCCCCACCTCAGTGACGTCTCTCCCGGTGTCCATTGTTTCCCCATCTGTTTGCCATGAAGTGATGGGACCGGATGCCACGAGCTTAGTTTTCTGAATGTTGAGTTTGAAGCCAACTTTGTCATTTTCCTCTTTCACTTCCATCAAGAGGCTCTTGAGTTCTTCTTCGCTCTCCCCGAGGCAAAGGGGTGAAGACGAATGTGGGCCTGTGCTGCGAGTCACAGCACCGCGCGGGGGAAGTGAGGGAGCACACAGATCCCGGCGGGGCGGGCCGGCCGGGAAAACCCAGCCAACCAGCCGGGAGGTGGCAGATGCGCCCCAGGCAGTGATGCCGGCCAGGGTGGACACGCCGACCAACATGGTGTTTCCCTTGCCTGACCACAGCTCTCAATCCTACCAGAGTGAGGCAAGGTTTCCCAGATGTCCCTCCCCGACAACGAACCAAAGGGGGGCACCTGGGTGCACACGCAGACACGCAGACACACACACACACACACACACAGCGCCCTGTTCCACGCACCCCTGCCCTAGATATGACATCTCCTACTTTGCCATTCTCTCCAATCTGTCTGTCCAGGATCAACTCCATCCCTCTCCACAGACTGTCATCGTCGTCCCCAGGAACTCTGGCCGGGGGTCATCGCCACCCACAATCTCCCCTTAGCCCAATCTTGAGCCCGTCTGTAACCCCAAAGGGTTTCACGACTGTTGAAGGACTGTGTCCTTTGGGGGGTGGGGTGGGGGAGTGGACGGCCGACGAAGGGCACCATCCTGCGGCGAGGGCGGCACGCTCGGGGGCGACGGGACAAAGCTGAGTCCCCTGGGCAAAAGGAGAACCTGTGGCCTGACGCGTGCTAGCCATCGCCGCAGGAGGTTTCCTCGACGCCCCTGCCGGGGCCGTGGGCGTCAGCGTGCGTGGGTGAGAGTGCGGGACGAAGCTGCCTGGGGCCATGGCTGGTGGGTGCCCCACGAGGATCAGGGACCGGGGCAGAGCCATCGCAGGGAGAGGGGGCGGCAGCGAGCAGGGTGCGGGGAGGCAGGCCCAGGGGTGCTTGGGCGTGGCGTCTGCGTGGAGGGCCGGCGGGAAGGGGGAGGCATGGGACTCGCGGGGACCTGGCCGAAAGATGGGCCGGCCACTCGAGCAGGGCCTCTGCAGAAGCATGGAGGCGGTGGCGACGCCGTGCCAGGCACCCGTGTGAGGCTGGGACAGGTCTGCGGTCGGGGTGGGCGGGTGGCAGGGGTGGGTCTGCGGAGCTGGAGGCAGGCCCGCACTGGTGAACGCCAGGGCAGGGCAGGGCGTGTGAGGGATGGCCCGGGGCTGCAGGGGGACGGTGGCGGGTAGATGGGGCCGAGCCTGGGGTCTGGCGGGAGAGGCAGAGGGCAGGCGGTGACCCTGAGGGGGCTGTGGCGTGAGGGAGGTGGTGGGAGAGCACGCCGTGTGGGCGGGCTGGCGCGCGGTGCGGCAGGTTGCTCAGGCTCGGCGGTGGGCTGGGGCTCCGGGCGCTGGCTAGGACGCTGGCAAGCGAGCCACAGAAACGGAGTGCCAGACGGGGGCCAGACCCGGTCGGAACAGGGTGGGCCCACCGTCCCGCCCCAGAGACCCAAGTCCCCACTCACCAGGACCAGATGTCCAGTCTCGGGTGTGCCATTGCTGGGGGCTCAGGGTGGGATGGTGGGTGGTGGTTGGCAGCGGGGATGCCTGGGGTTTCATGAGGACCAAAGAGAGCTCCCATCTGACCGAGCACACCCCGTCCTGGGTGCACACCCGCAGAGAACAAACCTCGGAGAGGTCTAAAGGTCCATACTCGCCGTGCACACTGCAGCACTATTTGCCATAGCCACGACACGGAAGAAACCCCAGTGCCCGTCCTCGAACGGCGGGCCCAAGAAGATGTGGCATAGATGTCCCAAGGAACGATCACTCGGTCCTAAAGAGAAAAGGAAAGGATTGCCATTTGACACAAGCAATGATGGACCTAGAGACTCTTAGACTTGGTGAAGAATGTCAGACCGAGTTGGACAAAAGCATGTGGAACGTGTAAAAGAATACAAAACGAACCTATTTGCCGAAGAGAGACCGGCTCACGCAGAAAACCGCCTTGGTGTAACGCAGGCGGAAGGGCAGCGGTGGAGGGATGACTCTGGAGCTGCAACGAACAGATACGCAGGACCGCCTATGATGGGAGACGCACCAAGGTTGTCCAGTTCAACACAGGCAATAAGAGTCAGTACCCTGTAATAACCTCAAGTGGAAAAGAGTCTGAAAACATACATGAAATCTGAAATCTGTACCTGGGAAACAGAATCACGTTGCAGTCCATCGGAAAGGAGCCCAATGTTGGAAATCCACTCTACTTCCACAACAACCGCTACTATGACTTTGGAGTAAGCTTTCAAAAGGACACTGAATACCATAGGTAACTGAGTAAGCGGGAGACAGGCGAGCGGGGTCCATATCCGTGAAAGGCTCAACTCTTCATTCAGAAAGGCACATGCAAACCCCACGGTCGTGGCAGCACCGTTTGCCGTAGCCAAGACGGGGAGAAACCCCTAGTGCCCATCCCCAGCGGCTCACCCACGAAGATGCGCTGTCAGAGACACGGAGAGAACAGGATGTCACTGAGCCGTCCACAAGAGTCACATAGTGTCACTGGCAGCAACAGCGGCCGGAGCTGCAGAATATGACCCTTGGTGAGGGGAGTCGAACAGACAAGGTCACAGATGGGTGGAATCGAAAGTGTTGTACAAATTCATCCCTGTGCCAAGCAGCGACAGCCCCCGAGACACAGGAAAGCCGCTTCGGGCTTCCCAAGGGCAAAGTCAGGGACGGAGGGATGAATGAAGAGCCGGGCTCAACGGATATACCGTACTCGTGCTGAGTAGAAAGGAGACGACCAGCAAAGACACACCGGATACCACAGGGAATAGGATGCAATCGCCTGTCACCCCCTGTAATGGAAAGCGATCTGAAAACATCATCCTACACACACAGGACGGAATCACGACGCTGTCCAGCGGAAACGGACAGCAGGGTGTAGACCAGCTACACTTCCAGAACAACATCTACTGCTCCCTGGAAGTCAATCAGTCGAGGATCAGTCCAGCAATAGGAAAAAGAAGAGCTTACGCTGTGATCCAGCAAACCCAATCCCGGGTACCCATCGGGAAAAGACATCACCCCTGCTGGGAGGAGATGCAGGCATCCCCCAGGGTCATCGCAGCCCTCTGTGCCAGAGCCGAGACATGGGGGACGCCCAAGTGCCCGGCGGCACGTGGCCGGCACGAGAAGAAGAGGTATATGTGTACCGTGGAATATGACGCAGCCGTCAAGGAGGAGCGGCCATCGCCACGGGCCGCGACGCTGGACGGACCCACAGAAGGGTCCACTGAGTGAGGTGAGTCGGGTGCAGAGGGACAAAGCTCTGTGGACTCTGCCAACGAATGCAAATGAATCTATGTGCAAAAGGGAAAACGACCTTCAGACATAGAAAACGTCCATAGGGCTACCCAAGGGGAAAGGCAGCGGACGGACGAAGTTGGAGGCGGATCAAGAGAGAGCAACTAGTATACCTACAGGAGATAAGCAACAAAGCTTTCCTCCATAGCATGAGATCTGTATTCGTATCTCACCTCAACCTACACTGGAAAATCACCTGGAAAAGAACAGGGGACTGAATCACTGTGCCGTGCACCTGAGACTAACCCGGGAAAGGAAATCAGTTCTACTGGCGTTGGAAGAAGCAGAAAAAGGAAGAGCCCAAGGGTTGGGGTTGGGGTTGGGGGGAGACGGGCCAGTGGGACAAAGGCAGAGGCGGGTTCCTTGACAAGAGTAGGATTTGGGATGGCTCATGGAGGAACCGGGCGCGCGCGTGGGCGGGAGGGGGGCAGTGGAGATGGGGGAGGTGGGGAGCAGGGGTGGGGGTGGGTGGGATGGGTGCGTTTGGGGGAGCAGGGGGATGGTGAGGGTGCAGGCTGAGGTGGTGTTACTGGCGGAGCAGGGCTGATGCTGAGGTGAGGCGGGCAAGAGGGTTTCAGGGGAGGGGGTGGTGTGTGAGGTGGTGAGGGCGTTGCTGTTGGAAACCGATCTGGGCCCAGGGCCGGGAGCGTGTGGACTTCTGAGGAACTCCTCCTGCAAGCTGATGCTCCAGGGACCCTCCAGGGAAAAGGGAGGTATCCTTGCCAGATGTGGCAACTTCCTTGCTCCTGGCTGTGCAAACGGAGGGTGATTGATTCTCGGAGTGTGGCGAGAGTGAGCCAGGGAGCTTGGAGACAGACGTTGGGAAAGGTGAAGAGGTGGGGCCGGCGGCTGCCAGAGGTGGGGTGTGCCTTCCAGCGCAATCCGTGAGCCACCGCCTGGGTCCGGGTGAGGAAGCCAGCAACCACAAGGGAGGTGTCTGGGCACACGGGCGGCTGAGCCCGCAGGGCTTGGGGCCACAGCGGCTTGGCAGCAGGGCCGTGTGTGGGGGCGGGAGGGGTCGTGGGCAGCTGCGTGGGAGAGGCAGCGGGCGGCAGGTAGCAGCCAGCGGTTGCAGGAGCGCTCCCTTGAGCGCCTTGGAGCGGGCAGACCTAGCTCGGCTCTGGGACTGCAGTGCGGGACCAAAAGGGGACGCTGGGGTTGCATGGGCCGGGAATCGAACCCGGGCCTCCCGCGTGGCAGGCGAGAATTCTACCACTGAACCACCCATGCACCGGTGGCCGCCGCCGCCCGACGCCGCCCCAGAGGCGCTGGCCAACACCCGCCCGTCACTGCTCACCGCTCGCCCAGTGGGCATCTGTCTGCTCCATCCGAGCAGGAGACGACGGGCGGCCGACCTCAAAGCCAGGGTCCGGGCACGTGCAGGACCCCAGGGCGCGGCGCTCTCGGAGGGACCCCGGGGCGGCGGGCCGCCGGCCCACTCGGCCGGTCCCGCGCCTTCTGCGCCGACCACGGCCGCCGCGACGCTGTCGGTGTCGCCCGAGGGGGCCAGGAGCCGACGCCGTCTTCCCGGCGCCGGAATCCCAGGCGCGGGCAGGCGCTGCGTGGTCGCCGCGGCCGCGCGCCGACGTTCCTCTCAGCGACCTGCCGGGTCCCGACCCAAAACCCCTCTGGCGGGCTGGCTTTCCGGCAGGGGCGGGATGGAGCGTGCCATTGCGGGCGGGGGCCGGGACCCCGGGCTCGGCCTGTGCTGGGTGCTCGCGAGCGCGGGAGCGCGACTCCCCGGGGCGCCCCCGCCGCCGCCCCGAGCTGCGCTCAGGCCCGAGGACCCAAAGGCGTTGTGAGCCTGGCTCCTGCGCTCTGGCCGACGGCGCTCGCGGGCGCTCCGCTCTGACAGGGTGGGTGGTGGTGGTGGTGAGGAGGGGCCCTTGGGCAGAGCGGCTCCTGGCTCGGGGACTGCCGGCTGAGGCAGGGAGCACGCCAGGCCGCGCTTGGCTCCGGCCCGGGCGGCGGCTTCCCCGCCCCCCCTTCCCCCGGGAACGGGCGCGGTGGCGCCGAGGGCCGGGGCGCGGGCTGGGCGCCTGTGGCTGGGCTGGACGGGCACGCAGGGCTTCCGCTCCCACCCCAGCCGAGCGCCCTTCCCGGGACGGGTTCGTGCACGGAAGGCCGGTGTTCGCCGGCCCGCAGCAAGGGTGCGTGGCGCGCGTCCCGGGCGGGAGGCAGGCAGGTGTGGCCCGGCCGAGGCCGCAAGGCGGAGAAGCGTGGAGGGCACGCAGCAGCCCCCTGGCGGGCAAGGCGGGGGGGCTCGGCCGCCTGGGTGTGGCTGGGTGGCGCAGGCGGGCCGGCGGCGCGGGCGCGGACGACAGGGTGCCGGGCGGAGGGGGAGCGGCCGGGGGCGGACGTGGAAGCAAGGCTGCGAGAGCGACTTGGCCGTTCAGCAGGCAGAAGTCGCGGCGCCCGCGAAGCGAGGAGGGCTCGCCACCCGGCGCGGGGCCGCGTGCGTCGGCGCCGACGGGGGTGGGGCGGGGTGGGGCCTTGCGAGTGGGAGGGTGGGCGAGGGTGCGCGAGGCGCAGGCGGGGAGGCCGGAAAAGCAGCAGCTGCAGCCGCAGACACCTGGGGAGGAAAGCTGCGCTGAGAAGGACTGAAGGTTCCTGGTGGCGGGGGGCGGGCGTGTGTGGAGAAAGGCTGTGGCGCGGGGAGGACGGGTGCGTTTGTCCGGCGGGCCAAAAGGCTGGCTTGTCAGGAGTGGGATTCGAACCCACGCCTCCAGGGGAGACTGCGACCTGAACGCAGCGCCTTAGACCGCTCGGCCATCCTGACGGCGGGCCTGGGCGGGCGCGTGGCCGCTCGCCTGGCTGAGACCCGACGCGGCGCGAGCCCCGGCGCCCGTGGCGGGCCGCGCGGTGCGCCGCGCCAGGCAGGCAGGCGGCCGTCTGGCGTGGGTGAGCGACGGGGCCGGCCGAGGCGCCTGGCTGCGCCGCCGGTCGCGCCCCGGACCCAGCCCGGCCCTTGGCGGGCCGTCCCCTCCTCACCCGCGCCCCTCCTCGCCAGACGCGGGCCGGCGCGCGCCCACCGTGTCCTCGCAGCCTCGCTTGCCTTCTCGGACCCCCTTCTCCCGGCGGAATGGCCGCGTTGGAGGCAAGAGGCGGCGCGCACGAGGAGTGTCCAGTGCCCCGGGGGGTCCGGGTCCGTGTCGGGGTCGCGGGCCGCCTCTGTGACCGAGGCGGTTGGTTTGGTGGGCGGTCGGGTCGGGGCCCGTGCTGGGCACGGGGGAGGCGTGGGCAGGCAGCCCGAGAGCCCGAGAGGGGCCGGGCGGCAGGGCGGTCGCCGCCGTCCTCGTTAGTATAGTGGTGAGTATCCCCGCCTGTCACGCGGGAGACCGGGGTTCGATTCCCCGACGGGGAGGCAACACAGCCTTTTTGGTGGCCGCGGTGGCTCTCTGTCCTGCCGCCTGGCCCCCAAGGGCCCTTCGTCTCCTCCGTCCGCCTTTGGACCAGGCGCCTGGCCACCGCCGACCGCCTCTACCGGTGCAGCCCTCCAGCCTGAGCCCTCTGTCGTCGCCGGGCGCTCGGTCGCCACGGCGGAGCGACGGCCTCCTTGGCCACCCCACGGCCTTGCCCGACCATAGCCGGATCTTGCGGCCCGCCCGCCCACAGGGGCTGCCTCAGTGGGCTCCTAGGCTCGCGACGCCCCCGCGGCGCGGCAGAGCGCCGTGACGCCTGCAGGCGGCTGGCTCCCGTGTCCCCCTGTCGTCGTGGGAAGTGGCCTCGCCCAGCGCACGGTGGAGAAGGGCTTTGGCCAGCTGGCTGCTGGAAGCCGCGTGCCCCGCGTTGCCCCCCGGGGGTGAGGGCGGAGGCGTTCGCGGGCCGCGGCGGGGAGCGAACGGCCGGGGGGCCGCAAGGCCGCGGGAGCGCCGCCCCGGGGCGGTGGGGCCGGTGGACCCCGGCCGCTGCGTAGAGCTGGCGCGGATGGGGTTGCTGGTGGGCTGCTGGTGGCGCCGGCGGCGGCGCAGAGCCTCCCGCTGACGGGGCGTCGGGGCAGGGATGCGGCGGCGGCTGCGGCGAGAGTGTGCTGGGGCGAGCCCGGGGCCGGCGTCTGGCGGCGGCCCGGGCTGAGCAGCGTTGGTGGTATAGTGGTGAGCATAGCTGCCTTCCAAGCAGTTGACCCGGGTTCGATTCCCGGCCAACGCAGCAGGCCGACCTTTTGCTGAGCTCCGCCGCCCTCCCGGCTGGGGCGTTCGGGGCAGAGAGAGCTGGGAGCAGGGAGCCAGGCAGCTGGCGCGCGGCTTTTGGCGTGTGTGCGAGAAGCCGGTGGCGCGCGCAGTGTTTTGAGGCTGCTGAGAGCAAGACGGCCCGCCAGGGCAGGCGGACTGACAGGGCCGGCGGGCGGCTGGACTTGCCTTGCCAAGGCCGAGTGTGGGCACCACGGTGGCGCGGGCGGGCGGGCGGGCGGGCGGGCGGCCCGGAGGCGCTGGGTTCGGCAGGAGCAGGCGAGGGCCGAACCCCGACGCTCCCTGGTGGTCTAGTGGTTAGGATTCGGCGCTCTCACCGCCGCGGCCCGGGTTCGATTCCCGGTCAGGGAAGCCTTTCTTCTTCCCCTCCGCCCGCCACCTGCCGATCTCCTCGCCGGCGACCCCACCACCCTTTTAGCCTACGCTTGCTCAGCGCTGCCACAGAGGCCCCGGGACCCTGCACCTCCAGCCCAAGCACGATTCAGGCCAGCCCCGCCGTGCCCCGGGGCAAACCTTTTGGCCGCAGTGGCCACCTCGCGCCGCTTCCACCACGACCCGCCTGAGGCCTCCCAGCCCCAGCCCCCGCCCCCTCCCTCCTGAGGGGCGGCGGCTGCTGCCCCTGGTGGCGGCCGCCATGCTCCTGGGCTTGTGCTGGTTCTCCTGCTGTCAGTGGTGGTGGGGAGGAGGTGGGGTCGGACAGGGCGGGTGGGGGTAGGGGTCGGGGCGTGGGCTGTGGTGGTCGCCAGCGCGGGCCGGCAGCGGCCGCGGCGGTGGCCACAGCCGAAGACGAGCGAGGGGGATCTGCCTCTGGGAGTGGGGCCAGTGGCCACGGACACGCCTGCCTCCCCATGCCCCGCGTGCCAGCCACCTCTCTGGGCGGCTGGGCCATTGAGTGCCAGGTCCCGGGCTGGCTGTGACTCCCGTGCGCCGCTGGTGACTCCAAGAGGGTGCTGGTCCTGAGTGGGCTCTGGGAGGCGGACCACGGCGCCCGGGAGGCATCGGTATCGATGGGTTCAGTCGCTCAGTGCGCTGCAGCAGCCCAGGCTTCCCTGGCCATCACCAACTCCCGCAGCTTGCTCAAACTCAGGTCCAGCGAGTCGGCGATGCCATCCAACCATCTCACCTTCTGGCGTGGCGTGTCGTCCCCGTCTCCTCCTGCCTTCCGTCGAGGTCTTTTCCAGGGAGTCAGTCCTTTGCGTCAGGTGGCCAGAGGACTGAATGAAGTGTCAGCTTCAGCCTCAGGGCTTCCCATGAATATTCAGGACTGATTTCCTCTAGGATTGACTGGTTGGATCTCCTGGCAGTCCAAGGGACTCTCAAGAGTCTTCTCCAACACCGCAGTTCAAAAGCATCGATTCTTCAGCGCTCAGCTTTCTGTATGCTCCAACTCTCACATCTGTCCGTGACTGCTGGACAGACCGTGGCTTTCACGAGATGGACCCTCGTGGCAGAGTCATGTCTCTGCTTTTCGACATACTGTCTAGCTTGGTCAGAGCTTTTCTCCCAAGAGGCGGACGTCTTTTAATTTCATGGCCGCGGCCACCGGCTGCAGTGATTTGGGGGAGCCCCCCCCCCACCTCAGTGACGTCTCTCCCGGTGTCCATTGTTTCCCCATCTGTTTGCCATGAAGTGATGGGACCGGATGCCACGAGCTTAGTTTTCTGAATGTTGAGTTTGAAGCCAACTTTGTCATTTTCCTCTTTCACTTCCATCAAGAGGCTCTTGAGTTCTTCTTCGCTCTCCCCGAGGCAAAGGGGTGAAGACGAATGTGGGCCTGTGCTGCGAGTCACAGCACCGCGCGGGGGGAAGTGAGGGAGCACACAGATCCCGGCGGGGCGGGCCGGCCGGGAAAACGCAGCCAACCAGCCGGGAGGTGGCAGATGCGCCCCAGGCAGTGATGCCGGCCAGGGTGGACACGCCGACCAACATGGTGTTTCCCTTGCCTGAGCACAGCTCTCAATCCTACCGGAGTGAGGCAAGGTTTCCCAGATGTCCCTCCCCGACAACGAACCAAAGGGGGGCACCTGGGTGCACACGCAGACACGCAGACACACACACACACACACACACACACACACACACACACAGCGCCCTGTTCCACGCACCCCTGCCCTAGATATGACATCTCCTACTTTGCCATTCTCTCCAATCTGTCTGTCCAGGATCAACTCCATCCCTCTCCACAGACTGTCATCGTCGTCCCCAGGAACTCTGGCCGGGGGTCATCGCCACCCACAATCTCCCCTTAGCCCAATCTTGAGCCCGTCTGTAACCCCAAAGGGTTTCACGACTGTTGAAGGACTGTGTCCTTTGGGGGGTGGGGTGGGGGAGTGGACGGCCGACGAAGGGCACCATCCTGCGGCGAGGGCGGCACGCTCGGGGGCGACGGGACAAAGCTGAGTCCCCTGGGCAAAAGGAGAACCTGTGGCCTGACGCGTGCTAGCCATCGCCGCAGGAGGTTTCCTCGACGCCCCTGCCGGGGCCGTGGGCGTCAGCGTGCGTGGGTGAGAGTGCGGGACGAAGCTGCCTGGGGCCATGGCTGGTGGGTGCCCCACGAGGATCAGGGACCGGGGCAGAGCCATCGCAGGGAGAGGGGGCGGCAGCGAGCAGGGTGCGGGGAGGCAGGCCCAGGGGTGCTTGGGCGTGGCGTCTGCGTGGAGGGCCGGCGGGAAGGGGGAGGCATGGGACTCGCGGGGACCTGGCCGAAAGATGGGCCGGCCACTCGAGCAGGGCCTCTGCAGAAGCATGGAGGCGGTGGCGACGCCGTGCCAGGCACCCGTGTGAGGCTGGGACAGGTCTGCGGTCGGGGTGGGCGGGTGGCAGGGGTGGGTCTGCGGAGCTGGAGGCAGGCCCGCACTGGTGAACGCCAGGGCAGGGCAGGGCGTGTGAGGGATGGCCCGGGGCTGCAGGGGGACGGTGGCGGGTAGATGGGGCCGAGCCTGGGGTCTGGCGGGAGAGGCAGAGGGCAGGCGGTGACCCTGAGGGGGCTGTGGCGTGAGGGAGGTGGTGGGAGAGCACGCCGTGTGGGCGGGCTGGCGCGCGGTGCGGCAGGTTGCTCAGGCTCGGCGGTGGGCTGGGGCTCCGGGCGCTGGCTAGGACGCTGGCAAGCGAGCCACAGAAACGGAGTGCCAGACGGGGGCCAGACCCGGTCGGAACAGGGTGGGCCCACCGTCCCGCCCCAGAGACCCAAGTCCCCACACACCAGGACCAGATGTCCAGTCTCGGGTGTGCCATTGCTGGGGGCTCAGGGTGGGATGGTGGGTGGTGGTTGGCAGCGGGGATGCCTGGGGTTTCATGAGGACCAAAGAGAGCTCCCATCTGACCGAGCACACCCCGTCCTGGGTGCACACCCGCAGAGAACAAACCTCGGAGAGGTCTAAAGGTCCATACTCGCCGTGCACACTGCAGCACTATTTGCCATAGCCACGACACGGAAGAAACCCCAGTGCCCGTCCTCGAACGGCGGGCCCAAGAAGATGTGGCATAGATGTCCCAAGGAACGATCACTCGGTCCTAAAGAGAAAAGGAAAGGATTGCCATTTGACACAAGCAATGATGGACCTAGAGACTCTTAGACTTGGTGAAGAATGTCAGACCGAGTTGGACAAAAGCATGTGGAACGTGTAAAAGAATACAAAACGAACCTATTTGCCGAAGAGAGACCGGCTCACGCAGAAAACCGCCTTGGTGTAACGCAGGCGGAAGGGCAGCGGTGGAGGGATGACTCTGGAGCTGCAACGAACAGATACGCAGGACCGCCTATGATGGGAGACGCACCAAGGTTGTCCAGTTCAACACAGGCAATAAGAGTCAGTACCCTGTAATAACCTCAAGTGGAAAAGAGTCTGAAAACATACATGAAATCTGAAATCTGTACCTGGGAAACAGAATCACGTTGCAGTCCATCGGAAAGGAGCCCAATGTTGGAAATCCACTCTACTTCCACAACAACCGCTGCGATGACTTTGGAGTAAGCTTTCAAAAGGACACTGAATACCATAGGTAACTGAGTAAGCGGGAGACAGGCGAGCGGGGTCCATATCCGTGAAAGGCTCAACTCTTCATTCAGAAAGGCACATGCAAACCCCACGGTCGTGGCAGCACCGTTTGCCGTAGCCAAGACGGGGAGAAACCCCTAGTGCCCATCCCCAGCGGCTCACCCACGAAGATGCGCTGTCAGAGACACGGAGAGAACAGGATGTCACTGAGCCGTCCACAAGAGTCACATAGTGTCACTGGCAGCAACAGCGGCCGGAGCTGCAGAATATGACCCTTGGTGAGGGGAGTCGAACAGACAAGGTCACAGATGGGTGGAATCGAAAGTGGTGTACAAATTCATCCCTGTGCCAAGCAGCGACAGCCCCCGAGACACAGGAAAGCCGCTTCGGGCTTCCCAAGGGCAAAGTCAGGGACGGAGGGATGAATGAAGAGCCGGGCTCAACGGATATACCGTACTCGTGCTGAGTAGAAAGGAGACGACCAGCAAAGACACACCGGATACCACAGGGAATAGGATGCAATCGCCTGTCACCCCCTGTAATGGAAAGCGATCTGAAAACATCATCCTACACACACAGGACGGAATCACGACGCTGTCCAGCGGAAACGGACAGCAGGGTGTAGACCAGCTACACTTCCAGAACAACATCTACTGCTCCCTGGAAGTCAATCAGTCGAGGATCAGTCCAGCAATAGGAAAAAGAAGAGCTTACGCTGTGATCCAGCAAACCCAATCCCGGGTACCCATCGGGAAAAGACATCACCCCTGCTGGGAGGAGATGCAGGCATCCCCCAGGGTCATCGCAGCCCTCTGTGCCAGAGCCGAGACATGGGGAACGCCCAAGTGCCCGGCGGCACGTGGCCGGCACGAGAAGAAGAGGTATATGTGTACCGTGGAATATGACGCCGCCGTCAAGGAGGAGCGGCCATCGCCACGGGCCGCGACGCTGGACGGACCCACAGAAGGGTCCACTGAGTGAAGTGAGTCGGGTGCAGAGGGACAAAGCTCTGTGGACTCTGCCAACGAATGCAAATGAATCTATGTGCAAAAGGGAAAACGACCTTCAGACATAGAAAACGTCCATAGGGCTACCCAAGGGGAAAGGCAGCGGACGGACGAAGTTGGAGGCGGATCAAGAGAGAGGAGCTAGTATACCTACAGGAGATAAGCAACAAAGCTTTCCTCCGTAGCATGAGATCTGTATTCGTATCTCGCCTCAACCTACACTGGAAAATCACCTGGAAAAGAACAGGGGACTGAATCACTGTGCCGTGCACCTGAGACTAACCCGGGAAAGGAAATCAGGTCTACTGGCGTTGGAAGAAGCAGAAAAAGGAAGAGCCCAAGGGTTGGGGTTGGGGTTGGGGTTGGGGGGAGACGGGCCAGTGGGACAAAGGCAGAGGCGGGTTCCTTGACAAGAGTAGGATTTGGGATGGCTCATGGAGGAACCGGGCGCGCGCGTGGGCGGGAGGGGGGCAGTGGAGATGGGGGAGGTGGGGAGCAGGGGTGGGGGTGGGTGGGATGGGTGCGTTTGGGGGAGCAGGGGGATGGTGAGGGTGCAGGCTGAGGTGGTGTTACTGGCGGAGCAGGGCTGATGCTGAGGTGAGGCGGGCAAGAGGGTTTCAGGGGAGGGGGTGGTGTGTGAGGTGGTGAGGGCGTTGCTGTTGGAAACCGATCTGGGCCCAGGGCCGGGAGCGTGTGGACTTCTGAGGAACTCCTCCTGCAAGCTGATGCTCCAGGGACCCTCCAGGGAAAAGGGAGGTATCCTTGCCAGATGTGGCAACTTCCTTGCTCCTGGCTGTGCAAACGGAGGGTGATTGATTCTCGGAGTGTGGCGAGAGTGAGCCAGGGAGCTTGGAGACAGACGTTGGGAAAGGTGAAGAGGTGGGGCCGGCGGCTGCCAGAGGTGGGGTGTGCCTTCCAGCGCAATCCGTGAGCCACCGGCTGGGTCCGCGTGAGGAAGCCAGCAACCACAAGGGAGGTGTCTGGGCACACGGGCGGCTGAGCCCGCAGGGCTTGGGGCCACAGCGGCTTGGCAGCAGGGCCGTGTGTGGGGGCGGGAGGGGTCGTGGGCAGCTGCGTGGGAGAGGCAGCGGGCGGCAGGTAGCAGCCAGCGGTTGCAGGAGCGCTCCCTTGAGCGCCTTGGAGCGGGCAGACCTAGCTCGGCTCTGGGACTGCAGTGCGGGACCAAAAGGGGACGCTGGGGTTGCATGGGCCGGGAATCGAACCCGGGCCTCCCGCGTGGCAGGCGAGAATTCTACCACTGAACCACCCATGCACCGGTGGCCGCCGCCGCCCGACGCCGCCCCAGAGGCGCTGGCCAACACCCGCCCGTCACTGCTCACCGCTCGCCCAGTGGGCATCTGTCTGCTCCATCCGAGCAGGAGACGACGGGCGGCCGACCTCAAAGCCAGGGTCCGGGCACGTGCAGGACCCCAGGGCGCGGCGCTCTCGGAGGGACCCCGGGGCGGCGGGCCGCCGGCCCACTCGGCCGGTCCCGCGCCTTCTGCGCCGACCACGGCCGCCGCGACGCTGTCGGTGTCGCCCGAGGGGGCCAGGAGCCGACGCCGTCTGCGTGGGCAGGCGCTGCGTGGTCGCCGCGGCCGCGCGCCGACGTTCCTCTCAGCGACCTGCCGGGTCCCGACCCAAAACCCCTCTGGCGGGCTGGCTTTCCGGCAGGGGCGGGATGGAGCGTGCCATTGCGGGCGGGGGCCGGGACCCCGGGCTCGGCCTGTGCTGGGTGCTCGCGAGCGCGGGAGCGCGACTCCCCGGGGCGCCCCCGCCGCCGCCCCGAGCGGCGCTCAGGCCCCAGGACCCAAAGGCGTTGTGAGCCTGGCTCCTGCGCTCTGGCCGACGGCGCTCGCGGGCGCTCCGCTCTGACAGGGTGGGTGGTGGTGGTGGTGAGGAGGGGCCCTTGGGCAGAGCGGCTCCTGGCTCGGGGACTGCCGGCTGAGGCAGGGAGCACGCCAGGCCGCGCTTGGCTCCGGCCCGGGCGGCGGCTTCCCCCCCCTCCCCCCGGGAACGGGCGCGGTGGCGCCGAGGGCCGGGGCGCGGGCTGGGCGCCTGTGGCTGGGCTGGACGGGCACGCAGGGCTTCCGCTCCCACCCCAGCCGAGCGCCCTTCCCGGGACGGGTTCGTGCACGGAAGGCCGGTGTTCGCCGGCCCGCAGCAAGGGTGCGTGGCGCGCGTCCCGGGCGGGAGGCAGGCAGGTGTGGCCCGGCCGAGGCCGCAAGGCGGAGAAGCGTGGAGGGCACGCAGCAGCCCCCTGGCGGGCAAGGCGGGGGGGCTCGGCCGCCTGGGTGTGGCTGGGTGGCGCAGGCGGGCCGGCGGCGCGGGCGCGGACGACAGGGTGCCGGGCGGAGGGGGAGCGGCCGGGGGCGGACGTGGAAGCAAGGCTGCGAGAGCGACTTGGCCGTTCAGCAGGCAGAAGTCGCGGCGCCCGCGAAGCGAGGAGGGCTCGCCACCCGGCGCGGGGCCGCGTGCGTCGGCGCCGACGGGGGTGGGGCGGGGTGGGGCCTTGCGAGTGGGAGGGTGGGCGAGGGTGCGCGAGGCGCAGGCGGGGAGGCCGGAAAAGCAGCAGCTGCAGCCGCAGACACCTGGGGAGGAAAGCTGCGCTGAGAAGGACTGAAGGTTCCTGGTGGCGGGGGGCGGGCGTGTGTGGAGAAAGGCTGTGGCGCGGGGAGGACGGGTGCGTTTGTCCGGCGGGCCAAAAGGCTGGCTTGTCAGGAGTGGGATTCGAACCCACGCCTCCAGGGGAGACTGCGACCTGAACGCAGCGCCTTAGACCGCTCGGCCATCCTGACGGCGGGCCTGGGCGGGCGCGTGGCCGCTCGCCTGGCTGAGACCCGACGCGGCGCGAGCCCCGGCGCCCGTGGCGGGCCGCGCGGTGCGCCGCGCCAGGCAGGCAGGCGGCCGTCTGGCGTGGGTGAGCGACGGGGCCGGCCGAGGCGCCTGGCTGCGCCGCCGGTCGCGCCCCGGACCCAGCCCGGCCCTTGGCGGGCCGTCCCCTCCTCACCCGCGCCCCTCCTCGCCAGACGCGGGCCGGCGCGCGCCCACCGTGTCCTCGCAGCCTCGCTTGCCTTCTCGGACCCCCTTCTCCCGGCGGAATGGCCGCGTTGGAGGCAAGAGGCGGCGCGCACGAGGAGTGTCCAGTGCCCCGGGGGGTCCGGGTCCGTGTCGGGGTCGCGGGCCGCCTCTGTGACCGAGGCGGTTGGTTTGGTGGGCGGTCGGGTCGGGGCCCGTGCTGGGCACGGGGGAGGCGTGGGCAGGCAGCCCGAGAGCCCGAGAGGGGCCGGGCGGCAGGGCGGTCGCCGCCGTCCTCGTTAGTATAGTGGTGAGTATCCCCGCCTGTCACGCGGGAGACCGGGGTTCGATTCCCCGACGGGGAGGCAACACAGCCTTTTTGGTGGCCGCGGTGGCTCTCTGTCCTGCCGCCTGGCCCCCAAGGGCCCTTCGTCTCCTCCGTCCGCCTTTGGACCAGGCGCCTGGCCACCGCCGACCGCCTCTACCGGTGCAGCCCTCCAGCCTGAGCCCTCTGTCGTCGCCGGGCGCTCGGTCGCCACGGCGGAGCGACGGCCTCCTTGGCCACCCCACGGCCTTGCCCGACCATAGCCGGATCTTGCGGCCCGCCCGCCCACAGGGGCTGCCTCAGTGGGCTCCTAGGCTCGCGACGCCCCCGCGGCGCGGCAGAGCGCCGTGACGCCTGCAGGCGGCTGGCTCCCGTGTCCCCCTGTCGTCGTGGGAAGTGGCCTCGCCCAGCGCACGGTGGAGAAGGGCTTTGGCCAGCTGGCTGCTGGAAGCCGCGTGCCCCGCGTTGCCCCCCGGGGGTGAGGGCGGAGGCGTTCGCGGGCCGCGGCGGGGAGCGAACGGCCGGGGGGCCGCAAGGCCGCGGGAGCGCCGCCCCGGGGCGGTGGGGCCGGTGGACCCCGGCCGCTGCGTAGAGCTGGCGCGGATGGGGTTGCTGGTGGGCTGCTGGTGGCGCCGGCGGCGGCGCAGAGCCTCCCGCTGACGGGGCGTCGGGGCAGGGATGCGGCGGCGGCTGCGGCGAGAGTGTGCTGGGGCGAGCCCGGGGCCGGCGTCTGGCGGCGGCCCGGGCTGAGCAGCGTTGGTGGTATAGTGGTGAGCATAGCTGCCTTCCAAGCAGTTGACCCGGGTTCGATTCCCGGCCAACGCAGCAGGCCGACCTTTTGCTGAGCTCCGCCGCCCTCCCGGCTGGGGCGTTCGGGGCAGAGAGAGCTGGGAGCAGGGAGCCAGGCAGCTGGCGCGCGGCTTTTGGCGTGTGTGCGAGAAGCCGGTGGCGCGCGCAGTGTTTTGAGGCTGCTGAGAGCAAGACGGCCCGCCAGGGCAGGCGGACTGACAGGGCCGGCGGGCGGCTGGACTTGCCTTGCCAAGGCCGAGTGTGGGCACCACGGTGGCGCGGGCGGGCGGGCGGGCGGGCGGCCCGGAGGCGCTGGGTTCGGCAGGAGCAGGCGAGGGCCGAACCCCGACGCTCCCTGGTGGTCTAGTGGTTAGGATTCGGCGCTCTCACCGCCGCGGCCCGGGTTCGATTCCCGGTCAGGGAAGCCTTTCTTCTTCCCCTCCGCCCGCCACCTGCCGATCTCCTCGCCGGCGACCCCACCACCCTTTTAGCCTACGCTTGCTCAGCGCTGCCACAGAGGCCCCGGGACCCTGCACCTCCAGCCCAAGCACGATTCAGGCCAGCCCCGCCGTGCCCCGGGGCAAACCTTTTGGCCGCAGTGGCCACCTCGCGCCGCTTCCACCACGACCCGCCTGAGGCCTCCCAGCCCCAGCCCCCGCCCCCTCCCTCCTGAGGGGCGGCGGCTGCTGCCCCTGGTGGCGGCCGCCATGCTCCTGGGCTTGTGCTGGTTCTCCTGCTGTCAGTGGTGGTGGGGAGGAGGTGGGGTCGGACAGGGCGGGTGGGGGTAGGGGTCGGGGCGTGGGCTGTGGTGGTCGCCAGCGCGGGCCGGCAGCGGCCGCGGCGGTGGCCACAGCCGAAGACGAGCGAGGGGGATCTGCCTCTGGGAGTGGGGCCAGTGGCCACGGACACGCCTGCCTCCCCATGCCCCGCGTGCCAGCCACCTCTCTGGGCGGCTGGGCCATTGAGTGCCAGGTCCCGGGCTGGCTGTGACTCCCGTGCGCCGCTGGTGACTCCAAGAGGGTGCTGGTCCTGAGTGGGCTCTGGGAGGCGGACCACGGCGCCCGGGAGGCATCGGTATCGATGGGTTCAGTCGCTCAGTGCGCTGCAGCAGCCCAGGCTTCCCTGGCCATCACCAACTCCCGCAGCTTGCTCAAACTCAGGTCCAGCGAGTCGGCGATGCCATCCAACCATCTCACCTTCTGGCGTGGCGTGTCGTCCCCGTCTCCTCCTGCCTTCCGTCGAGGTCTTTTCCAGGGAGTCAGTCCTTTGCGTCAGGTGGCCAGAGGACTGAATGAAGTGTCAGCTTCAGCCTCAGGGCTTCCCATGAATATTCAGGACTGATTTCCTCTAGGATTGACTGGTTGGATCTCCTGGCAGTCCAAGGGACTCTCAAGAGTCTTCTCCAACACCGCAGTTCAAAAGCATCGATTCTTCAGCGCTCAGCTTTCTTTATGCTCCAACTCTCACATCTGTCCGTGACTGCTGGACAGACCGTGGCTTTCACGAGATGGACCCTCGTGGCAGAGTCATGTCTCTGCTTTTCGACATACTGTCTAGCTTGGTCAGAGCTTTTCTCCCAAGAGGCGGACGTCTTTTAATTTCATGGCCGCGGCCACCGGCTGCAGTGATTTGGGGGAGCCCCCCCCCCACCTCAGTGACGTCTCTCCCGGTGTCCATTGTTTCCCCATCTGTTTGCCATGAAGTGATGGGACCGGATGCCACGAGCTTAGTTTTCTGAATGTTGAGTTTGAAGCCAACTTTGTCATTTTCCTCTTTCACTTCCATCAAGAGGCTCTTGAGTTCTTCTTCGCTCTCCCCGAGGCAAAGGGGTGAAGACGAATGTGGGCCTGTGCTGCGAGTCACAGCACCGCGCGGGGGGAAGTGAGGGAGCACACAGATCCCGGCGGGGCGGGCCGGCCGGGAAAACGCAGCCAACCAGCCGGGAGGTGGCAGATGCGCCCCAGGCAGTGATGCCGGCCAGGGTGGACACGCCGACCAACATGGTGTTTCCCTTGCCTGAGCACAGCTCTCAATCCTACCGGAGTGAGGCAAGGTTTCCCAGATGTCCCTCCCCGACAACGAACCAAAGGGGGGCACCTGGGTGCACACGCAGACACGCAGACACACACACACACACACACACACACACACACACACACAGCGCCCTGTTCCACGCACCCCTGCCCTAGATATGACATCTCCTACTTTGCCATTCTCTCCAATCTGTCTGTCCAGGATCAACTCCATCCCTCTCCACAGACTGTCATCGTCGTCCCCAGGAACTCTGGCCGGGGGTCATCGCCACCCACAATCTCCCCTTAGCCCAATCTTGAGCCCGTCTGTAACCCCAAAGGGTTTCACGACTGTTGAAGGACTGTGTCCTTTGGGGGGTGGGGTGGGGGAGTGGACGGCCGACGAAGGGCACCATCCTGCGGCGAGGGCGGCACGCTCGGGGGCGACGGGACAAAGCTGAGTCCCCTGGGCAAAAGGAGAACCTGTGGCCTGACGCGTGCTAGCCATCGCCGCAGGAGGTTTCCTCGACGCCCCTGCCGGGGCCGTGGGCGTCAGCGTGCGTGGGTGAGAGTGCGGGACGAAGCTGCCTGGGGCCATGGCTGGTGGGTGCCCCACGAGGATCAGGGACCGGGGCAGAGCCATCGCAGGGAGAGGGGGCGGCAGCGAGCAGGGTGCGGGGAGGCAGGCCCAGGGGTGCTTGGGCGTGGCGTCTGCGTGGAGGGCCGGCGGGAAGGGGGAGGCATGGGACTCGCGGGGACCTGGCCGAAAGATGGGCCGGCCACTCGAGCAGGGCCTCTGCAGAAGCATGGAGGCGGTGGCGACGCCGTGCCAGGCACCCGTGTGAGGCTGGGACAGGTCTGCGGTCGGGGTGGGCGGGTGGCAGGGGTGGGTCTGCGGAGCTGGAGGCAGGCCCGCACTGGTGAACGCCAGGGCAGGGCAGGGCATGTGAGGGATGGCCCGGGGCTGCAGGGGGACAGTGGCGGGTAGATGGGGCCGAGCCTGGGGTCTGGCGGGAGAGGCAGAGGGCAGGCGGTGACCCTGAGGGGGCTGTGGCGTGAGGGAGGTGGTGGGAGAGCACGCCGTGTGGGCGGGCTGGCGGGTGAGCGTGCGTGCCACCCTGGCGCGCGGTGCCGCAGGTTGCTCAGGCTCGGCGGTGGGCTGGGGCTCCGGGCGCTGGCTAGGACGCTGGCAAGCGAGCCACAGAAACGGAGTGCCAGACGGGGGCCAGACCCGGTCGGAACAGGGTGGGCCCACCGTCCCGCCCCAGAGACCCAAGTCCCCACTCATCAGGACCAGATGTCCAGTCTCGGGTGTGCCATTGCTGGGGGCTCAGGGTGGGATGGTGGGTGGTGGTTGGCAGCGGGGATGCCTGGGGTTTCATGAGGACCAAAGAGAGCTCCCATCTGACCGAGCACACCCCGTCCTGGGTGCACACCCGCAGAGAACAAACCTCGGAGAGGTCTAAAGGTCCATACTCGCCGTGCACACTGCAGCACTATTTGCCATAGCCACGACACGGAAGAAACCCCAGTGCCCGTCCTCGAACGGCGGGCCCAAGAAGATGTGGCATAGATGTCCCAAGGAACGATCACTCGGTCCTAAAGAGAAAAGGAAAGGATTGCCATTTGTCACAAGCAATGATGGACCTAGAGACTCTTAGACTTGGTGAAGAATGTCAGACCGAGTTGGACAAAAGCATGTGGAACGTGTAAAAGAATACAAAACGAACCTATTTGCCGAAGAGAGACCGGCTCACGCAGAAAACCGCCTTAGTGTAAGGCAGGCGGAAGGGCAGCGGTGGAGGGATGACTCTGGAGCTGCAACGAACAGATACGCAGGACCGCCTATGATGGGAGACGCACCAAGGTTGTCCAGTTCAACACAGGCAATAAGAGTCAGTACCCTGTAATAACCTCAAGTGGAAAAGAGTCTGAAAACATACATGAAATCTGAAATCTGTACCTGGGAAACAGAATCACGTTGCAGTCCATCGGAAAGGAGCCCAATGTTGGAAATCCACTCTACTTCCACAACAACCGCTGCTATGACTTTGGAGTAAGCTTTCAAAAGGACACTGAATACCATAGGTAACTGAGTAAGCGGGAGACAGGCGAGCGGGGTCCATATCCGTGAAAGGCTCAACTCTTCATTCAGAAAGGCACATGCAAACCCCACGGTCGTGGCAGCACCGTTTGCCGTAGCCAAGACGGGGAGAAACCCCTAGTGCCCATCCCCAGCGGCTCACCCACGAAGATGCGCTGTCAGAGACACGGAGAGAACAGGATGTCACTGAGCCGTCCACAAGAGTCACATAGTGTCACTGGCAGCAACAGCGGCCGGAGCTGCAGAATATGACCCTTGGTGAGGGGAGTCGAACAGACAAGGTCACAGATGGGTGGAATCGAAAGTGTTGTACAAATTCATCCCTGTGCCAAGCAGCGACAGCCCCCGAGACACAGGAAAGCCGCTTCGGGCTTCCCAAGGGCAAAGTCAGGGACGGAGGGATGAATGAAGAGCCGGGCTCAACGGATATACCGTACTCGTGCTGAGTAGAAAGGAGACGACCAGCAAAGACACACCGGATACCACAGGGAATAGGATGCAATCGCCTGTCACCCCCTGTAATGGAAAGCGATCTGAAAACATCATCCTACACACACAGGACGGAATCACGACGCTGTCCAGCGGAAACGGACAGCAGGGTGTAGACCAGCTACACTTCCAGAACAACATCTACTGCTCCCTGGAAGTCAATCAGTCGAGGATCAGTCCAGCAATAGGAAAAAGAAGAGCTTACGCTGTGATCCAGCAAACCCAATCCCGGGTACCCATCGGGAAAAGACATCACCCCTGCTGGGAGGAGATGCAGGCATCCCCCAGGGTCATCGCAGCCCTCTGTGCCAGAGCCGAGACATGGGGAACGCCCAAGTGCCCGGCGGCACGTGGCCGGCACGAGAAGAAGAGGTATATGTGTACCGTGGAATATGACGCCGCCGTCAAGGAGGAGCGGCCATCGCCACGGGCCGCGACGCTGGACGGACCCACAGAAGGGTCCACTGAGTGAGGTGAGTCGGGTGCAGAGGGACAAAGCTCTGTGGACTCTGCCAACGAATGCAAATGAATCTATGTGCAAAAGGGAAAACGACCTTCAGACATAGAAAACGTCCATAGGGCTACCCAAGGGGAAAGGCAGCGGACGGACGAAGTTGGAGGCGGATCAAGAGAGAGGAGCTAGTATACCTACAGGAGATAAGCAACAAAGCTTTCCTCCGTAGCATGAGATCTGTATTCGTATCTCGCCTCAACCTACACTGGAAAATCACCTGGAAAAGAACAGGGGACTGAATCACTGTGCCGTGCACCTGAGACTAACCCGGGAAAGGAAATCAGGTCTACTGGCGTTGGAAGAAGCAGAAAAAGGAAGAGCCCAAGGGTTGGGGTTGGGGTTGGGGTTGGGGGGAGACGGGCCAGTGGGACAAAGGCAGAGGCGGGTTCCTTGACAAGAGTAGGATTTGGGATGGCTCATGGAGGAACCGGGCGCGCGCGTGGGCGGGAGGGGGGCAGTGGAGATGGGGGAGGTGGGGAGCAGGGGTGGGGGTGGGTGGGATGGGTGCGTTTGGGGGAGCAGGGGGATGGTGAGGGTGCAGGCTGAGGTGGTGTTACTGGCGGAGCAGGGCTGATGCTGAGGTGAGGCGGGCAAGAGGGTTTCAGGGGAGGGGGTGGTGTGTGAGGTGGTGAGGGCGTTGCTGTTGGAAACCGATCTGGGCCCAGGGCCGGGAGCGTGTGGACTTCTGAGGAACTCCTCCTGCAAGCTGATGCTCCAGGGACCCTCCAGGGAAAAGGGAGGTATCCTTGCCAGATGTGGCAACTTCCTTGCTCCTGGCTGTGCAAACGGAGGGTGATTGATTCTCGGAGTGTGGCGAGAGTGAGCCAGGGAGCTTGGAGACAGACGTTGGGAAAGGTGAAGAGGTGGGGCCGGCGGCTGCCAGAGGTGGGGTGTGCCTTCCAGCGCAATCCGTGAGCCACCGCCTGGGTCCGGGTGAGGAAGCCAGCAACCACAAGGGAGGTGTCTGGGCACACGGGCGGCTGAGCCCGCAGGGCTTGGGGCCACAGCGGCTTGGCAGCAGGGCCGTGTGTGGGGGCGGGAGGGGTCGTGGGCAGCTGCGTGGGAGAGGCAGCGGGCGGCAGGTAGCAGCCAGCGGTTGCAGGAGCGCTCCCTTGAGCGCCTTGGAGCGGGCAGACCTAGCTCGGCTCTGGGACTGCAGTGCGGGACCAAAAGGGGACGCTGGGGTTGCATGGGCCGGGAATCGAACCCGGGCCTCCCGCGTGGCAGGCGAGAATTCTACCACTGAACCACCCATGCACCGGTGGCCGCCGCCGCCCGACGCCGCCCCAGAGGCGCTGGCCAACACCCGCCCGTCACTGCTCACCGCTCGCCCAGTGGGCATCTGTCTGCTCCATCCGAGCAGGAGACGACGGGCGGCCGACCTCAAAGCCAGGGTCCGGGCACGTGCAGGACCCCAGGGCGCGGCGCTCTCGGAGGGACCCCGGGGCGGCGGGCCGCCGGCCCACTCGGCCGGTCCCGCGCCTTCTGCGCCGACCACGGCCGCCGCGACGCTGTCGGTGTCGCCCGAGGGGGCCAGGAGCCGACGCCGTCTGCGTGGGCAGGCGCTGCGTGGTCGCCGCGGCCGCGCGCCGACGTTCCTCTCAGCGACCTGCCGGGTCCCGACCCAAAACCCCTCTGGCGGGCTGGCTTTCCGGCAGGGGCGGGATGGAGCGTGCCATTGCGGGCGGGGGCCGGGACCCCGGGCTCGGCCTGTGCTGGGTGCTCGCGAGCGCGGGAGCGCGACTCCCCGGGGCGCCCCCGCCGCCGCCCCGAGCGGCGCTCAGGCCCCAGGACCCAAAGGCGTTGTGAGCCTGGCTCCTGCGCTCTGGCCGACGGCGCTCGCGGGCGCTCCGCTCTGACAGGGTGGGTGGTGGTGGTGGTGAGGAGGGGCCCTTGGGCAGAGCGGCTCCTGGCTCGGGGACTGCCGGCTGAGGCAGGGAGCACGCCAGGCCGCGCTTGGCTCCGGCCCGGGCGGCGGCTTCCCCGCCCCCCCTTCCCCCGGGAACGGGCGCGGTGGCGCCGAGGGCCGGGGCGCGGGCTGGGCGCCTGTGGGTGGGCTGGACGGGCACGCAGGGCTTCCGCTCCCACCCCAGCCGAGCGCCCTTCCCGGGACGGGTTCGTGCACGGAAGGCCGGTGTTCGCCGGCCCGCAGCAAGGGTGCGTGGCGCGCGTCCCGGGCGGGAGGCAGGCAGGTGTGGCCCGGCCGAGGCCGCAAGGCGGAGAAGCGTGGAGGGCACGCAGCAGCCCCCTGGCGGGCAAGGCGGGGGGGCTCGGCCGCCTGGGTGTGGCTGGGTGGCGCAGGCGGGCCGGCGGCGCGGGCGCGGACGACAGGGTGCCGGGCGGAGGGGGAGCGGCCGGGGGCGGACGTGGAAGCAAGGCTGCGAGAGCGACTTGGCCGTTCAGCAGGCAGAAGTCGCGGCGCCCGCGAAGCGAGGAGGGCTCGCCACCCGGCGCGGGGCCGCGTGCGTCGGCGCCGACGGGGGTGGGGCGGGGTGGGGCCTTGCGAGTGGGAGGGTGGGCGAGGGTGCGCGAGGCGCAGGCGGGGAGGCCGGAAAAGCAGCAGCTGCAGCCGCAGACACCTGGGGAGGAAAGCTGCGCTGAGAAGGACTGAAGGTTCCTGGTGGCGGGGGGCGGGCGTGTGTGGAGAAAGGCTGTGGCGCGGGGAGGACGGGTGCGTTTGTCCGGCGGGCCAAAAGGCTGGCTTGTCAGGAGTGGGATTCGAACCCACGCCTCCAGGGGAGACTGCGACCTGAACGCAGCGCCTTAGACCGCTCGGCCATCCTGACGGCGGGCCTGGGCGGGCGCGTGGCCGCTCGCCTGGCTGAGACCCGACGCGGCGCGAGCCCCGGCGCCCGTGGCGGGCCGCGCGGTGCGCCGCGCCAGGCAGGCAGGCGGCCGTCTGGCGTGGGTGAGCGACGGGGCCGGCCGAGGCGCCTGGCTGCGCCGCCGGTCGCGCCCCGGACCCAGCCCGGCCCTTGGCGGGCCGTCCCCTCCTCACCCGCGCCCCTCCTCGCCAGACGCGGGCCGGCGCGCGCCCACCGTGTCCTCGCAGCCTCGCTTGCCTTCTCGGACCCCCTTCTCCCGGCGGAATGGCCGCGTTGGAGGCAAGAGGCGGCGCGCACGAGGAGTGTCCAGTGCCCCGGGGGGTCCGGGTCCGTGTCGGGGTCGCGGGCCGCCTCTGTGACCGAGGCGGTTGGTTTGGTGGGCGGTCGGGTCGGGGCCCGTGCTGGGCACGGGGGAGGCGTGGGCAGGCAGCCCGAGAGCCCGAGAGGGGCCGGGCGGCAGGGCGGTCGCCGCCGTCCTCGTTAGTATAGTGGTGAGTATCCCCGCCTGTCACGCGGGAGACCGGGGTTCGATTCCCCGACGGGGAGGCAACACAGCCTTTTTGGTGGCCGCGGTGGCTCTCTGTCCTGCCGCCTGGCCCCCAAGGGCCCTTCGTCTCCTCCGTCCGCCTTTGGACCAGGCGCCTGGCCACCGCCGACCGCCTCTACCGGTGCAGCCCTCCAGCCTGAGCCCTCTGTCGTCGCCGGGCGCTCGGTCGCCACGGCGGAGCGACGGCCTCCTTGGCCACCCCACGGCCTTGCCCGACCATAGCCGGATCTTGCGGCCCGCCCGCCCACAGGGGCTGCCTCAGTGGGCTCCTAGGCTCGCGACGCCCCCGCGGCGCGGCAGAGCGCCGTGACGCCTGCAGGCGGCTGGCTCCCGTGTCCCCCTGTCGTCGTGGGAAGTGGCCTCGCCCAGCGCACGGTGGAGAAGGGCTTTGGCCAGCTGGCTGCTGGAAGCCGCGTGCCCCGCGTTGCCCCCCGGGGGTGAGGGCGGAGGCGTTCGCGGGCCGCGGCGGGGAGCGAACGGCCGGGGGGCCGCAAGGCCGCGGGAGCGCCGCCCCGGGGCGGTGGGGCCGGTGGACCCCGGCCGCTGCGTAGAGCTGGCGCGGATGGGGTTGCTGGTGGGCTGCTGGTGGCGCCGGCGGCGGCGCAGAGCCTCCCGCTGACGGGGCGTCGGGGCAGGGATGCGGCGGCGGCTGCGGCGAGAGTGTGCTGGGGCGAGCCCGGGGCCGGCGTCTGGCGGCGGCCCGGGCTGAGCAGCGTTGGTGGTATAGTGGTGAGCATAGCTGCCTTCCAAGCAGTTGACCCGGGTTCGATTCCCGGCCAACGCAGCAGGCCGACCTTTTGCTGAGCTCCGCCGCCCTCCCGGCAGGGGCGTTCGGGGCAGAGAGAGCTGGGAGCAGGGAGCCAGGCAGCTGGCGCGCGGCTTTTGGCGTGTGTGCGAGAAGCCGGTGGCGCGCGCAGTGTTTTGAGGCTGCTGAGAGCAAGACGGCCCGCCAGGGCAGGCGGACTGACAGGGCCGGCGGGCGGCTGGACTTGCCTTGCCAAGGCCGAGTGTGGGCACCACGGTGGCGCGGGCGGGCGGGCGGCCCGGAGGCGCTGGGTTCGGCAGGAGCAGGCGAGGGCCGAACCCCGACGCTCCCTGGTGGTCTAGTGGTTAGGATTCGGCGCTCTCACCGCCGCGGCCCGGGTTCGATTCCCGGTCAGGGAAGCCTTTCTTCTTCCCCTCCGCCCGCCACCTGCCGATCTCCTCGCCGGCGACCCCACCACCCTTTTAGCCTACGCTTGCTCAGCGCTGCCACAGAGGCCCCGGGACCCTGCACCTCCAGCCCAAGCACGATTCAGGCCACCCCGCCCGTGCCCCCGGCAAACCTTTTGGCCGCAGTGGCCACCTCGCGCCGCTTCCACCACGACCCGCCTGAGGCCTCCCAGCCCCAGCCCCCGCCCCCTCCCTCCTGAGGGGCGGCGGCTGCTGCCCCTCGTGGCAGCAGCGATGCTCCTGGGCTTGTGCTGGTTCTCCTGCTGTCAGTGGTGATGGGGAGGAGGTTGGTTTGGTAGGGCAATTGGTGGTTGTGTGTGGGTAGGGGCATGGGCTTTGGTTTGCAGTTAGAAATCCATTTCTGCTGAAGGACAAAAGATGAATAGAGATTAGAGTTTTCCAGGAGCTTTTGAACTTCTTTTGAACTCTTAATTTGATTGCATGATACTCCCACTCATTTTGGTGGTTTTCCCGTGATGTCACAACTTCCCTAATCCTCGTTATGCAAATTAGTGTGATTTTCGGGGTGTGATAGTGACTCAGACAGTTGGATAGTTGGTGGTAATTGATGATGTTGCTGGTGTTGTTCTTAAATCTTATACAGTTAACAAAATTGAATTTGTCAGCAATGCATGAATGTGTCTGATATCACCTCCACAGTGACTACTACCTCCTTTTACTTTGGACGCTGAAGCATAGGTGCTCCCATTTTGACTCTTTAATGCACTACACTCATCAACCGTGAAAATAGATGTAGAACGTATGTTTAATAAACCACAACACCGACTGCTGTGATCAATAAAATTTAAGTTAGGTTATGATTAAAGTTCCTTTAAACTAGATAGGTGATCTCATTTCAAAGGCATAGTAAGAGAAATACTGGTTGATTTCATTCTTGGGAGCATAAATACCCTGCGGGAACTATAAGATGAAAGCGCTCTGTTCACCCATACTTATTTATTCATGGCCAAATATCAAACCAATGCAATGTAGAACAGTCTCTCAGGGTTGCAGTTCCCTAGGCCTCAAAAGGGAAATTTCCAAGCAATGTTCAACTATATTCAAAGCCAATGCAATAAAGGAAAACACCCTTGTTGGGGCTCAAAGGCAATAGATGTCTCAATCAGCCAATCCTAGTACTGATACACATAGACCTACTTAACAACAACAAATATGTTTCCACCAACAAAAGATCAGACAAGTTGTAGTCCCGAAATTCCACTTCCAGTGCCAGATGGAGACTTCCAGATTGACCTGGCTCCCGAAAGAGAATGAATCTAGAGTGTCTCATAATCAGTCCTGAATGGTTCAGTCCGTGAAAGGGAAGTGAGCCCAGATGGTGCAGGTAGAATTTTCCCATCCTGCACAATCCAGGGAGGCTCTTCCCAGTACAATACACACACAAAAACACCAACAACTAACAAGGTTTGGTCACACAGACAGAAGATCAGAAGAGGTATAGTCCAAAGTTTTACTCCCACTCCCAGATGGAAGTCTCCAAACAGATTGGCCCAGCTCTTGAAAGAAAGATCCAGAGTGGCTTGCAATGAGCCTGCTCTTGGGTGCCCTCAGCCTGCAATGTCTTGGAGCAAGGCTTGGGCTTCCAGCCAAAGACTGAGCTGAGTCATAGCAGTGAAAGTAGCAGATCCTAGGCACTAGACCAGTGGTCAGTGACAAGGGCCCTGGCCCTTTGGCTTTGCAGAAAAGAATTTCCACAAAGATGGAAATTAGTGAAGCAAGTAAAGTATTTGTTAGGAGGAAAAAGAGTATACAGTACATGTGGATAGACACACAGGCAGGCTCAGGGAGAGAGTTGCTGAGTAGCATCCTTATGGTAGTTTGAATTATTTTTATGGGGTATATCTTCCATGTTTCTTTTGGCCAGTCATTTTGATATGCCTGGTTCACAGTCTGTATTTGGTATATCTCAGGTTCCTCCCATATGTGTATAAGCATTTCTTGGCCAAGATGGAGTTTACCAAAGAGGCATCTGAGTAGCCTGGCTTTAATTAGCATCACTCCCCTTTGACCTCCAAGGAAACTCTCTGCACTTGTGTGGTCAAGGAGGTATCCTGACTTTGGGAATGAGAAACATGTGGTCTGAGCAGGGCTCAGTCTCCTTGCCTTAATTGCTCTGCTATTCTTGCCTTGGAGTTTCTGTCAATTGAGAATGAATCTCTGAATGCTTTACCTGGGGGTGGGAGGGTGGTGGGTGGTGGTGGGAGAATATACCTCCTGCCTGAAGCCCAGAATGGCTCACAATGAGCCCAAAGTGGCTAAGTTCCTGCAAGGTAATGAGCCTGGATAGAATAGAGAGAGAAAATTTCAGCCTGCACAAACTGGAACAAATCACCCCCAAGTGATGCAGAATGTGGATTGTAGCTCAGGACGTTTCTTGGCTCCAAAAAGCCTCATGATGGGGTGGCTGGGGCCTGTCAGGAAGAGCCCCTGTATCTTCCCCAGAGCAAAATGAGCTCCAGCAGCTGCTAGAGGCTCAAGAGGCTGCTCCTGGCTGGAGTCAGCCTGCCATGGACACAGACTCCCGACTGGCTCACCAAACTCAACTCTGTGTGCCTAACAGTAAGGCCAAACAAATGGAAACATCAGAGTTTGGAGCAGAGAAAATTTTATTGCAGGGCCAAGCAAGGAGATTGAGTGGCTTGTGCTCAGAAAAAGAGGAACTCTCTGATAGTTTTGGGGGAGAATTTTTATGGGCAAAATTTAGAGTGAGGGCTGCAGGGTGTGACTTCTAATTGCGTGATAGTGAGGAAACAGGGTGGTATTCCAGAAATCAAGGGTTCAATCTGAAGTTACCATCCTTTACCTGAGTGAGGACCTTAGTTTCTACAGAACTGAAAGGTATTGTTATGTATAATCCTTCAGGAGGAAGCAGGACCTTGCTCAGTAGATGCCTTGACTTGACTTCTTGACTGCTTCTCCTTTGTTTCTGCATTCCCTCACTTCCCTGATTAGGAAGTGTTTCAATTTGCTCTTTAGAAATCAGTGAACGTGTAGGAGGCTGACGCCTTTTTTTCTGAAAACAAGAAAGGGAAGCAGAAAAAAAAAAAATATCTGCACCCCAGGGGGCCCCACAGGGTCTTGTTCATTTCAGTTTTCTTTTAGAAACACCTTGTAATTTGTTCTTTCTTTAGTCTTTTCTCAGCTGTGATGGGAAAGAGAGATATGTTTTTGTTTTATACAGAAGGAAAAATAGTTTTCCCTCTATTCTTCTAGGGTCTTGGCTGAGATGACCCTCCTCAGTCTGCCCTATAGTAAAGCATTAATGGAGGACTTCTCTGGTGGTCGGTTTGTCAAGAACATGCCTGCCAATGTAGGGGACACAGGTTCAATCCCTGGTCCAGGAAGATGCTACATACTTTGGGTCAACTAAGCTTGTATGCCACAACTACTGAGCCCATGCATTGACATTACTGAAGGCTGTGCACTCTGGAGCTTCTGCTCTGCTACAGGAGGAGCCATGCCAATGAGAAGCAGGTGCACTGCAACTAGAGAGTTAGCCCCTGCTAACCACAACTAGGGAAAGCCAACACACAGTGGTGAAGACCCAGTGCAGCCAACATTAACTTTATATAGGAGGTTATGTGTATTATTAAAGTTGTTTGTTTTCCCCCATCATTTTTTTTTTTTTAGAATTCATTTTTGGTTGTACTGGATCTTCATTGCTGTATGTGGGCTTTCTCTAGTTGGGGTGAGTGGGGGTAATTCTAGTTGCAGTTCATGGGCTTCTCAAACTCAGGGAGATGGTGAGGGACAGGGAGGCTTGATGCGCTGCAGTGTGCGGGGTCTCAAACAGACTCGACTGGGCGACTGGACAGCAACAACAGCACACCTCCTGTATATATGAGAGACTCCCAGGAAAGCTGCATGGCTCCCTGAAATGGCTCAAGTCATTATCTTAAATACTGTATTCTGCTAAAGACAGAAGAAAGATTTTGAAAGTGGGGGAGTGAATTATGGCAAATTGTTAGGAAAAGTGCATTAAAGGGTAAGATTGTTATGCAGGTTTTAGTCTGTGCCTTCCCCAGAGATAATAATTTCTTATGATTTAGGGTGATTCTTCTCTTCCTGGTATACATAGTGATATATCTGTGCCAATGGGGATTTCCCTTCTAAATGTAAGTTTCCCTTACGCAGAGAAAGTTCTGCTTAGTTTTCAGAGCTTTTCTAGTTTATTTTTATATTTTTAAAAAATAAGCAGCTCAAGACAATCATTATGACAGTGATGCATATTTTGGGGTGGTATATTCTGCTTCCCTTTTCAACCAGAAACAAAGAGACACTGAGGTCAGAGAGCTAATTCTTAGGTAGGTCAATAAGGAAACCAGGGCCCTCAGGGAGGAGGAAGGGACAGACTTTTTTTTCTCTACATTCCTTCATCTTAGTCACATAAAATGTTTTTTTTTCTTAAGCTCTGAGTTGTTATGACAACAATCTATTTTGCCTTGAACTAACTTTGTTTAAGCCGAGAGCTAGTGATTACACAACAAAACATCTTGCTCAAGGTATGTTTTCCCTTAGCTCTGTACTAATGGTTATGTAACAACAATGTATCTTGCTTGAGGATATGTTTCTCCTTCACAGAAACCTTCTGACTAATCCTGTTATCTTAAGATGTATGTTGTGGGAGTGGGTCTGTTAAGACCTTTACAAACATGAGACATCCTTTTGATCTATTGCTAGTAACCAATTGAAAAAGGGCAAGGGCACTGTCTGCCCTCTTTTGATGCCTATGTCAGAAGCTTTCTCTATCCCCTTTTCACCGTCATAAATCTTTTGCTGCATGAAACTCTGAGTAACCAAAGCTGCATCTTTGGTCCCGAAGCTAAATTCTCTCCTTTTGAGGTCATAAATCTGACCTTGTTCACCATAAGCTATCACTAGGCTTTTCTAAAATAATACTTAAGCTATAGCCAATCAAATAATTTCCTTGCTTTGCTTCCATCTTTTCTCTAAAATAGTCTTTCTCCAAGTTCCTATTTGTGGACCACTCAATCACTTCTGTGGAGCCCTATACCAAAGTCATAGTTGTGGAGCCCTGAACCAAGGTCACAGGACAAAAATCTCTGGAATTGACCAAGCCCCATAGGAACTGTTGCCACGAGCCTTCGGATCTAAACCAGTCAGTTTCCTGACTCCGTATTGGGTAAAATACCCACCCTGTTACCCATCCTACAGCATCCTGCGTGCATGCATGCTCAGTCACTTCAGCTGTGTCTGAGTCTTTGCAACCCTGTGGACTACAGCCTGAAAGGCTCCTCTGTTCATAGGATTCTCCAGAATGGAGAATACTGGAGTCAGTTGCTGTTCCCTCCTCCAGGGGATCTTCCTGACCCAGAGGTCAAACCTAGGTCTGCATTGCAGGCAGATTCTTTTTACTACTAATCCACTGGGGAAGCCCATAGCACCCTAACCAGTTACCTAATGCCACCATTCCAATAGGAATTTTCTCTGTCTTAAGGCTATAAAAATTGGCTACTAGCCTGCAAAAGGTTCAGATTTCCCTTGCAGTTCTAACAGTGCCTCCCACTGGAATAAACTTTATTCTCCTCTCATTCTGCCTTATGTTTGGAAATTCTTTTCCAACCCATGCACAGACCATGCTATTTTGGTGGCCTATATGGGGATTTGGGGTCTCTTCCCTCACCTGTTCTTTCTCAGAGGAGCCCTCTGCGAGCAGGCAAGAGCCTGTGGCAGCAACTGAGGAACTCTGGCCAGGGTCACTCTCTGGTCTGTTGCCAAGGCCCCACTGCTGACTGTGCCCCAGTAGCTACCACCCAAATGGGTGAGGGTCTCACTTTTTGACTTCTTTCCAAATGATGACTAGGGCAATCAATATTGTGCAGGCACGGGTCAGACACTTAAGAGACACTAGGGTGTCTGCCACTTGAAAGTTCCCTTGAAGGATAAGGGAGTTATGGGATGGACCAGACCACAAGGGCATCCACCCTCAAAAAGACAACTTGCGTGCTCCATGTCAGGCACATATTACTTCGAGCAAAGCAGAGCCCATCGTCCCCTGGCCACTGCCTCCCCAACAGGATTGTAAGGTGGAATCGTCAGCCTGTCTTCCCTATCATGTTCACTTCTTTTTCTTTCCATTTGGGTTGATTTAAGGTGAAGAAGGAATTCATAGGGCCTGGACTCCATCTCAGGCCTGTCTGTGCTGATCGTGCTTGGCCACCTCTCCAGTGGACTCTGAACTCTCTGCTTAGTGCCTGTGGGAACGACAATGGAAGGATAAGACCCCCTCCGGACAGGGGAACCTTGAAGATCACATCCAGGTTACTCATCACCTAAGAGAAAACAGACACTAATCACCCCTGCCTCTGGACACTATCTATCAGAATGTAAGCACAGGCTTATCGGTTATTAACTGGTTGGAATGTAACCGTGGGCTTATTGATTATTAACTGTTTGAACACATAACATGTGAATGATGGGGTTATTGTGATTGTATTTACCCTTCCTTTGTAAGCATCAAGGGATTGGGGTGGTGGGTTTGGACACGTACACATGGGGTATAAAAGATTTTCACAAATGCTGGTCGGGGCCCTTGGCTAAGAGGAGACTCTGCCTTGGGCCCGCCAGTGTAATAAACTGCACTCCACTATCTGCATTGTCCTTCTGAGTGAGTTTGTTTCCTGGAAAGCGTGGCTATAACAAAGGAGCCTAGGTGTTGCCTGTGAGCCATCCCAAGAGTGCCTTCCACATTTCAGGGAATTGCCAGATGGTGAGTTACCCAGCTGTTCCCAGGAATCTCTGTCTTTCCCTGCCTGGGTCACACAGTTCTTTAGCTGTTAGGTTCTCAAGAGTCACCTCTCACTGTCAGATGCAACTGTTAGGACGATTGGCTGTTTTGTGCCATTGGTCGCGTGGAGAGATCACTGGGACAAAGGTGTGCCTTTCTGTAGTGGTGACTCAGTACTTGCAGTCTATGGCATGTAGGCTAAGAATGGGTTCTGGTATATCCCAGGAGCCTCTCTCAGACATACCCCTTGGCAACATTCTCAGGAACTGAAAAAATTTGATCTTGAAAATCTCAAAAAAGTCTGGCCCCAATATAAATTGGAGGACCAAAAAAAAAAAAAAAAAAAAGCCCTCTGAATGGCACACCAGATTGTAGCACAATCCTTCCACTCAATCGCTTTTGCCACAAGCAGGAAAGGACTCGGAGGTTCCTGATGTTCAGTCCTTCATGGCCCTTAGTCAGAATTCAGATTCGAGGGGCTCACGCCACATGTGTCTTTCTGTTGTTGCCTTATCCCCCATCCCTCTCTGTCTCCTCCATCAGATTTCCTAGATGACCCCTGCTTGATCTTTCCTGTCCATGTCACATGTGCTAAGTCACTTCAGTCGTGTCCAACTCTTTGCAACCTTATGAACTGTAGCCTGCCAGGCTTCTCTGTCCATGGCATTCCCCAGGCAAGAATCCTGGAGTGGGTTGCCATGCCCTCTTCCATTCGTATCCACATTTGATCTATATTGTCAGAGACAAGGAAAGGATTCTGAGGTTCCCTTTGGTCTTGGACTTTCTCGGATAATCAAATGCCTGAGGGATCAAAAAACTCTCTTAACATTCTAAAGAAGCCCCTTCTAACTACCCCTATCTCTCAGGGTGGGGAGGGGCCAAACTTCCCCAACCCCTCCAGATTCTTCTGATCAAAAGAAGGCTTCACCTCCCCAGAGGGACAATCTCTGCTGGGACAACATCTTATCAGTCAGTCTGCCCTTTTTATCAGAGCCGATTTGAGTACTATCTAAATGTTAGCTCTGAGTCCATGAACACAGAAAGAAAAATACCATATGGCCATGATATTAGACTCTGGAGAAAACTGGTTAAAATGAAACCTTTTTGAAATTACAAAACTGGTTCTTGCATATGCAATTAGAAAAAGTTAGCTTCTTAAACAAAAATATGCCTAGGAGAAAGCTTGAAATTAACTTATCATGTCCTTTGCCTGAGACTTCAGTTCAGTTCAGTTCAGTCGCTCAGTCATGTCCAACTCTTTGTGACCCCATGAATCGCAGCACACCAGGCCTCCCTGTCCATCACCAACTCCCGGAGTTTACTCAGACTCATGCCCATCGAGTTGGTGATGCCATCCAGCCATCTCATCCTCTGTCATCCCCTTCTCCTCCTGCCCCCAATCCCTCCAAGCATCAGGGTCTTTTCCAATGAGTCAACTCTTCACATGAGGTGGCCAAAGTACTGGGGTTTCAGCTTCAGCATCAGTCCTTCCAATGAACACCTAGGACTGATCTCCTTTAGGATGGACTGGTTGGATCTCCTTGCAGTCCAAGGGGCTCTCAAGAGTCTTCTCCAACACCACAGTTGAAAAGCATCAATTTTTCGGCACTCAGCTTTCTTCACAGTCCAACTCTCACATCCATACATGACCACTGGAAAAATCATAGCCTTGACCAGACGGACTTTTGTGGGCAATATAATGTTTCTGCTTTTTAATATTGCTATCTAGGTTGGTCATAACTTTCCTTCCAAGGAGTATGAGAAGGCCTGAGACTTCAGCATTGGGCAAATTAGAACCTCAAGCCAAAAAAGTGGGGGAGGGTAAACAGACAGTACATCTCAAGTGGAAAACTATGAGATCTCTCTCTGTATTTATTGTATGTCTCCATGTGTGTCTTTGTCTTTGAGTAATATTGCTGAGGTTAATTTGTAAGTGAGCTCTAATTTAACTGGCCTAAAGAAAAGTAAGTGCTTACAAATAAAACAATTCTAAATACAAGAGAAATTAAGCTGAATGAATTTCAGGTTTGTGTGAACTGGGAAATATTGAGTATTAAATTAATATCTGGTATTAATGCTTGTTTGTTAACCTAATTTTTCATAATGATCTGATATGTCCTGGTAAAATATCAGTCCTAATTCTAGTTATTATCTAAGTGTTTCGTGTCACAGCAGTAACTAAGTTACTTTAAAAAAAAAATTTTTTTTTTTATGGGGGCCATAAAAGTCTTTGTTGAATTTGTTACAATATTTCTTCTGTTTTATATCTGGGTTTCTGGGCCAGGAGGCATGTGGAATCTTAACTCCCTGAGCAGAGATTGAACCTGCACCCCCTACATTGGAAATTGAAGTCTTAACCCCTTTACCACCAAGGACGTCCCCAGGTTACTTTTTTTCAATTGCATTGTAGTCAGATTTTAAATGTGCCTTCTTGTCATCATAGAAAACTATGGTTTCACTCTGATGCCTTTGTGGAGGGGGAAAAAAAAAATATATATATATATATATATATATATATATATATATATATATATATATAACCTCTTCAAGATTTATGGAAAGGACTTTCTAAGATTAAATTAATAGTGAGCTGGTATCAGACTAGAATTTGGTTTTCTGTCTCTGTTAAGAGAATAAAGTTTACTTGGAATGTGGCTTTTGATAACAGACTATGTGAATTTTTTTTGCCTTTAAATAATTTTTATTTGTTTCTAAAACATTTTGTTACTTTGGTAAAGTAAATAAATATTATTTCACAATTATCTATGAAGATTATGGTACATGTAGATAAACTCATTCTGCTTCTACAAAAAATTAACCCCTCACTGTCAGACTTTTGCTATCCTGATGTCCTTTAAAACTTGACAATAGTCTACTCCTAAATCAGGGAATTTAAAATGGGTAAACAATAGCTGTAAATCAAACAGTCAGGGCTTTGGAAATCCAAGAAGGCCACTTGGCTTTTCCCAGCTCCCTGAAAAACCTCATTTTTACTTGATGGGTTAAACCCTTTCCTGGCTGTAGTGTTAATGCCCTCACAATGAAAAAGAAATTATGTTTCACTGAACATTAAATTCTAGTTTTGTTAATTAAGGTCTGTGTTTACTATGACTTATTTCCGAGATAATTGTTATGTTATATTGCTAAAAGGTTTATTTAAGCTATTAAAAGAGACACTCTAAATTTGTTTCTAAAGCATATCTCAATAATCAGTCTTTGGATGAAGACCAGATGCTCTATGATCTACAACCAGGAAATTAACACCAGGCTACAGTCATGTTACAAGCTGTCAGATGACCTGGGGATGTAATAGCCTATACTTAATGGAAGTTCTTGACTTAAATTCTTACTTTTGACCTTACTAATAACAGCTAGCTATATTATCTTCTATGTCGCCTGTTTCAGAAGATTGTTTTTTACATTACCAAATGTGTGACTGAATGTCTGATAAAATGCTGATATATACTTTCATATGAGATTAGACATGGGAAGAAGCAACGAGGGGGAATATTTTCCTGGACCAAGAGGCTAGTAACACGTGTGGTCCAGAGACTTTTGCTACTTGCAAGGCCTGGTCCAATAACAGCACATTGAGAGGTCTATCAACAAAAGCTTTGACAGAACTGGGAATGATCATTCCTAGCACCATGGGACACAATGGCCATGAAATGCCTCCAAACCAGGGTCAAATTTGTGACCCAAAGGGGTTCTGCCAACTGGAAATTGCACTTACCATCTGCCTCTACAAAGATTAAATCATGACCCCTATAAGCTTCTGACCTTCAGGGACAGCTGAAAGGAGTTCAGGGTGGTGATCAGAAATAAGGCACAGGGAAAAACTGGAAGAACAGGCCTTCAGACAGTCAGACGTTTTCAGGTAAAGAATTTTATGAGCCCAAATTCTTGCATCTTCTCATACCTAGGAAAGCACTAACCTCACAGATTGATTTCTGGTCCTGGTTCTCCTGGCTAGCCTCTCTTCTATACCCTGGCAGTTTTTCTACTTCTATTAATCTTTGGGCCATGCATCTTTAACCTTCTTATTAAGTTTCTTTCTTTTAGAATACAACAAATAAATCACCAAGTGGTAGTTAAGGCAGGAATATCACTCTGCCAAACACCCAGACAATGCTGGAACAAACTGCCTTATCATTTCATGGACTTTCATCTCCCTCCATAATTGAACCCTGACAGAAAGTGGGCATTGGGACCCAGGACCGTATGACACCCCTGTCCAGCTTGAAGAAGTCAGAGAGGTCATCACCCCTTTCCCCAATGAATCTGGGTCCCCAGACTGAGTCCCCATGGTCTATTCCATAGGTAGACAGTTACAGTCATGAGCAGGCTGTTAAGGGGCCAAAGCCCACAAGTAGTAAGAGGGGGTAATGTGGAACCCTATACCAAAGTCACAGGGGTGGAGCTCTGTACCAAGGTCACAGGCTTAAAGTCTCTGGGACTGACCAAGCCCCATAGCAACTATGGTCATTAGCCTCTGAATCTAAACCAGCCAGTTCCCTGACCCCATATTAGATAAAATATACACTCTCTTACCCACCCTATAGCATCCTAACCAATCATCTATGGCCACCATTTCAGTAGGAATTTTCTCTATTCTGAGGCTATAAAAATTGGCTACTAGCCTGAGAAACGGTTCAGCTCTCCCTTGAGTTGTCCTGCTGTTTTAACAGTGTCTCTCACTCAAGCTTTATTCTCCTCTCATTCTGCCTATGTCTGGAAATTCTTTTCCAACCTGTGTATGGACCATGACCACTTCCAATTTGGTGCTGCCCAGTTGGAACTGATTATTGCTCAAATGAACTCGTAAGATTTTTTAAAATATGCCCTGGTTTATCTTTTAACAGTTTCTTTTTGTGCAAATGAGGGTGTAGGGCTTCAGAAAGAGTCTCCCGCAAAATGTCATTTTTGTGTGAGAATTATTTTAAGCTAAAGGCAATGGAATCAAGTCAGACTCTGCTGGGCCCTCCCAATATCTGGTGGCCTCAGCCTGTAGTAACTTGAAGCAGGATTTCAGTTCCCTGGGAGCCTGAAGTCAGGTTGTGGCAGTGATAGCCCTGAACGTTGGCCACTAGACTGCAAGGGACAGTGACCTGTGACAAGGCCTCTGGCCTGAGGGCTTTGTAGAAATGAACTCCCACAAAGATATGGAAAATAGTGTAACAAGTAAAATGTTTATTAGGAGGAAAAATGGTACGTGTGAGTCTACACAAGGGCAGACTCAGAGGGCGCGCACCATGTACCTGTGGTATTTTGAACCACTTATGTTGCGCAAATCTTCTGAGTGTCCTTTGACCAATCACCTTGCTTTGCCTGAGTCCCTGTTTGGTTTATCTCAGGGTCCTCCCGTGTGTGTAGACACATCTCTTAGCCAAGATGAATTCTGCTGAAGAGACCTATGGGTAGGTTGACATCACCTACTGTAGGGTGGTGCCCCCTCCATTTCTGACCTTCAGGGAGGCTTTCTGCACATGTGCAGTCCAGACGGTCTCCTTGACTTTGAGAATGAGGAAAATGTGGCCTCTGTCTTCTCACCTGAGCAGGACTCAGCTTCCATTATTATCCTCCTGCTATTATCTTCATCTTAGAGTATCCATAGGTACTGAGAAGACTCCAGTTTCTCAGCCCAGGGTCCACTATCTCCTGCCTCACTCCTGGGTAAATAAACTTTTCCATGTTCCTTGTGTTTTATTTGTGGGGAAAAGGCTCCAGTCACCTAGAACTTCTCTGGTTCCAAAGGGCAGATGCAAGCAGTTTCTAATCAGGGAAGTGAGGGAGTGCAGAAGCAGAGGAAAAGCTGTCAAGAAACAATGTAGAGATATAACACAGAGTCCTAGTCCTCCTCAAGGGATGTGCATAGCAACATGACACATATCTTTAAGTTCTGCAGAAACCGATGCTGAACAATTGGCCTCTGTGCACCGGTGCTGAATCAAATCTCGAAGAGAATTTTGGGTGAAGTAGAAAAGAATAACTGTCGCTTTACTGGGTAAAGGGGAACACAGAAGGCTTGTGCCCTGAAAAACTGTGTTCCAATCCAGGAAGATCTGTTGAGGAGTTTTACAGGAATGGTTCAAGAGCAGGGTTGTTGATAAAATTAAGGCGTGTGCAGGGCCTGCAGTCCTTTAGTCTGGCCTGAAGTGGCTCCGGTTCTCAAGGTTATCAAACCCTAACCTCTCTGGAATGAGTTTTGCTTCATTAGTAGTTCATATTCCATGTGTTACAGGTTTCAGTTTTGTAGAAGAGCTTAGAAAGTTACGTGCATCCCTTGAGGCAGAACCAGGACCCTGCTCGCAGACTATTGTTTCTTGGCTGCTCCTCTCTTGACTTGTCTCTGTATCCCCTCCCTTCCCTGATGAGCAACTGTTTGAATCTGCCTTTTGGGACACAGGGTAGGTGATGAATGTGGTCTATTCCCTCAAACAAGGCACAGAGGGCATTGAAAAGCTTCTGTGCCCATGAGCCCCACAGGGTCCCGCTTGGTTTCAAAACTCAGCCCCGCGTCACCCCACCCCCTGCTCCAGGTGGAGGATGGTGACTTCATGCTGAGCACCGGATTCCTGGAAGACTATCCTATTACCTCACCATCCACCAATCAGAAGAAAGTCATACACCATGCAGCTCTCACCCCAAATTTTCCTTGTAAGAACCTTTCCTCCCAAACTGAAATCAGACATCCCAGTAGGTCCTAATCTTTGGATAAGATATGCTAGCTAAAGCTGAGTTGGAGAATTGTGATTGGTGTTTGTTAGGTTACCTGCACAGGTGTTTTCTGTCAGTGCAGGCTGACTTCGATTTACATGTGTAGTGCTGTGGGCTGGGCCTACAATATGGAGAGCAGTCTCCATATTAAGGATCCTGATATTTAAATTAATTTTACTGATTCCACTCCCCTTTGATCATACTTTCAGTTGTATTGAGAGTATTGATCAAAATTAAAGTATTGGCACAACTCTGAGATGCCATAGAATCATGTTGGCTCTCTGACTGGAATCTATAGGTTAGAATATTGAGGTCTCAGTCCCACAACTGGCAATTTTCTTCATCCTATCTTTGGCATTCCAGGTGAAGGTAGATCATTTGTCTGATCTCCTGCAGTTGCACACGTGCCTTTAAGAGAAAATGCATGAGCACCAGGGAGACTATCAAAAAGATTATAAGCTGAATAATTCCCAACCTTTGCAGAGCACTCAAACACCACAGTCCCCTGGCCCAAAACCACTTAGATCAAATAGATCAAAGAAAGGCTGCATCAAAGGAGACACTTTACTAAGCAAAGTGACTTTTTCAGTTATCTCAGGTAACTGAGTTTCAACTTCCCCAGAAGTGTTAATCCAAGTATAGCAAGTGGTGTTGGCAATGGCACAGGCACTTCTTGCTCCTCTAAAAGATATCAAGGGCTATCCTATTTCAAGAACAACACTGGCCAGAGAATCTAGGGATTTTGGTTGGGCAGCTATTGTTTAACAGTAGATTTCTATGATATCTTCAAGAGTTAAGGGTAGGTTCCTAATCACAGCCTCATTTACACTGACTCCTAGCCTAGGAAATAGGGATCTGCCAGTGGAAAAAAAAATTTTTTTTAATTAATTTACTTATTTTAGTTGGAGGCTAATTACTTTACAATATTGTGGTGGTTTTTGCCATACATTGACATGAATCAGCCATGGGTGTACATGTGTTTCCCATCCTGAACCCACTCCCACCTCCCTCCCCATCCCATCCCTCAGGGTCATCCTAGTGCACCAGCCCTGAGCACCCTGTCTCATGCATCGAACCTGGACTGGCGATCTATTTCACATATGGTAATATGCACGTTTCAATGCTATTCTCTCAAATCATCCCACCCCCACCTTCTCCCACAGAGTCCAAAAGTCTGTTCTTTTTTTTTTTTTTTTTTTTTTTTTCAAAAGTCTGTTCTTACATCTGTGTCTCTTTTGCTGTCTCACATATGTCATCATTACCATCTTTCTAAATTCCATACATATGCGTTAATATACTGTATTGGTGTTTTTCTTTCTGACTTACTTCACTCTGTATAATAGGCTCCAGTTTCATCCACCTCATTAGAACTGATTCAAATGTATTCTTTTTAACGGCTGAGTAATATCCCATTGTGTATATGTACCACAGCTTTCTTATCCATTCGTCTGCTGATGGACATCTAGGTTGCTTCCATGTCCTGGCTATTGTAAACAGTGCTGCGATGAACACTGGGGTGCATGTGTCTCTTTTAATTCCGGTTTCCTCAGTGTGTATGCCCAGCAGTGGGATTGCTGGGTTGTATGGCAGTTCTGTTTCCAGTTTTTTTAAGGAATCCAAAGGAAGCAAATTTTGAATTGTGGATGCCTCCTGGTAATTCCCATTAGATCTGTAATGTAGATAGATAGGTGCAGCCCAGTGGGAAGCCTTGGTTTGACTGTGCACAGTCGGAGACATAGTTAGCTCAGACCACAGCTTCCCACCATTTCCCAATTATTTAAACATCGAGTTTCCCATGTGTGATGGACACTGTCATCCATAGACAAAGATAAACCTGGAAACAGCACAGATGGCCTACCAAAGGAAATATTCCCATGGTGGGGAATGCTGGAACAGGAATGCAGAGAAGTCAGATGATTTATGACTAAAGAGTTAAGGGTCTGTAGATTGCACAGAGAGTATTGTTCTGATTTCTCTTTGTAGAGTTGTCAACTGGAAGCAGAGAAACTGACTTGCAGAGTCAGGGCTAGGAGTCTAATAACATAGAGAGGGGGGCTTCATTTGGTCCAAAGAAACTGAGGCATTGCAAATCAGGGAGAAGTTTGTAACAGACAGAACTATGCGGTTACCGGTATCATAGTAATTGTTGCTTTGGTGGAAAATTTAATAATCAGATAAGTCTCCCCTTTTGCAAGAGCCCCAGAAACACATATGATAGCTTTATCTTTACAAGTGACAAGAAGGAAAGAAGAATGGTGAAGCAGGTACAAAGGGGAGAAGGTGTTTCATGATGAGAGTCAAAGGGACCAGGATTCTTGCCGGTTACAGTGTCCTGGGTGCAAGCAGTCTACTTCATGATGTCAATAGCCTCTCATTCTAGTAAGCCTGATTGTGAGTTCTCCACCATTTGTTCAGAGCCAGATGTCAGGTGGAGACTTTTTTCAGTTGTGAAAGGTACATGCAAGATTTTGATGTACAAAGCTCAGCTTCTCTGTACACCAGTGCCGAATCAAGTCTTGGAGACAGTTTTGGGTGGAGCAGGAAAGACTAGCTTTTTTGTTTTCCAGGCCAAGGGGGACACAGCAGGCTAATGCCTTCAAAACCATGTGTCCCAACCTGGGGAAGATAGTAAGAAGTTTTATGGTAATTGTTCAAAGAGCATGATTAGCTCGTGCACATTTTCCTGATGGGTTGGTGGTGATGTAAGTAGGAGTTAATATCTTCAACCTTCATGGTCTGGGGTCTACATGCTTGTGGGCAGCATACCATCTTTAATCACTAACTTCTCCCACCTGGAGGGGGTTTCAATATCTGCAAAATAGCTCAAAGATATTGTGGGTATCCATTGATGGTAAATAGGACCTTGCCCCAATGCTACTCTTGACTGTTTTTCCCTGGTCTCGCATCCCCTCCTTTCCCTAACTAACAGTGGCTTGAATATGCCCATTGGAACTCAGGGACGGTCCTGGAATGAAGGCTGTTTACTGTAACCAGAGAAACGGGGACACGAAGGCCTAGTGCCCAGGAGCTCCACAGGGCCCTGCACGATATGTTTGCCACCAGTGATTTGGCAGCAATGTGCTGCTGCTGCTAAGTCACTTCAGTCGTGTCCGACTATGCAACCCCATAGATGGCAGCCCACCAGGCTCCTCCGTCCCTGTGATTCTCCAGGGAAGAACACTGGAGTGGGTTGCCATTTCCTCCCCCAATGCATGCATGCATGCTAAATCGCTTCAGTCGTGTCTGACTCTATGTGACCCTATGGACAGCAGCCCACCAGGCTCCCCTGTCCACAGGATTCTCCAGGCAAGAATACTGGAGTGGGTTGCCATTTCCTTCTCCAGGCAGCAGTGTGAGTGGTTAAAATTTCTTCGTAGGGCCTTTCCATGAATCTCATTTTGCAAAAAGCATCAAAGTAAAATAATAACTGTCTGTCAATGACAGAAGACTTTAATGCCCATGGAGACAAATCTGATGAGAGTTCATTTCATAAGGAAATATAGATAATTCTATGCTGCTGCTGCTAAGTCACGTCAGTCATGTCCGACACTGTGGGACCCCATAGATGGCAGCCCACCAGGCTCCCATCCCTGGGATTCTCCAGGCAAGAATACTGGAGTGGGTTGCCATCGCCTTCTCTGGTTAATTCTATGACATAAAGTAATTTAGGATGATTGGACAATAAGAGTATTGAAAAATTTCTAGCACCATAAAACAATTTCTGGAATACCTATATTAGTAACAAATACTCATACACATTTACCTTAAAAAGGTTTACCAACACTTTTTATTTGACAGTGTTTCTCATATCATTTAATGTAACAAATAAACATAGTTTAACATCTCTCCTTTACAAGCTGAGAGACAAGTGCCTTGAGCATTCCAGGGGATTTTTGGGAAATCTCAAAGTTACTTCGAGGTTAATAAGAATCTACTTAGAATTTGGGAACTTGAAGACGGCAAAAAGGCTCGAACATTTGACTACATAGAGCCACAGATCATTATGAAATTATATTTATCTGTTTAAATAGAGTGACACTAAGAGATTTTAAAGGCCAATGAGGAAGGTTATAGTTGTGAACAAATCTTTGCTTTTTTAATATTGAGAAGACTGAGTTTTCTTAAGTAATTAAAGATCTGATAAAGACAATATGTGCCGGGAGCCAGCACACGAGACCCTACCCATGACAAGGCCATAAGGGAGAAAACCTGACGGGCAAGGCGGATCAGGTTTTCAAGGATTCCAAAAAGGCCAGCACACGAGATCCTACCCATGACAAGGTCATAAGGGAGAAAGCCTGACGGGCAAGGCGGATCAGGCTTTCAGGGATTCCGAAAAGCTGCCCCAAAGCTGCCCCCGGCACTCACCTTAAAGATGATATCTGTCTTTCTGATGCCTGCCTCAATGGACTACTCCCTAATTTCTCTGACACAGGCAGGAAGGCCTTCCCCGATCTCTTTCCAAATAAGAATTAATTTAGAACTTTAATCTATAAGTTTTTAGGGTGGTGGTATTTTATGAGATTATTTAGGGTGAAAGGAGTGTTTTAATTTGAGCTCCTTTGCTGGTAGTTTGTTAGTCAAATGCACTTATGCCCTTGGTATTAATATGCATGATTGCTTATGATATTTTAATCATAGAATAGTATAAAGAACCTGATTATATAAAAGCCCTAATAAATATAGAGCATCTTTGAGGGATGAAGGAGTTTAATTAAAATATATAAGAAAATTATTATAAAAGTGGTTATTGGGTTAATGTTTGCTGGCTGTGTTTTTGCTTTTAGTGTGCTAAGGTTGTGCTATGGTAACCATTGTTAATATAGTTATAGATCTAGAAAAATAAGAGCTTAGCCCTAGTATTGTAACAATGAAATAGTTGTTAATTATTAGCCAGGAGTGCTAGGCAGAGGCCGTCTTATTAGAGCCACAGAGTCTGTATGGGGTAAAACTTTTAGATAAATTTAACTGACAACTTTTGCAGAAGAATTGATGTTGGTATTAACAGGGTCATATTTTTATCATGTTGTGACATGCTGTACTGTTGCCCTATGAGACTGTAACTCTTCTGTTAAGGTCACCACAGAAACAGAAAACAGGCCTATATTCACCTGACTTACATAAAATGTTAATAATCCCTAAGGCCAAAAGATAATGTGTAAAGATTTATTATAGAAACAAAATGCAGAAAGCATCTTGTTCTTCCTTAAGGACAAACTGACGTAATGTAAACTAACCCTGTATAGACATGAGTGAGCATCTTGTATCCTGGATACACTCTGAGTGAGGGTATAAAAACTGTTGTCAAAAAATAAAGACAGACTTGGCCCTATCAAGGCTGGTCTCACGTGTCTTCTATCACTCGCCGACGCCGTTCATCCTGAGGGAACCCCCTGGATCCTGCCGAGGCTGGACCCCGGCAAATATGAAACCCAGGAAATTGTTTTGGTAAGACTCAAAAGCTTTGCTTTCTAAGTAGATTACCCAAAGCGTATGAAAAAAGAAGACTTTCCTAATTTCTTATCAATAGTGCAATAAAAGTTTGTTTTTTTTACAAATAGAAAACCAAATTCTAATTTTGCACCAGTTTACTTGTGATATTAACATTAAAAACACTTTAAGTAAATCCATCCCAATCTTAGCCACATTTTCCAGCTTGACCACACTTAAAACTGCTTTCCCACAAGAATCCTTTCCCACAAACATTCTACAACTTTTTTTTACATCCATTCAAGTTTTTTCCTATATTTTTCTTTTTCTTGTTCTGGAACAATCATTTTAGATTAGGACAAAATTACTCTCTTTTTCCCTTAAGAAAAACACATCTCCACACCTTGCATAGAGATGTTTCCCTCATTATTTCTGTTAGTCTTAATTTTATGTATTAATTATAATTCTTACCCTTAGAATCCCTTAATTCCTAGTGAAAATTAAAAAGTAATTGTGGACTGTCTGTTGCACTAGCATTTTGTGAATTGGCAAATATACAAAAAACATTTCATAATTTTTAGAAATATATTCCTCATAGTAAAAGTTTTCAATGTGCCAAAAACCATGTTTACTAAGTGACCCAAATATCTTTAGTTTCTCTGTAAAAGGAAGCCAAAAGCAGATAAGCCTATGTTCAGTAATTAATGTTTCAGAATTTTATCTTATTTGGAATGGTCTAGATATTCAATGAATATCCATTATTTAAGATAGTTTAGTATAACATTAAGATTTTAAGTTACCCGAAAGATTTTAGAAACTATTTTTAAGTAGATGTATCATGAAGTATAATTAGTTGAAAACTTCATTTATAAACTTGTATCTTAGTTACATCTATTTATTTGCTCTTAACAATTTTGTTTAAATTGCTAACTATGATCTTAACTTACGTTTCTTGCTGACAAATTCTGTAAAAGCTATAACATGAGCTAATTTAACTTTTAGTGAGCCTAGGTAGAATAAAAATGTTACTGAACCAAATGTGGGTCTGCTGGCTCAGGCACAGTAATGCCGATCTCCTGACACAGGTTGTGGTAAAGTGCAGTGTTTATTGCAGGGTGGCAGGCGAGCTCAGGACAGCTAGTGAACTTGCTAGTGAACAAAAAGCCCACACACCTCAGTGGGTTTCAGCAAAGCATTTTTAAAGGCAAGATGAGGAGTGGAGTCCCAGGGTATGTGATCAGTTTGTGCACAATTTTCTGATTGGCGATGGTGAGGTAACAGGGCAGTGCTATAGGAGTTAACATCAACATTATTCAGATACCAACTGGTCTGGAAGCTACTACTCATGATCAAGTAGTTAATTTCTTCCATTTGGTGGTGGCTTTAGCAAGGCTATGATTTTTCCAGTGGTCATACATGGATGTGAGAGTTGGACTGTGAAGAAAGCTGAGCGCCGAAAAATGGATGCTTTTGAACTGTGGTGTTGGAGAAGACTCTTGAGAGTCCCTTGGACTGCAAGGAGATCCAACCAGTCCATCCTAAAGGCTATCAGTCCTGGGTGTTCATTGGAAGGACTGATGCTGAAGCTGAAACTCCAATACTTTGGCCACCTCATGCGAAGAGTTGACTCATTGGAAAAGACCTTGATGCTGGGCGAGATTGGGGGAAGGGGGAGAAGGGAACGACAGAGGATGAGATGGTTGGATTGCATCACTGGCTCGATGGACATGAGTTTGAGTAAACTCCGGGAGTTGGTGATAGACAGGGAGGCCTGGTGTGCTGTGATTCATGGGGTTTCAAAGAGTCAGACACGACTGAGCGACTGAACTGAACTGAACTGAACTTAGCATCTATAAAACAATCTAGGAAATGTGCATCAGATATTATTATTTCGGTACTTCAGGAAGAAGATAAAAGCAGAGGATATGGGGGAGGGATCTGCACCAAGAAGGCCCCATAGCATCTTGCTCAGTTATGAAAGTGTTATATTTAATGCCAATTTTCTAAAAACATGCCTGTTTTAATCAAACTATTTCAGGAAGGGGCTTCCCACATAGCTCAGTCTGTAAAGAATCTGCCTGCAATGCAGGACACCCGGGTTCAATTCCCAGGTTGGGAAAATCCCCTGGAGAAGGAAATGGCAACTCACTCCAGTATTCTTGCCTAGAGAATCCCATGGACAGGGGAGCCTGGCAGGCTACAGTCCATGGGGTCTCAAGAGTTGGACACGACTCTTAGTTTCAGGAAGGGGGACCCCTTCAAGGACTCTAGAGAGTGGGCTCTAACCTAACACTCAGAAATGAGTTGTCTGAGGAGACACATGTGCTGACAAAGCAAGAGACTTTATTGAAAAGGGGTGCCTGGGCAGAGAGCAGCAGTGTAAGGGAATCCAGGAGAACTGCTCTGCCCTGTGGCTCATAGACTTGGGTTTTATGGTGATGGCATTAGTTTCCAGGTTGTCTCTGGCCAATCTTTCTGACTCAGGGTCCCTCCTGGTGGTGCGTGCATTACTCAGCCAAGATGAATTCCAGCAAGAAGATTCTGGGAGGTTGGTAGTGAGGCAGGAGATTGATGAGCTCCAAGCTGAACAGCTAGTTTGTCCCCTGTAGACAGGTACTCCAAGATGAAGATAAAATTAACAGCAGAAAGGGAGAGAGGAGCTGAGTCCTGCCCAAATAAGAGACTCCATATTTCTTTCTTTTTAAAAATTATTTATTTTGGCTGTGCCAGATCTTAGTTGCAGTACATGGGGTCTTTAGTTGTGGCATAAGAACTCTAACTTGCAGCAGGCAGGATCTAGTTCCCTGACAAGAGATCAAACCCAGGCCCCTGGCATTCACTGGGAGTGAAGAGTTTTAGCCACTGGATCACCAGGGAAGTCCCAAGCCCACATATTTCTCATACTTAAGGTCAAGAGGTCTTCCTGACTACATGTGTGCAGAAAGGTTCCTCTGGCCCAAAGAAGGGGAAGTTACACATGGGGAGGACCCTGAGGTAAACCAAGGATAGACTCAGAACTAGGCTAAGCAAGATGGTTAACCAGAGGAAATCCAGAAGATATGCCTCGCAGAAGTAATTCAACTCCCATGACAGTGCTTGCCTGTGTGGGTCAATTCACATGTACCCTTTTTCCTCCTAATAAACATTTCACTTGTTTCATTACTTTCTCTTTGTGGGAATTCATTTCTACAAAGCCAGTGGGCCAGAGCCTTGTCACAGGCGACACTGGCTACTGGCGCCCGTGTTTAATGGCTAGGATTCAGCCCTCTCACTGCCTCATCCTGACTTCACTCTCTGGCCAGGGAACCAAAATCCGGCTTCAAGTCACTGCAGGTCGAGATCACCTAAGGTCAGTAGGACATATGGACTGGAGTCTCCTCTCTCTTTTTGACCTTTCTTGAATTCTTCTGGTTGTCGGTAACTTGTTAGTTCTGTATTCCTTACCAGGACCTCTGGTTGTAAGATAACTCATTCAAGTGGTTACTATCGTGCCTGGCCAGGGTAGGCGGTTTCAATCAGGGTTCCCCTAACAACACTGACAAGCTTAAACTAGCTTTTATTAAGCAAACTTTATCCTAGATTATGTGAAATTGAAAAATATATTCCATATTTCTGAGAGTATACTTGATTTATATAAATGCTTAATTTTCTTTAAGTCAATTAGAGCTCCTCACCAATTAATTTTGGCAATATCATCCAGAGGTGTTAAAAAATTACACATTTATAAAACATACTCATAGACATACACAAACATATGTAAAGACCCAGAGATCTTATGCTTCTGTTTAAAGATTTTAGTCACAAGATTATTATGATAATGATAGCCCAAGTCTGTGAGTCTGACACAGTGAGGCCAAACTGAAATGTCAGAGTTTGAAGCAAAGAAAGGTTTATTGCAGGGCCAGGCAAGGAGGTAGGTGGCACAAGCTCTAAAATACCCCCAGCTCTCTGAAGGGTTTCAGCTAAGCATTTTTAAAAGTCAGGTGACAGAGGAGGGTTGCAAGCGTCTGTGATCACCTTAGGCACAGTTCTCTGACTGGCTGATAGGTAACAGGGCAGTGTCATAGAAATTATTAATAACATTATGTCAGGGGAGTGTGTAACTTCCCTGGTTCTGTCTTGCCACAGCAAAAATTTGAAGTGAAGGACAGACCAGTGTTACAGCTCCGTGTTACAGCTCAGTTTTACTTGGCAAGCAAAGGAAAATACATCCTTGAGGGGTGAGGGCGGGCCAACCCAAAAGATACGAAGAGAAGAGAAACCCCCCACTGAAATTTGGCTCTTTTTTTTGTATGATTTTTCTCCTCCCCCTGAGCCTGCCCTATGTAATTGGGCTAGCCAGGAGGGCTGTTTGTTTCACCTGAGTTTCTCACTCTGGTTCTCGGACCTTCCTTTGTTCTATTTTTGTGGGCTTTTCTCTTTGTCATTTAGCCACTACCATTCTGGGCTCCTTTTCCCTATTCTAATTACCTAACATTCCTCCCTCAAGAGATGGGAGGTCCAATTCTTGGGGAGTAGGGGCATCGAGGTCTCTCTGGCTACTTCCTGCTGAATTGGGATGGCGAGGGGCTTTGGGTTTCCTCCTCTTACTAGTCTCAAGCCTCAGAATCCTTATAGTGGTGTCCATCTAAGGATGAGTGTTATTTTCCATGGCTGGCTGTAGTTTTATACATTCTTGTTGAACTGGGCAGGGAAAAAAATGGGTTAGACAATTGATAATACATGGAGCAATCATAAGCAGCATCAATGTGGTGATAACAGGGATTAGTAGGGGCATTAGCCAATTCCAAGTCCTCCCTCGCCAGGAGAAGGATCCCCAAGGAGAGATTGTAGCCACCCCGAGAACTCTCCAGCTCGTTCTTTGAGGTCCTGTAGGATCTGGAATGTTTTTCTTGAAGACTGTGAGACTTTCTTTAACTTAGCTGGAGGTATTTACCCAAAAACAACACATCTCATTCAAGTTGGCTCAAGTCCCTCCTTGTTCAGGGGTCAGGAGATCTATCTCCTATCTGTTCTGGAGTACAACCCCTGCCAAGCTGTGTTGGCTCTTTAGAGTTCTTCTGAGAAATCTTACCCCCAGAAACTTAATTTTGGGGTGTTCATTAGAATGGCACTCATTTGTAGTTCTGAATAGGTATCTGAGATCTCCCAGGGGCTCACAGGTGTATTGAGTGTCCTCTTCTATGTTTTTCCATGGCTTGACTTGTGAGTAGTGAATCCAGGAGTCATATCCTGGTACCTTGACTGCTGGGGGGGTAGAAAGTATCACAGGGTAGGGGCCCTTCCATGTGGGCTGGAGTTAACCCTTTGGGGACCCATCTTTCCAGACTTTAATTAGGGCTTGAGTCCCTGGAGCATATAGTGGTGGCTCTATAGAATCTTTTGGGTTCTGGTTGACACCCCACAAGTGTATGTCTTGTTGGAATTGCCCAATGGCCATGGTATAAGACTGGAGGGTCTGAGCCTCTGGATCTAGGAAGAGGTCATTGACATAAACAAAAGGTCTCCCATATAGCATCTCTTAAGGACTAAGACCAACCTGTTCTTAGGGGCAATATGGGTGTGGAGGAGAGTTATTGGTAAAGTCTCCTTCCATCCCAGAGAGGTCTCCCGGGTTATCTTTTTTTTATCACCGATTTTGAGAATTGGTTGGCTCTTTCTACTTTTCCTGAAGACTGAAGGCCTCCAGGCACAATGGAGATAATAAGTAATGCCCAATGCTTTAAAGACCCCTTGGGTGACCTCAGAAGTAAATGATGTCCCATTGTCACTTTGTAATGACCTGGGCAGACCAAATCTCGGAATGATTTCATGGAGCAGTTTTTTTTTACCACCTCCTCAACCTTCTCAGTCCAGGTGGGAAAGCCTTCAATCCATCCTGTGAATGTATCTATCATGACTAATAGGTATTTATACCCTTGAGAAACTGGCATCTGGGTGAAGTCCATCTGCCAGTCCTCTCCTGGATAGGTCCCATGTCGTTGGATGGGCTGGGCCAGCTGGGGTCTTTGAGCTCCTGGGGGGATGTTTAATTGGCAAGAGGGACAAGAGGAGGCCACTTGCCTTATAGTTGTTTGGAGGCCTGTTCCTCTGAAGGACCTTTCTAGTAATCTTTGGAGGGCCTTCTCTGCTAAATGAGTGGTGGCATGTAAAGAGTTAACCAACTTCCATTGGAGGTTCCCAGGCAGAAAAAGGAGTCTCTACTTTTGTAACCACCCCATATGATCTTCTTGAAAGCCCTCACTCTTAGCTTTAACAGTCTCACCTTCAGTATATGAAGGAGTTTCTGGCAAGTTAGTCTGTGGAACTAAGGTGGCAATCCCTGTTAGGTCATGGTTCTGTAACACTGCTCTCTTAGCTGCCTGGTCAGCTGCTTGGTTCCCTCGTGACACTTCCATGCTCCCTTTCTGGTGTTCTTTACAGTGGGAGACTGAAACCTCAGTGGGCAGATGGACTGCCTCCAAGAGTCTAAGAATTTGATCACCATATTTGACTGGGGACCCTCGGGTGGTCAAGTGGCCTCTTTCTTTCCAATTAGCCACATGTGCATGTTGCACCAGAAAGGCATATTTAGAGTCAGTATAAATGGCTACTCTTTTTCCTTTTTCCAGCTCTAACAGTCGAGTCAGGGCTATGAACTCAGCTAATTGAGCTGAAGTACCTGGTGGAAAAGGCTTAGCTTCTATGGTCTCAAAATTGGAGACTACTGCATATCTGGCTCTTTTTACATCCAAGACAAAGCTGCTTCCATCAGTGTACCAGATTTCCTCAGGATTGGTCAGAGGATCTTCCAACAATCCCTCTGGGGGTTTTGTCCAGTGGTCCAAGGTATCTAGACAAGAGTGAAGGGAGAGAGCCCTCAGGGGTAGGCAGGAGGGTGGCTGGGTTAAGAACCTCACAAGGGGATATAGTCAGGTCTGGATTTTCCATCAGCACTACTTGATATCTCAGGATTCTTTGATCAGACATCCATAAATGGCCTCTCCCATTTAGTTGTTTTACTTGGCAGCTGGTAAAAATAGCTAGTTTGCCCCCAGAAGAGAGTTTTAAAGCATCTTCTATCAGGATTGCAATAGCTGCAAGATTTTGAAGGCAGGGAGGCCAGCCTCGGGCATTTGGGTCAAGCCTCTTGGATAAGTAAGCTACAGGCTTGGGCTCAGGTCCCAACCTTTGAGTTAACGCTCCCAAGTCTATTCCTTCCTTTTCATGGACATAAAGTTGGAGTGCTTTTTCTGAGTCTGGCAGCCTCAAGGCAGGTGCTTGAGTTAAGGCTTGTTTTAGTGTGGCCTCTGCCTTCTTTTGAGGCATCACATCATCCCATCCCTTCAAGCTTTCGTATAAGGGCTGGGCAATTAGACCATAGTTGGGCATAGAGTCTACAATGCCCCGTTAGCCCCAGGAAAGCCTGTAATTGTTTTCAAGTCATGGGGGAGGGAAACTGGAGGATTCTTTGTAGTTGATCAGAGGGCAGTCTCCTGGACTCATGTGTAATCTGGACTCCCTGGTAAGTGACCTTTGTCTCGACCATCTGGGCCTTATCACAGGAAATTTTATATCCCCTCTCTGCCAGAAAGTTTAGAACCTGAATTGCATGTTGTTGGGCATTTTTCTCATCTGGAGAGCAGACTAGTAGTTCATCTAAATATTGTGATATTTTCCCATTAGGTCCAAGGTCCAGATCTAGAAGATCTTGGCTAAGAGCCGGCCCAAACACGTGGGGGCTATCGCTGAACCCCTGAGGTAATACTGTCCAAGTTATCTGTTGGTGTTTTTCTCCTGGAGCCTCCCACTCGAAGGCAAAGGGATATTGGGGTTCTTTAGCCAGTGGTATGCAAAAGAATGCATCTTTGAGATCCAAGACTGTAAACCACTTGGCACTGGGTGGGATTTCTCCCAAGATAACATAGGGATTGGGTGCTGTGGGATGGAGGGGGACTACATTTTCATTTATGATCCAGAGATCTTAAAACATTTGCCAGGTCCCAACCTTTTTCTTTACAGGGAGGATTGGGGTGTTACATGGTGAATTGGTGGGGACCAATAGCCCACAGGCAAGGAATTTTATTAGAGACTGTAGTCCTTCCCAAGCTTCTCTTCTGAGGGGGTATTGTTTCCGGTTTGGAAACCGAGTAGGATCTCAGAGGACAATGACAACTGATGTAGCTTGGTGGGGTTGTCCAGGAGTCTTCTGGTCTCACACCTGGGGGTTAATTTTGCCCTCCCATAGTTTTTGGACCTTCCCTATTGGAGAGGGTGTAATGGGTTTCTCAGTAGTAACCAGAAACTGTAGGGCTCTAGGGACTGAAAAGCTTCCCATCGCAAGGGTGGTCCCCAGTTTACTGAGTATATCTCTTTTACTCAGGGACCACCAGAAACTGGTGGAAAAATATTTGTCCATCCCAGCAACAAAGAAGAGCTCAGGTGAGTATTTTTGTAATTTTTTTCCCAGTAGCACCTGAAATGGTACAGGTTTGGGAGGAGAAGGCTCCAGAGTAGGAGGTCAGGACAGAGTAGGTGGCCCCTGTGTCAACCAAGAAACCCTCAGACCTACCTGCCACATCCAGTTGCACCCTCGCCTCCAGCAACAGGTGGGCTGGCTGGAGTGGGCTGCTTCAGTCTTGTTGAACCATCGTGAGGGTAGGCTTGGTGATTGACCTTGAGGCTCTTGGGTTCCCAGGGCAGAGTGCCACTCAATGTCCCAATAGATGGCATCTGTAGCAAGCCATTTTAGGAGACTTTTCACAGTTTGGACACTCTTTGGCCCAATGTCCCGCCTGTCTATAGATTAGCCATTTGCCTTGTGCCTTGTCCTTCAAGGACTTGAGGTTTGCCATAGGGCTTCCCTGGAGGGCGGCCAGCATCGGGGCATGGCTTGTCTCTTTCCTTTTATCCCTTTCATGAACCTTGGCCTCCCTCTCCTGTTCTCTGTTATAAAAGGTATTGGTGGCTGTCTGGACCATCTCATCTAAAGAGGCAGCAGGGTCCTGCTGCTGTAGCTGTCGTAACCTTATCCTGATGTCTGATGCACATTGGGACAGGAATTTGTCCTTTAAAATTACCTGTCCCTTGTAAGAGTCTAAGTCCAGATTTGTAAACTTTTGGAGGGCCTTTTTTAGCCTTTCCGAAAGGCAGTGGGGTTCTCATTGGGCTCCTGAGTTATTGCTGAGACCCGGGCATAGCTGATGACTTTTTGCTGGGCTGCTTCTGGTCCTGCCTTTACACAGATCAGAAAGTGATCCCTTTCCCAGATGTGCTCAGGGTCATTATAATTCCATTTAGCATCTAAGGAGGGGACTGCAGTTTCCCCTATTGGGTATTTATCGCTTGACATGTGAAGCCCTGTAGCATACCTTCGGGCTTCCTTTAAGACCCTAGCATGCTCAGGGTCGATAAAGTTTGACTAAATATGACCATGATGTCCTTCCATGTCAAGTCAAAGGCCAAGGTAATGTGTTGGAATGTATCTATGTATTTGCCTGGGTCATCTGGATAGCTTCCCAGGTCTTGTTTGCTCTGTTTTGGGCTCTGAGAAGGGCTTATGGACCTGGGTTGGTCCAAATTCTCCAGTTTCAACTAGGGGACATACTCGAATTGTGGAGGGTGTGCTCCTGGATATGGGGGCATGTTTGGATACAAGGAAGGAGCATCAGGCAACTCAGGGGCCATGGGAGGTTAGCTTTCACAGAGGGCTTCCTTCTCTTGGTTGTCTGTGCCTAACACCATCTGCCTAGTAGGCTCCCATATTTAAGACATAGTTCCTTCATATCTCTTAGGTGGAAGAAAATTTGGACATAGGAGATCTCTGTCCATTTCCCTTGTCTTTTGCAGAATAAGTCTAGCTGCCAGATGGTACTGTAATTTAAACTCCCATCCTCAGGCCAGTGTTCCTTGTCCCCCAGAGGATACTGTGGCCATGCAGTGGCACAAAAGAATTTTAAGCGACTTCTCCTTAGGGTTTGAGGATTGAACAGCTTCCAGCTATGAAGAATGCATCTCAAGGGCATCTGTCAGGAAGTGGGTTGGTTATTTCCCATCTGAAAGACAGTGATGACAGGGAGGAAAAGAAAAAAGAAAAAAAACAAAAAAACAAAAAAAACACAAACCTAATAGGCCTCCTTCTATTTCCATGGGTGGACTTCCTTAGGGGTGAGTCTTTCTGAAGCTTATCCTACCCAGTACTGTTGCAACCTGAGAGCCAGGCATCCCCAGGTCAGGGTGCAGATCCCTGGGCAGGCTGAGGTGTGATAGCCTCCTGGAGATCAATCAAATCCCCAGGCAGGCTGATAATTGGGTCCCTGGACAGGTCTAGGCATGTTGACCTCCTGGAACCCCCAGACTGGAGTTGGGCGCCCCCAAGGTCTCCAGTGTGACCAGTGCTGTGTAGGATTAAGGGGTTGTAATCTTAACTCATTGACGGTTTGTCCACCATGGATGGGAATAGATATCATGATGTAAAGCAACCCAGTTCTGTGCCCTACTGGGAACCTGGGGAAATAGTCATAAGCCTTATCCTCTTATTACTCTGAGGGAGTGTAAGTCACTGATTTCTTCCCCTAGTCCTCCACAAGAGCAGTTTAGGGTGTCTCCAATAGTAAACATCTCATTGTCATAGACCCACTTTAGGTAATAACAGAAGTAATGACAAAGGAGCGGGTTCTCTGGTCCTGTTAGGAGTGTTAGGAGTATTTTAATAATAATAAGTGAGGTGGAGTAATGTTGCCTACAAAGGGGCAGGGTCCTGGCTGTAGGAGTTAATAAGTGGCTTAAGAACAAATTGATGAAAGTGAAAGAGGAGAGTGAAAAAGTTGGCTTAAATCTCAACATTCAGAAAACAAAGATCATGGCATCTGGTCCCATCACTTCATGGCAAATAGATGGAGAAACAGTGGAAACAGTGGCAGACTTTATTTTGGGGGGGCTCCAAAATCACTGCAGATGGTGACGGAAGCCATGAAATTAAAAGACGCTTACTCCTTGGAAGAAAAGTTATGACCAACATAGACAGCATATTAAAAAGCAGAGACATTACTTTACCAACAAAGGTCCATCTAATCAAGGCTATGGTTTTTCCATTAGTCATGGGTGGATATGAGAGTTGGACTATAAAGAAAGCTGAGCGCTGAAGATTTGATGGTTTTAAACTGTGGTGTTGGAGAAGACACTTGAGAGTCCCTTGTACTGCAAGGAGATCCAACCAGTCCATCCTAAAGGAAATCAGTCCTGAATATTCATTGGAAGGACTGATGCTGAAGCTGAAACTCAATACTTTGGCCACCTGATGCAAAAAGCTGACTCATTTGAAAAGACCCTGATGCTGGGAAAGACTGAAGGCAGGAGGAGAAGGGGACAACAGAGGATGAGATGGTTGGATGACATCACTGACTCAATGGGCATGAGTTTGAGTAAACTCTGGAAGTTGGTGATGGACAGGGAGGCCTGGCGTGCTGCAGTCCATGGAGTTGCAAAGAGTTGGACATGACTGAATGACTGAACTGAGCTGAACTAAAAACAAATTGATAAGAGGCAACAGACCAGATGTTCCATAAAAGTGGAGTGGAGATTTGATCCACGGGTATATTTGTAACTTTAGGAGAAGGGTTTGGATCCAAATATTATCTCTGGATGCCCAATTGCCCTTGAAGGGATGCCACCAACAGATAAACCTCTAGTAGGCATTGAGTGCCTGTCACCCACCCTAGTGGGTTCACTGAGAGATGCTGTTGTTGCACATGTTGCAGGAAACATGGAAGATGAAGGCCTGAATATCTAGAGAGATTGAATATTATACAGCATTTCTCTCCCAAAGGCCAGCTATTTTCTGGTTGTCCCTCCAGAAGATTGTAGAGGCAACACTGTGGGCTCGGACAGGGCTCAGGAAAAGAGCATGAAACAGGAGGGAAGGGGGCAGGGCACAACTTTTGAAAAAATGACATAACCCAAGGGCATAATGTAAACCGATTAAAATCAAATGGGTCCAAGATGACAAGTCAAATTCAACTAAACTTTGATCCTCTATCTGCAAGCTAAATGACACACCCAGAGGTTCCAGGACAGTTCCAAGGCACTGTCAAAAGGAGTGGGTGGTTCCCCAGTTGTTGGAATGATCCTCCCACTCATTAGCATATGAAATCACCCAGCCCTCTAAAACTAACCACATCACATTCCATGGCTGCTTCCCTCTGTGATGGCCCACACTCTTGGAGAGTGCTTCTCTCTGAATCCAAACAAATCCACCTCTTACCTATTGCTGTGTCTCTCACTGAATTTTTTGCAATGAGACATCAAGAGCCTGAGCTTCATTAGGTCCTGAAGCCACGCACCATGGGTTTTGGCCAGGCTCAAATCCTGGGAGAGATGAGCTGAAGGACAGTAAGAAAAAGCGGTGGGAAAAACGTGCCAAGGAATCCTCTTCATAACCTGATGGAAAATCTGCTAAATACCTGGCCTGTGCTCACAGTTTTCATTGGCCTAATCCTTGGCGTAAAGAAGATTAAGGACAGAGGAACCCCCACCAGCTTGGGAACCAGTTACTAAGTAGCCCCTGCCAGAGTCCCTCAATTGCACCCACTGCCACTCGCCTATTCACAGGGTGTTGGGGTTCTTTAATGGACCAGAACCTGGTGGTATGGAGTCGACGATAAGAAAGTAAAATAGAGAAAGAGAGAGAGAGAGACAAAAAAAGACCCGGGGACCTAAGCTCTGATGGAGCAAAGGTGCTTTAATGATTTTTCTATGAGTATATATAGGCTGTGGTACAATAAACTTCTTTCGGGAATGATAGAGATCAGAAAACCAAATGTACAGCAACCATTACCAAGGGAAAAAGGGGTAATGTTAGTCACAAGGTCAGGAGACAATCCATATCTCAAGAAAGGGGAACAAGACTAAGCAGTTTTGTCCCAAAGAGAATGTTTACTAAAGGAGACCCAAGCCTGCCTCACACAATGACCTCAGTCCCTGGGAGCAGCGTGCTGTTCGGCTTGAAGAGGGACAAAGGACTCACGAGAGACAGCACGTAGGAATCCTCCCGTCAAACATTCCCTGACAACAGGGTGTTCGAGGAAACAAGAAATGAGAGATTGTAAAGGAATCAAGATTTTGTTAGCCATATGTCCTTCCATCCATAGGAGTAAGGACATCCTACCTTAACCCGAGGTCTCCTGGAATCTGAGACTGAGCCCCGTGAGCTTCCTGCTGTTTATTTGTTTTTGCTGTCCCAGTTTCCAGCACGCTGGGCTTCTTGTCACTTCCTCTGCATTGGGTTTTCTTCTCCTTCAGCTTCCACTGTGGGTGTGAGGCTGCCAGGGCTAACACCATGACAGGCGGCCCGGACCTAAGTTTAGATTTCCCCAGAAATGGTAAGACTCCCTACCCCCATCAGGCCACCTGGAGCCAGCCAATCAATATGCGCCCAGTAAGAAAAAGGGAACCTATCAGGGGAAAGCTGAAAAGCCCGCGAACGCCCAAGTTTGAAAAAAGCCCGCAAAGGTTTGAGCCAATAAGATTACTTTGCAAACATGTAACCAATCCACTTAAGCCAGCTACCAACTGCTTATGCTCACCCTATAAATTTGTGTAACAGCTTGGGCTCAGCGCTTTCTGACCCTGCACCACTGCGTTGGTTGCGGCAGTAAGCCCTGACTCGAGTCAGCAATAAACTTCCCTTTTTTGCGGGTTGCATTGTCTTGGAAGCCATCTCTCTTCCCGCTCGGGGATTCGGACATCGGGCATAACAGTGGGAGCTTTGCCAAGTTGGGCTTTCTGCTGTGCTTGGCTTCTGCCTTGCAGGGGCTGAACTGAGGTTGTTTCAGCTATTTCAGGTTAAATCTGAGTCATGGCACCATATATGTCAGGGGAGTGTGTAACTTCCCCAGTTCTGTCTCACCACAGCAAAAAAATTTTTTAATTTTTTAATTGAAGGATAATGGCTTTACAGAATGTTGTGGTTTTCTGTCGTACATCAACAAGAATCAGCCATAGGTATACCCATGTCCCCTCCCTCCCAAACTTCCCTTGCATCTCCCTTCCCACCCCACCCTTCAGCCTGTTGCAGAGCCCCTGTTTGAGTTCCCTGAGTCATACAACAAATTCCCATTGGCTCTCTGTTTTACACATTGTACTGTACATTTCTATGTTACTTTCTCCACACACCTCCCCTTCTTACTCCTCTCCTCCCACCTTGACCATAGGTCTGTTCTCTATATCTGTTTCTTCATTGCCACCCTGAAAATAAATTCATCAGTGCCATCCCTTCAGATTCCATATATATGTGTCAGTATACAATATTTATATTTCTCTTTCTGACTTACGTCACTGTGTATAATGGGCTCTAGTTTCATCTATCTCATCAGAACACATTCAAATGCATTCCTTTTTATGGCTGGGTAGTATTGCATTTTATATATTACCACAACTTCTTTATCCATTCATCTGTTGATGGACATCTATGTAGCTTCCATGTTCTAGCTATTGTAAATAGAGCTGCAGTGAACATTGTGGTACACGTGTCTTTTTCAGTTTTTATTTTCTCAGGGTATATGCCTAGGAGTGGGGCTGCTGGGTCATATGGTGGTTTTATTTCTAGCTTTTTAAGGAGTCTCCATACCATCTTACATAGTAACTGTATCAGTTTACATTCCCACCAGCAATGCAAGAGTGTTCCCTTTTTTCCACACCCTCTCCAGCATTTACTGCTTGTAGACTTTTTGACAATGGCCATTCTGACTGGTGTGAGGTGGTATCTCATTGTAGTTTTGATTTGCATTTCTCTGATAATGAGTGATGTTGAGCATCTTTTCCTGTGCTTGTTAGCACCTGTATGTCTTCTTTGGAGAAATATCTCTTCAGGTCCCTTTCCCACTTTTTGATTGGGTTGTTTTCTTTTTTGGTATTAAGTTGTGATAAGCTGCTTGTATATTTTGGAAATTAATTATTTATCAGTTGTTTCCCTTGCCATTATTTTCTCCCATTCTGAGGGTTGTCGTTTTATCTAGTTTGTAGTTTCCTTTGCTGTGCAAAAGCTTTAAAGTTTAATTAGATCCCACTTGTTTATTTTTGTTTTTATTTCCATTACTCTAGGAGGTGGGTCATAGAAGATCTTGCTTTGATTTATGTCGTCGAGTGTTCTGCCTATGTTCTCCTCTAAGAGTTTAATAGTTTCTTGTCTTACATTTATGTCTTTAATCCATTTTGAGTTTATCTTTGTATATGGCATTAGATAGTGATCTAATTTCATTCTTTTGCATGTAGCTGTCCAGTTTTCCCAGCACCACTTATTGAAGAGGCTGTCTTTGTCCCATTGTATATTCTTGTCTCCTTTGTCAAAAATAAGGTACCCATAGGTGCATGGATTTATCTCTAGGTTTGCTATCTTGTTCCATTGGTCTATAGTTCTGTTTTTGTGCCAGTACCATACTGTCTTGATGACTGTAGCTTTGTAGTATAATCTGAAGTCAGGAAGGTTGATTCCTCCAGCTCCATTCTTCTTTCTCAAGACTGCTTTGGCTACTCGGGGTCTTTTGTGTTTCCATATAAATTGTGAAATTTTTTGTTCTATTCTGAGAAAAAAGCCACTGGTAATTTGATAGGGATCACATTGAATCTGTAGATTGTATTTGGTAGTATAGTCATTTTCACAATATTGATTCTTCCCACCCAGGAACATGGAATATCTCTCCATCTGTTTATGTCATCTTTGATTTCATTCATCAGTGTCTTATAGTTTTCTGTATACAGGTCTTTTGTTTTATTTTGAATCCTCACTACTTGCCTACTACAGGGAATAGCCCTGGTTGTCCAAAAGGTCATTAGTTATATTAAGATAAAAGAGGTTACACAGGGAGAGAATGAAAATCCAGCTCTTTTTTTGGGAAGACTCACAGAGGTCTTTAAGAACTTTACCCAGGCAGATCTAAAGAGTATGAAAGGAAGAGTCCTGTTGGCCCATTCCTTCATAACCCAGGCAGTCCCAGACATAAGGAGAAAATTGCAAAATCTAGGAAAAGGACCAGAGACCCCAATCTCTGATTTGGTGAAGGAGGCAAACAGGGTGTTTTTGAATAGGGACCAGGAGGAGGAAGCCAAAAGGGAGCAAAATGAAGCCCAAAAGGATAGGAGGATAGAGAGGCAGACCCAAACCTTGGCCCCAAAACAGGTTAAAATATTGGCCTTGATTCATCCTGCTGAGAAAGTCAATTCCTAGGCAGGTTGATAAGAAGTCTAGGGGTCCCCATGGAGAGAGGGGTTTGGACTTCTCAAGGAGGAAGAAAGGACAAACTTTTTTCCCCCTCTACATTCCTTAGGATTATATAACAATAATGTATCCTGCTTGAGGACCGTCTCTGAAAAAACCTTCTGGCTAATTCTGTTATCTCAAAATGTAAATCATGGGAGTAGGTCTGGTGAGGTCTTTACAACCTCTAGACATTCTTTTGATTCACTGTAATAACTAATTTGAGAGTATATAATTCCAGTGCTAAGGCTAGCAAGGGGGTACTCTTTCTACCCACTTCTGATGCCTATGTCAGAAGCTTTCTCTATCTCCTTTATACTTTAATAAAACTTTATTACACAAAAGTTCTGAGCGATCCAGCCTCGTCTCTGGCCCCGGATTGAATTATTCTCCTCTGGAGGCCAAGAACCCCAGCGTCTTTGTGTGATTCAGCAACAACCTTTCACTGCCACTATGCGAGAGTCATGGGGAGAGTAAGGAAGAAAGGATCTTAGAAATCCACTGTGGCTGAGATGCACCCAGCGTGCCTACTGCAGAGAGGATGGGCACTGGAAAGGGGAGTGCCCATATCGCCCTAAGGGAAGGTGTATGGAGACCCCCTACACCTGCTCCCTCTGTGTTAGTCCTGGGCAACCAGGACTGATGGTGCCCAGCGGCTTGAGAAATTCCCCTGAATGGTGATATCCAGATCACTCCTCTCGATCTTTGGGTGACTCTGTAAATAGAAGGTAAAGATGTGAACTTTCTTCTGGACATGGGGGCTGCCTTCTCTGTTCTTCCTTTCTGATTAGGACCTTTAGACTCCCTGAATAAAATGGTGATGGGGGTAGATGGAAAACCCCAAAGCTGAAATTTTACTAAGCCCCTCCTTTGTAAGGTGGGCAATTGGTAAGGGACCCACCCTTTCTTATACATCCCTGGTTGCCCTGCTCCCCTACTGGGGGAGACCTTCTTTGCCGCCTCCAGAACAGAGTGACTTGGGGAAAGCTAGAAACCGGTAATTTCCTTTGTCTTGTGTCTGAATATTTGCAGTTAGCTGTAGAAAAGGAGGAGTCCTTCCCTTTCTTAGATGAGGTCAGTCCCCAGGTGCAGGATGTCTCCAGTCCTGGGCTAACCATAAATATTTCATCAGCGAAGATTCTTCTGAGGCCAAATGCTCCTTACCCCTGAAAAAGACAATATCCCTTAAAACCAGAAGCTCTTGAGGGTCTTAGACCACGAGTTAACAAATACCAGGATATTGGAATTCTCATCTCCTGTGAGTCTCCCTGAAATACTCCAATCTTCCCTGTTAAGAAACCAGACAGATCTTACTGATTTTTCCAGGATCTAAGGGCAGTATAGTCCTGAACCCAAAAACACTCCTATACCAAGTCCCAGGAAATGCTAAGTATTTCTCAGTCTTGGACCTTAAGGATGCTTTCTTTTGCATTCCTCTCCATCCTAAATCCCAAAAGCTCTTTTTGCTTTTGAGTGGCGGGACCCAGGAACAAGGGAGGCCATACAACTTTGCTGAACTTGACTACCACAAGGGTTTAGGGACAACCCTCATATTTTTAGGACTTCCTTTGGGAAAGAACTAAGGGAATTAACCTTAACAAACAGTAATATAATACAGTATGTAGGTGACTTGCTCATAGCTAGCCTAGATTTTACCAGCTCTCAAATGAATACTATTAAAACTTTAAATTTCCTCTATGAAAAGGGTTATTGAGTATCCCCCCAAAAAGCTCAGATTAGTTTAATCCAAGTAAGATACCTTGGATTTATAATTACAGGGGGGAAAAGAATGCTTGACCCCTAGAGAAAATCCCTCATGTTAAGTACTCCCTACCCCCAAATGAGAAAACAACTTAGGGTTTTTTTTAGGGATGACTGGGTTTTTCAGGATCTGGATCCCTGGTTATGGGAATCTGGCCTGACCCCTATATGAAAAATTAAGAGGGAAAGAGGAAGAGCCACCTGACTGGGATGAGACCTGCAAGGTTGCCTTTAATGCCCTGAAAGAGTCTATCATTATAGCCTCAGCTTTAAGCCTCCTGAACCTGGAAAAGTCTTTCAGGCTGTATGTCTCTGAAAGGGTAGGAACTGCTCTTGGGATAATAGGGCAAATGATGGGGCCTGTATTACAACCTGTGGCCTACCTCTCAAAACAACTAGATGAGGTAGGCAGAGGATGACCCACTTGCCTAGGGGCAGTAGTGGCCACCGCTCTTATGGTTAAAGAAGCATCAAAGCTGATGCTGGGTCAGCCCACCACGGTGTATATACCTCACCAGTGCAGACAGTCTTGGAAACTAAAGGGGATAGATGGAGTGACAGGGGGAAGGATCACCCAATAACAAGCCCTCCAAGACACTCCAGAAATAAAATTAAGAGTCTGTCAGACTTTAAATCCAGTCACCTTAATGCCAGATCTCCATACTTCCCTTTTGGATCACCAATGCATGCAAATCATAACTAGTTATACTCTTCTCGCCCTGACCTATCAGAGACACCTTTATTTGACCCAGAGGAAGCATGGTACACAGATGGCAGTAGCTTTGTAGAAAAGGACAGAGGAAAGCAGGATATGACACAGTGAGCCTAGAAGAAACTAGGGACAGTGCCTTCCCCCAGGCACCTTAGCCCAGAAAGCTGAACTTTTTGCCCTGACAAGAGCTTTGGAATTAGGGGAAGAAAAGAGGATTAATGTATATATGGACTCTGAGTATGCTTTCCTCATCCTGCACACCCATGTAGCAATTTGGAAGGAAAAAGGGATGCTCAGTACTCGAAGCTCTCCTATTAAACACAAAAAGTTCATTCTCAGGCTCCTGGAGGTGGTCAAACTTCCTGCTAAACTAGCTGTCATCCACTGCAAAGGTTACCAAAAGGGACAAGAAAAGGAGGCCCAGGGAAATAGGAAAGCTGATAAAGAGGCAAAATGAGCCTCTAGGGAAGATACTCCTGTCACTGCTACCTGCCCCCCTTTCCCCAAGGAAATCCTGACTCCAAATTATACCCCAGAGGAATATTCCCAATATGCTGAGCAGTGCTGGGGGATTGGGTCACGTGGGTACTTCCAGACTGATCAGGCCCAAATAATACTCCCTGAGTCTCAGGTTTGCAAAATTACTAACTCCTCACATGAAAGTACCCATTTTAGGACAGATAATCTGGAAACCTTGCTCAAACCCATTCTCTACCCCAGTTGGCTATGGTCATCTGGCAGGTCACACAGAATTGTGTGAGGTATATAAGAAATAATCCAAAAACCAGACCCTTGCCACCTCCTCTAATTAAACCTGTCCAACATTGGGGATCATACCCAGGGGAGGACTGGCAAGGTGGATTTTACAGCCATGCCAAAGACCCAAGTGTTCTCTTATTTGCTAGTCTTTGTTGACACATTCACAAGATGGATTGAAGCATTTCCTACTAGAACAAAGAGAACTACAGAAGTCTGTAAAGCTCTGCTAAAGGAGATAGTGCCTCCACTCATCCTAGTGGCCTCAAGCCTCAGGGAAGGAGGAGAGAGCCAACCAGACTCTTAAAAGGGCTTTGGCCAAACTATGTCAAGAAACACATAATAAACTGATCCATATGTTACCCATAGCCCTCATGAGGGTACAGGCAGCCCCCAAATGACCACTATTATTAAGCCCTTATGAAGTGATGTATGGATGTCCATTCTTAACTTCTGACTTGCTTTTTGATGAAGACAGCAATGCACTCCTAAAACACATAATTGAACTGGGAAGGTTTCAACAAGAGCTCCAAAGATATAGAGAACAGGTCCTCCCTAGACCACAGGAGGACTTGAAAAGTCCCCAAGTACAGCTGAGGGACCAAGTATTAGTAAAGGCTTGGCAAGAGAAAGGGAGTCCAAACCCTCTGTTTGAGAAATGGACAGGGGCATATCAAGTTCTAGTAACCTCAACCTGTGTAAAAGTGAAGGGTCTATCTGCCTGGGCCCACAATTCTAGAATAAAACCCTATGATCTACAGGAGGGGGAGATGGGGACTGAGACTCCAAAGCCAGAGGACAACTACTCCTGTGAACTTGTTGAAGACCTCAGACTCTTTGTTCAGGAGGAACACCATCAAATCTCCCTCAGATAAGTAAACGCATCCTATGATGTTCCTCCTCATTCTGATCATGCCTCCCTGCACAGCTATTAATCTCTCCCTTAATGATGCATATAATCTTGCAAACCACACTGCTTCTCAACTCAACCTAACCATCTCTTACTGAATTTGTATTAATGATAGAAGCTGGGGATATGTCCAACCTATCCCAGGGTATCAGTGGCCCACCCTTCCAGCCCAGCTACACGCCATTACCCAATGCACACCATCTGGTCATGGCACGGCCTTTTGGGTAAAAGGGGAGAAAAACTTCACACCTTGGCATCAGCAATAGCTGTCTATATTTACTCCCATGATAACATCTGCATCCCACCCAAGCCCTTATTTTCTCTCTTGACTAATGTTCCCCAAGTGATCTTCCTTAACTGTCTCAAAAGCAACTCCCAAATAGTGGTGTCTGTGGGAAACCTGGGCAACTCATGATGCTTCATCCAGTCTGGCATTTCACATGATGTACTCTGCATATAAGTTAATTAAGCCGGGTGACCATATACAGCCTAATGTACTCCTTTCGAAATTTGGAACCAGTCCGTTGCTCCATGTCTGGTTCTAACTGTTGCTTCTTGACCTGTATACAGATTTCTCAGGAGGTAGGTCAGGTGGTCTGGTATCCCATCTCTTGAAGAATTTTCCACAGTTTATTGTGATCCACACAGTCAAAGGCTTTGGCATAGATAATAAAGCAGAAGTAGATGTTTTTCTGGAATTCTCTTGCTTTTTGGATGATCCAGTGGATGTTGGCAATTTGATCTCTGGTTCCTCTGCCTTTTCTAAATCAGCTTGAACATCTGGAAGTTCACGGTTCACATACTATTGAAGCCTATCTTGGAGAATTTTGAGCATTACTTTGCTAGCGTGTGAGATGAATGCAATTGTCTGGTAGTTTGAGTACTCTTTGGCATTGCCTTTTTGGGGATTGGAGTGAAAACTGACTTTTTCCAGTCCTGTGGCCACTGCTGAGTTTTCCAAATTTGCTGGCATATTGAGTGCAGCACTTTCACAGCATCATCTTTTAGGACTTGAAATAGCTCAACTGGAATGCCATCACGTCCACTAGCTTTGTTTATAGTGATGCTTCCTAAGGCCCACTTGACTCACATTTCAGGATATTTGGCTCTAGGTGGTTATCTGGGTCATGTTGATCTTTTTTGTTTAGTTCTTTGTATTCTTGCCACCTCTTCTTAATATTTTCTGCTTCTGTTAGGTCCATACTATTTCTGTCCTTTACTGTACCCATCTTTGCATGAAATGCCATGCACAATGTCAGTGACAATGGTCCTACAAAATCAGACCCTAGATTTACTGATTGTAGGGCAGGCGGCACTTGCCTCTATCTAATGGAGGAATGCTGTTTTTATGATAACCAGTCTGGGCAGCTCCAAGAAGATATCAAAGGACTTTTGAAACAGGCCACAAAGATCTGGCATTTGAGTTCAAGAGGTGTTTGGAGTTCTCCTTTCCCTTCTTGGATGGGGCCATTTCTGGGTCCAGTGATAATTATCTTATTAGGCCTCCTATTTGGCCCCTGTATACTCCAACTCCTTGCAAAGTTTATCTCCATCAGGCTCCAGCAGTTCCAAGCCAAATTGATGTTACTACAAGGGTGGAAGCTGGTTTCAGATACAGAACACCTCAACTTAGATCAGGTAGAGAAAGACTTCTGCTCTGCTAGGGAAGACTATACCCATGCACGGAAGGAAGAAGTTACAGAAGAAAGAGACCTCCGCCCTGAATCCCAATAAATATCTTGAGTATGAAGTGTCTCAGGGGGGCATTGTTAGGGGAAGTACACTGAGGGAAACCGCCCACCCTGGCCAGGCACCATACTAACCATTTGCATGAGCTGTTTTACCACAGGAGGTCCTGGTAAGGAACACGGAGCTAATAAGCTACCACCAACCAGAAGAGTTCAGGAAAGGTCAAAAGGAGAGAGCACGTGTCCAACCACCTCCCAGAATCCTTCTCGCTGACATCCATCTTGGTTGAGTGATGTGTGTGCCACCAGGAAGGACTCTGAGTCAGAATGATTGGCTAAAGACAACCCAGAAACGAATCCCCTCACCATAAAACCCGAGACTGGCAGAGCAGTTCTCCTGGGTTCCCTCACCCCACTGCTCTCCGCCTGGGTGCCCTTGCCTGATAAAGTCTCGGCTTTGTCAGCATGTCTCCTCAGACAAATCTTTTCCAAGTGTGAGACAGAAGCCCACTCTTGCGGCTCTGGAATGCGTCCCCCTACCTACAGCAGTTTCAGAGGGAAGGATTGTAAAAGGTTTGTTGGACCGGAGTATCTGCTCTCCTTTTGACCTTTCCTGAATTCTTCCAGTTGCTGGTAGCTAGTTAGTTCTGAGTTCCTTACCAGGACTTCCTGTTGTAAGATTATTCATGAAAGTGGTGTTGCTCACCAAAATCTAGGCTTTCTTTGCCCACTAAAGCTGAATAAAAAATACAGATACAGAGTTTGGAGGAAATAGAAGGGCTTTATTTCACAAGGGACTCATGCCTCCAGAACTGTGCCCACCCCTCCATGAGGAGTCTAGGGTCTTATATAAGATGGGGGCTTGCCTTTAGGAGTCAGTAATGAGGAACAAAGGGGTTAGGATTTTGATTTCTTCCTTTTGCATTGTTTCAAAGACAATCATAGGCTGGCGTCAGCAACCCAGTAATTGAGTCTGGCAGTTTGTTGGTTCTGGGGCCTTCTTTCTGATACTAACTACAAGGGAACGGGTGTTGTAAGGGTAAACACCAGACACAGGATGTATTTAGCATAGAGTCAAAGGAAAATAGGTGTGAAGTGTAGCTCCTGCAGAGTTAGGAGGCAGAAAAGCAAACTGATTAGTTATAGATATTCAGAGTTTGGAGCAGTTAAAGTAAAAAGACAGAGAAGGCAATGGTACCCCACTGCAGTACTCTTGCCTGGAAAATCCCACGGATGGAGGAGCCTGGTAGGCTGCAGTCCATGGAGTCGCGAAGAGTCAGACATGACTGAGCGACTTCACTTTCACCTTTCACTTTCATGCATTGGAGAAGGAAATGGCAACCCACTCCAGTGTTCTTGCCTGGAGAATCCCAGGGATGGGGTTTGCACAGAGTCGGACACTACTGAAGTGACTTAGCAGTAGCAGTAAAGTAAAAAGAAAAAAGAAAAAAACTAGGAATGTTCCTTCCTGCTCACTCTCTTATCTTCTTTGTTCTCAGGAAAGGAACATTGAAAAACTCACTCTTTCCCCCCCCACCCCCCCTTTTCGTTGCAACAGTGACTACTATCTTGCCTGGCCAGAGCGGGCAGTTTTGGTCAGTGGTTCCCCTAACTAAACAATTCAGGAAATTTATATCAAATACTGTTATCTAAGTATTTCAGAGAGGAGCTAAAGCAGAGGATATGGGGTAAGGCCTGTCCTAGGAAGGCCCCATAGGGTCCTGCTCCGTTATGATAAGGCAAAACTCACTTTTAGCTGATAAAAACTCACTTTTTTAGTTTAGTTTAAAAAAAAAGACAGTTGGATCAAAATTTTGTTTCTGGTGGATGGAATAAGTTAAAGTTACCTGCTCAGATGCCATAGCTTTTTAATATATTTGTGATAGCTCTAAAGATTTTTAATCTACCTAGTTTCCAAGTATCTTTTCCTTTTTTCTAGTAAAAGTTACCTGAATGAGATTTGCATTTCAAAGATATGGGCTAGATATGATAAGAGTTCCTGGAGAAGACTGGGTGTACATTTACATCTTAAAGACCAAGGAAAGAAAAGCAAGTTCTCCAAGGAGGAATTTTATTTTCTAAATCCAGAATTCTATGAGACCTACAAGCTTTTGAGATGAAGGGAAATTGTTTCTTAAGCTGCAGTCAGTTCTTAAAAGAATAGTTGTTTTTAATTCCTTAAAGAAATGCATCTCAACCTGAATACTTCAAAGGGCTGACTGACCCACCCGTCCAATTATATTATCTTCAATTTCCTTCTTTTTTATCAGGAGAAAATCTTCAACTAAGATAGAAATGAAAAGAAACCTGTAAATTGACCATACTTCAATAAAAACAAATAAATAAAAGATTGAATTGCTCAAATTAAAAAAAAAAAAAAAAAGAATCCTATGTTCTATACATAGATCATAGCTGTTTCTCCTCGGAATGTTTTTCTTCTCTCTGGGTATATAGTGTCTTTTAGCTTAGGGGAGAATGCCTTAAAAAACAGGATGCCAAACATAATCGCTCTCCCAAAATCCAGAGTCACTCACAAAAGTCACCAAGATACCTAGCTAATTCCCCTGAGAGCTGGCAACAGTAGGCCCTCAGCTATAAATGGGGTGCAACCTTGTTTTGGGCTAGTCTCAGGCTACCAACAACTAATGTTGTGGTTGGACTGTTGTAGGAAAGAGGACCCCTTCCAGGGCCCGAAACTGGGCTCTTGTCTAACACTCAGAAATGAATTGTCCAAGGAGAGGCATGTGCTGACAAAGCAAGAGATTTTATTGGGAAAGGGCGCCCGGACGGAGAGCAGGAGGGTAAGGGAACCCAGAAGAACTGCTCTGTCACATGGCTTGCAGTCTCGGGTTTTATGGTGATGGGATTAGTTTCCAGGTTGTCCTTAGCCAATCATTCTGACTCAGAGTCCTTCCTGGTGGTGCAAGCCTTGTTCAGCCAAGATGGACACCAGAGAGAAGGATTCTGGGAGTGGTTGGACAGGTGGTGTCTCCTTTTGACCTTTCCTGAACTCTTCTGGTTGGTGGAGGCTTATTAGTTCCCTGTTCCTTACCAGGACCCCCTGTCATAAAACAACTCATGCAAATGGTTACTATGGTGCCTGGCCAGGGTGGGCAGTTTCAATCAGTGTGCTTCCCCTAACAACTCCCCACTGAGAGACTTCATACTCAAGATACTTCTTGGGAATTGGGTCGAAGGTCTCTTCTGTAACTTTTTCTTGCTGTGCATGGGCATAGGCCTCCCTAGCAGAGCAGAAGTCTCTCTCTACATGATCTAAGTCAAGGTATTTTTTGCCTGAAACCAGCATTCATCCTTGTAATAACAGCAATTTAGTTTGAAACTGTTAACTTCTCTCAGAGATGAAATAGAAAGGGGCCAAACAGGAGACCTAACAGGATGGTCATCACTGGTCCCCAGAAACAGGAGGCAACATTTGGGGTGAGGGCTGCAGGGTTTGTGACTTTTTTTTTTTTTTGATTGGTTGGTGGTGAAGCAACAGAGCTGTGCTCCAGGAATCTTGTGTTTAGTCTGAAGTTACCATCCTCCACCTGCGTGGGGGCTCCAGGTCTGTAGAACTCAAAGACATTGTTATGCGTATTTCTCTGAGTAGGAACCAGGATCCTGTCTCAAGGCTGTACCACCATTTGATTGTTTCTCCTGTTTCTGTATCCCCTCCCTTCCCTGATTAGCAATTGCTTGAATCCACCCTTTGGAACTCAGGGAAGGTCAAGGAGGCTGAATGAAGCCTATATCCTACAGATAAGAAATGGAGAACACATAGCAGATCTGCACTCCAGAGCCCCACAGAGTCCTGCTCAGTTTTAATTTAGGGAACAGGACAACTATGACTGTGATAACTTTCTGTCAAAATGGGGCATAGGACTGCCCCAGCTTGGAGAATAAACACTGAATTGGAAGTATTCCTGAGTTCCAAGTCCTAGATCTGAGCCTTGTATGATTAAAATCTCAGTCCCTTGGTCTGCCATTTTGTTGTAACAGACCCAATTAGAAGCAGCTGGAGGAGGGATAACTGGAGTTTTAATAGACAAAATAAATCTCTTTTCTTTTTAGAAGAATAGGCCTGAAACTCAGTCTGGACCTGGCACTTCGGGGAGACTTGTAGCCAGGTAGCTAGTTGCCTAGTTTTATAAAAAGTAAAGTTGCAGTTATTAGCTTCAAGCAGACAATTGTTTTGAGAATGGTGGCATTTAAGCCTGACACGACTCAGAAAACTCAAGTGTTTAGCAATACAACGTCTAATCTGAAATTGCACCCATAATATCATTTCTCAGGATATCTGGGAAATAGTTATTTTCCAGGATGTCCAAACCATAGCTACTCTATTTTGACTTTTAATTGTAAAATTTTTCTTAATAGCCAAACCAGATGTCACCATTAATGACGTCAGTGTTTCTCTAGGTATGAGAAGATGCAAGAATTGGGACTCATAAAATCTTCTCCTGAAAAGATCTAACTATCTGAAGGCCTGTTCTGCCAGTTTTTTTCCCAGAGCACAGAGTGCCTCATTCCTGATTTTCACCCTGAACTCCTTTCAGGGGCATTGAAAGTCAGCAGTTGCAGTAGCCATGATTTAATCTCTGGAGATGTAGATGGCAAGTGTCAGTCTTCAGTTGGCCGAGCCCCTTTTTGCTTATAAACTTGACCATGATTTTGAGGGGGGCATTTCATGACCATTTTATCCCATGGTGCTGAGAATGTCCATTGTCAGGTTTGGCAAAGATTCTGTTGACAGGCCACTCAATGTGCTGTTACTGGACTAGGCCATAAAACAGCATCCAAAATTCTCTGGACCACCTGTCTTACCAAATCTTTATCTTCCAGGGAAATTATATATTGGCACCGCCGTCTATAAGGCACATAGCCCACTTTTCTAGTGTTACTAGACTGATTGTCCTTAGTATGATTTAATTGTTTCCAACACAGAGGAGGCTTTAAACCTAAATTACCATAGCCTGGTGTTACCTATATAAATTCATCCCATAATTGTGGGAGATTTTTTCCTCCTTTGCTGAAACTTTGCTTGTTGCTCTGATTGAGCTTGAGTAATAGAAGCTCAAATTTATGGCCAGAGTCAGAGCAGGCATTATTAATTGGCCTGGTGAGGGAATCCCATCTAGTAATATCACAGTGACCTGAATATGACTATAATTTTTTTTTTAAAGTAAATTTTCTCAGGGCCAACCAGGTAGATAGAGCCTTATAGTAGAGAAATTTACCAAGGTAACCCAGAACTAGATACAGGTAATTGGCCACAAACCCAACAATTGGATTGATTTCTAAAACTAGCATAGGATCAGGTCTATGGTAGAAAAGCATTTGATTTATATGCAAAGGTCTAAGAAGTCAAGAAAACATTATAAATGATCATAAGAATCAGGTCCAGCATCTTAGGCAAGCTGTCTACGTCTGATGTCGTCGTCTTCTCATCCTGGTGTAGTGTAGTTTCTCCTCTGAGCATCATTTTAAGGTGAGATAGGGTTAGCTGTCTTCTCTATAGACCAGTCCAGTGTAGGGGCCTTTGGAAGTGGGAATTAGTCTAAGAGTTAATTTCCCTTCAGTTTCATTGTGCATGAGCTAGTTAAGAGTACCTGATTTAAAAAAAGTCTTTCCATCCAGGTTGGAGACAGTCCCTTAAATTATGTCTTTTTCCAGTCCTGGTTGCAGGTCATAAGGCATCTGATCTTCATCCAAAGACAGATTACTGAGATAAGCTTCAGAAACAAACAGGGTGTTCTTTAAGAATTCAATTAAATTTTACATTAATATCACATAACAGCAAAGAACTATCTAAGAAATGATTCTTACTACATGCAGACCTTCATTAACAAACTAGGATTTAACATTTATTGAAACATCTTTTTCTCCCTAAAATTACCCTTATTTTTATACAACCAAATTAAGGCTAGCTTGTTTGCAAAATAGGTCTGTTCTCACTAATTTTGATCTGATGATTTATATAACCATAACTCATCATAGACTTAATTTTGCTGAAACATTTATAGAATCTCAGACCAAACTTTTAAAATAAAACAGGGCTGGGAAACTCACACCAAAGGCTTATCACAGATTTTGCCTAATAAATCTAGGTGAATTCTTCCCTTTCTAAGGTCTCAAAAATTCCTTGAGATTTTTGTACCTGTTAGTGAGATAACCTTCCTAGCTCATTTGATAAACTTACTGGAAACCTAAGAGTTTCAAATTTCTGGAGGAGTCAGATAGAGAGAAAATAATTATTTTGTTTATAACATATAATTTTACCAAATTATTTTCATAATTAGTTTGAGAGGAAGGTTTTCCCTACTCCCAGAAAACACAAGATTCAAACCTGTAATTTTTCCGATAGAAACCAGAAAAGTTATAAGCATATTCACTGGTTCATTCAGTCCTTTGTTAACTTTTGTGAAGTCATCAGGTTTTTCATTAGAATACCAGGACATATCAAAATGTTAAGAACTCTATATAATTTCTAGGTAATCTGTATTAGTAATTTTACCATACATTATAACATGAGTGGATTTATTACTCATTTGATAATATTTTTCATGTAATTTAACCAACCAAATAAACACAGTTTAATATCTCTCTTTGGGATGTTTCAAGGGCCCTCTGAAGCACCCCAAAGTTAGCTAGAGGTCAATGGAACTTCAAAAGAAGAATTCAATTTAGGAAGTTTTATCAAAAAGATCAATTAACAGGGTTTAGAACATTTAGTCAGATTTAGTCAATGCTGATGGGTGTATCATTTAGCTTGTTGATGTGTCACAATGGGCACCAAGGCTCAAGGTCTGGTGAAAGTCAGCTCTGCCATCTTGGACCTAGTTGGCTCTAACCAGTTTTCTTATCATTCCTAACAAAATCCATTTATCTAACTAATTGTAATCCAATTTTAGAAAATCCTGATCATGCATAACTCTTTTTAGTATTTTTTATACCTTTTTTTCTTACTGAAAACACACTTCCTACTTTCCTTTAGCAACCAAGAACTAACTTTTATATTAGCATTTTATAGATTGGTGAGCATAAATACCAGTGATAATTTCTAAAACCTTTGCTTTCTTAGAACATTTTAGGATGGCACCAAACATTATTCATTTATAGTCCCAAATCTCTTTAGTTTTTCTGTAAAAGGAAATCAGTGTTTGGTAGTAAATGTTTCAACATCTTATTTTATTTGGAAATGACCTAATTATTCAATAGACTTTCAATACTTAGTTTAGCACAACCTTTAGAAATTTAAGTTACCCCAATCTGGAGAGACTATTTTAGACAGATATCCCTAAAGCATAATTATTCATAATAGAGATTATCTAAAAGCTCATATCTCATTTACTTTTTTTTTTTTAGAAGTTTCTTCACTCGAGGTAATGTCCTTGTTGACAAACTTATAACAGATATAATAATATTTAGCTTATATTAAACCAAGGTACAATGAAAATATTCTATTTAATGTTAATTATTCTAAGACATGTCTACATTAGTAGGTCAACAAACAAACATTAATATCAAGTATTTAATACTGAATATTTAACAGTTCATATGAACCTGGAATTTATTGTTTAATTTAGAATTATTTGATTTGTAAGCGCTTACCTTTCTTTAAACCAATTAAATAGAGCTCATTTACAAATTAATCTCAAAAATACTACTCAGAGACAAAGACATACCAAGACATATTTAGACAGACACAGTGCAAGATCTAGCTTCATTTTCTAAGTTTAGTCATGAATTAGACATTACAATATAAAATTTACTAGTTTACAAAAAAAACAGTTGGAATAAATAAAAATTTTAAAGGCTTTTTCCTATTTTCCCTCAGTCTCAGGAGATAGAGATGGTCTGGATAAGTGTTCCTGAAAGCCCTGGTCTCAAGGCACAGGGAAAGAAAATCAAGTTCTAACAAAATGGTGGCAGGTCTAAACCAAATGGTGACCAGACAAAGCAAAATGGCCATCAGAAATCACAACACAGAACACAGAGTTAAAACACACATATAGACCTGGCTGTCCTCATCAGACACTCCCTTAAATACAAGAATACAGTCTCTCAGAAAACCTCCTATAGAGACACAGAACTTCAGATCCAAGTACTAACAGAGCAAATGAAAATATCTCAGGTCTTCAAAGATTTCAAAGGGAGGAAAGGAAGCCAGGTTGAAAGAAGGGGGAGGAGGCGGGAAAGGGGGCAAAAGGGGTGGCCTTACAGACGTCTCCTGCCACCTGCAGATACCCAGGTGTTATGGGACTTTACCCTGGGCCTCCAGAGAAGGGAGGACTGGAACTCAGCCCAACCAGAAATCAGACTAGAACAGAACCAGAATTCGAGTTCTCTGCGAAGAGGAGGTGATCAGTCTCCAATCCTCAGCTCAGGCTGAGGCCCTTCGACCAGATTCCTGCATCCAGGACCGGGGGACTAGAAAAACGGGGAAGGATAGGAAGGGTTAAGGAGAGGAAAGAGAGGGGGAAGGGGAGAGAGGTCAATAAAGGCTCTCGTTCCTTACCCGGTCGGGGCACTCTGGCCAGTTGTCCGCATCAGGAGGAGACCAGGGACAAAAGGATCCCAGTTGTGGCCACTGGGTCTGGTCCATTGGCAGGCAAGCTGACCCCTGAGTACCCCGAGTGGTCAGGATGTCAGTCTCAGTGAAGAAGAGTCCCCACCAGAGTCGCCATTTGTTGCAGGAAGGGGGACCCCTTCCAGGGCCCGAAACTGGGCTCTTGTCTAACACTCGGAAATGAACTGTCCAAGGAGACACATGTGATGACAAAGCAAGAGATTTTATTGGGAAAGGGCGCCCGGACGGAGAGCAGGAGGGTAAGGGAACCCAGGAGAACTGCTCTGCCACATGGCTTGCAGTCTTAGGTTTTATGGTGATGGGATTAGTTTCCGGGTTGTCCTTAGCCAATCATTCTGACTCAGAGTCCTTCCTGATGGTGCAGGCCTTGTTCAGCCAAGATGGATGCCAGAGAGAAGGATTCTGGGAGGTGGTCGGACAGGTGGTGTCTCCTTTTGACCTGGTTGGTGGAGGCTTATTAGTTCCCTGTTCCTTACCAGGACCTCCTGTCATGAAACAACTCATGCAGATGGTTACTATGGTGCCTGGCCAGGGTGGGTGGTTTCAATCAGTGTGCTTCCCCTAACAGAACCAGCTTTTTTAGTTCTTACAACTGCAAGATGCCCTTTAGCAATAACTATCAGCAAACTGAAAAAATAGAGGCTATTTACAAGACCTAGCAATTACCCAGCACAGTTGGGGCCACACAACAAGGTCACAGGGAGACACATACAGACCTGGAGTTCTGCTTTTGTCGCAGAAAGGGAAACTCCCTCTAGGGCCCAAAAGTGGGCTCTTATCTAACACTCAGAAATGAATTGTCTGAGGAGACACGCAAGCTAATGAAGCAAGAGACTTTATTGGAAAGGGCACCTGGGAAGAGAGCAGTGGGGTAAGGGAAGCCAGGAGAACTGCTCTGCCACGTGGCTCAAAGTCTCGGGTTCTATGGTGATGGGATTAGTTTCCTGGTTGTCTTTGGGCAATCATCCTGAGCAGAGTCCTTCCTGGTGGGCATGGCTTGCTCAGCCAAGATGGAGGCCAGTGATAAGGATTCCAGGAGGTGGTCTGACATGTGGTGTCTCCTTTTGACCTTTCCTGAACTCTTCCGATTGGTGGTGGCTTATTAGTTCCATTTCCTTACTAGGACCTTCTGTCATAAAATAACTCACACAAATAGTTACTATGATGCCTGGCCAGGGTGGGCGGTTTCAGTCAGTGTTCTTTCCCTAACACTTTTATTGGGGTTGAGAGGGAGTGCTTAGGGGTTTGGGGCCTCACTTTTTATTTGTGAATTTACTCTATAAGAGCAGGGATTTAAAGAACAGGATGAGAAAAAACAAAAACCATGTAGACCAATTGATTAGTTATTTAAATCCACCAGAATCTCTAAAACGAAGTGTTACCAAGTCCAAGCTCAGTCAGCACACCGCAAGACAGGCCAATAAATCGGAGAGACAAAGTGTTAAGACAAGAAATGCAACTTTATTTGGAAAGCTGACTGACTAAGATGACAGACCAATGTCTCAAAATAGCTACCTTATGGAGTCTGGATGCCAGATTCTTTTATAGAACAGAGAAATGGGGAGGTGAGGAAGTAGTTAAAAGGCAGTTAATCTTGCAAAGGGGCTTCCCTGGTGGCTCAGAAGGTAAAGCATCTGCCTGCTATGTGGGAGACCGGGGTTCGATCCCTGGGTCGGGAAGATCCCCTGGAGAAGGAAATGGCAACCTACTTCAGTATTCTTGCCTGGAAAATTCCATGGATGGAGGAGCCTGGTAGGCTACAGTCCATGGGGTTGCAGAGTTGGACATGACTGAGTGACTTCACTTTCACTTTCAGTCTTGCAAATATCTCCTGGAATAGCCAGCCTCAGGGAAGGGATGTGTTGATTTCTTCCTCCCTGTAGTCATGCACAGATGGACAAGACATTTGAACAAAGACATTGAACATCCTGAACAAAGACATTTTGGTTTAAAATATTTCTCGCTCCAGAAGTCAGGAGATCTCCTCAACCACACATGAGCAGAAAAGCAGAAAAGGAGAGTGATGCTAATTAATGCCAGGCTACCCATATGCCTTTTCAGTAAAACCCATCTAGGTTTAAAGATGCGTGCACACACGTAGGAGGATCCTGAGATATACCAAATATGGACCGTGAACCAGGCCAATCAAATGACTGGCCAAAGGAAACCCAGAAGAAATGCACTATAAAAGTAATTCAAACCACTATGAGAGTGAGACTCAGGGACTCTCCTTCTGAGCCTGCCCGTGCATCTATCCACACATACTGTCCTTATTTTTTCCCTCTTAATAAATACTTCACTTGTTTAACTAGTTTCCATCTTTGTGGGAATTCTTTTCTGCAAAGCTGAAGGGCCAGGGCTCTTGTCACTGACGACTGGTCTACTGGCCCTCACCATGGCAACCTGGCTCAATCTCTGGCTGGGAATGGAAGCCCCACTTCAAGCTGTTGCAAGCCGAGGAGATCATTCATACATAATGGCCTGCTTCAGGTGACCCTGCCCTTCTGCCTGAATGTTAAACCTTTGCTACAAAGGTCCATTGTCACTCTGAAAGTGACGGGGCGATCCAAATCTAGGAATAATTTTCTTTAGGATTGTTTTAGTCACTTCAGTTGCCCTCTCTGTTCTAGTGGGGAAGACTTCTATCCATCAGTAAAGTTATCTGTAAAGACTAGTAAGTATCTGAAGCCCTGAAAAGAGGGCATCTGAGTGAAATGTGTTTGCCAGTCCTCTCTTGGATAAGTCCCATGATGCTGGACTGGGCTAACAAAAGGGGGAGGCTTGACACTGCCTCCAGGATTATGGGTGACACAGGCTTGAGGGACTCTTTTCATTTCCTCCAGGAGTCCTTTCCCTGTAAAAAGTCAGAAAACAATGATAGACACTGCATCTCTCCCCAGAGGGAGAGAATCACGTAGCCCTTCTTTAACAGTTTTCCATTGTTCAGAGAGAAGTATGAGCCATATCTGATCTACGTGCCACCAACCATCTGTTCTCTTAGTTCCCCTCTATCTCATGTCCAGTTCTCTTTTGAAGTTGAGTAACTGGGTGTAACATTAGAAGGGGTAAGAGACAAGGTTAAAGCCATTTCATTTATGGGCATCAGGGCTGCTTACTTTGCTTCCTGATCTGCTCTGTCGTTTCCTCAGGAAATTTTGAGAATTTCCCTTTTGGTGCTCATGGCAGTGGATGACTGCTACATGTTTTGGTTTCTGGACCACTTCTATGAGATGTAAAATCTCAGTCTCATACTTTACAGGGGAGTTTCTTACATTTACAAGTATTTTCTCTTTCCAGATAGCTGTGTGGGCATGTAAAATAAGGAAGGTATATTTTGAGACTAGGTATATATTTATAATCTTTCCTTCCCCTAGGATTAAGGCTTGGGTTAGAGCTATCAGTTCAGCCTTTTGGGCCAAGGTGTTAGGTGGCAAGGGTTTTGCTTCTATGATGCTATGAGTGCTCACAATCGCATACCCTGCTCTCCTGACCATCTCTAACAAAACTCCTGCCATCAGTAAACCATTCTTCATTAGGACTTTCTATGGCCTGGGTCTGTTAGGTCAGACCTGTGGGCATAGACCTTGCCAAGGGTTTGGAGGCAAGAATGTGTTAGCTCTGGGTTTTCAACAGGCATTAAGGTAGCGAGGTTAAGAGTATGGCAGGTTTTGAGGATTAACTCTGAGAAGTCAAGGAGCAAAGCCTGGTACTTGATAAGGCAGCCTTCGGTTGGCCAGCAATTTTGTATATGGGCCTTTAGTGTCTTCATACAGGGGCTTAGCCATTAGCCTGAATCCTGGAATCTAAACTGTACAAAATCCTGCCATGCCCTAAAAGGTATGGAGATGTTTCCTTAGTCTTTGGAGTGCTTAGGCCTAATATAGCTTGTTTTTTATCTGGAGATAACTGTCTATATCCAGGGTTAAAATATATCCCAGATACTTAACTTGTTGCTTTGTGATTTGTGCCTTTTTCTGAGAGACTCTAATCCCAGGCCCCAAGGAAATTAATTAAATTAATTACTTAATTAAATTAATGGTATTTTGATCTGAGACCTCCATGGAGGGATTACCTGTTAAAGTATCATCTATGTACTGTAGAATACACCTTCTTCTAGGTGTATTTCCCTTAGTTCCTTTCCCAGGGCCTGGAGAAACAGATGTGGACTGTCCTGAAACCCTGGAGGCAATACTGTTCAGGTACATTACTGTGTTCAGCCTGAGTCAGGCTTAATCCACTCGAAGGCAAACAGATATTGTGATGAGGAATGAAGTGAGATGTAGGAGAAGGCATCCTTGAGATGGTATACAGTAAACCATTTAGCATCCTCAGGGATTTCAGCTAATATGTAATAAGGATTGGCCACGAGGGGATGCATAGCAACCACTGCATCGTTCACTGGTCTGAGGTCTTGTACCATGTTATATTCCCCGTTTGGCTTCGCAATTAGAAGGACAGGAGTGTCATGTGGGGACTGGCAGGGCACCAAGAGGCTATGCCTAGGAATTTATCCATGAGGGGTTGTAAACCCTTCTTTGCTTCCAACTTTATAGGACAGAGATCTGGGAGACCCTGACTCCAGTAAGAATTTCACCCTTCAGTGTCCTTTGCCACTGCATCCAGGATCCCTTCTGGAGGCTCTGAAGCAAGAGGGGTTTCAAGTAGAGTGTAGCTCCAGTATCCATCAGAATTTGTAAGGTTGCCCATTAATTTTAATTTTAGTTTGCCTTGGCTGTTTAGGGGAATAACTAACAGCAGTTTATCAGAGTCTCATCAACCATATGAGGGGCCCATTTGGCAACCTTCCTTTAAGAGTAGATACGGGGTGTCAAATACGTTCAAACTTGGCAGACTTTTGTTAACAGTCTTACGATCTCTTCAGAATGAAAAGGCAATTCAGATACAGGATTTGATAGAAACATTGACCAATACTGCCTGCCCTGGCTGGGCCCAAAAGTAGCCAGCTTGCATGAATTCTCTTAACAACAGGAAGCCCTGGTAAGGAATGGAAAATTAACAAGCTACCACCAACCAGAAGAATTCGGGAAAGGTCAAAAGGAGAGAGGAGACACCAGTCCATATGTCTTACCAACCTCCCAGAATCCTCCTTGCTGGAATTCATCTCGGTTGAGCCATGTGTGTGCCACTGGGTTCCCTTACCCTGATGCTCTCTGCCCAGCCGGGCGCCCCTTCACAATAAAGTCTCTTGCTTTGTCAAAATGTGTGTCTCCTCGGACAATTCATTTTCAAGTGTTAGACAAGAGCCCACTCTTGGACCCTGGAAGGGGTGTCCCTTCCTGCAACAAACTGGTTTACTGAGTACTGGTAAAGGAGGAGAGTAGCAGGTAGTAGTGAAACTGAGCAACTCAGACTGGGACCTGAACCCATGGTCTTTTCATTGAGATCATTACCACTACATTCCCTGGTGGCTCAGATGGGAAGGAATCTGCCTGCAATGTGGGAGACCCAGGTTTGATCCCTGGGTCATGAAGATCCCCTGGAGAAGAAAAAGGCAATCCACTCCAGTATCCTTGCCTGCAGAATGGGGTCACAAAGAGTTGAACATAACTGAGAGACTAACAATACATTCCAGTTTCTCCCAGTGCAGTCCATTTCAAAATATGAGAACAGCCTTGGGAGAAACACACTTCATAGACAGAGTGTGGGCTATCTCAGAAGGCTAAAGGCCCCCATATATGCATGGTGGTTAGTTTTCGTGGGCTGGGTAACTGCCTAAGCTAATGAGTGGGAGGATTATTCCATCTATTTCAGGGAAGGAGCAGAGATTTCCAAGAATTGGGCCACTGTCGACCTTTTGACTTTTTATGGTTGGCCTCAGAATTCTCATGGTACTTGAAGGTGTGTCATTAAGCACATGCTAATGTATTACAATGAGTGTATAATGCAGCTCAAGGTCTACTGGAAGTCGAAACTTCCACCATCCTGGACCTAGCTGGTTCTAACCATCTTCTGTCGTATTCTCAGGGGTTATGTCATTCTTTTTTTAACTTTTTACTTTATATTGGACTATAGGTGATCAACAATGCTGTGCCAGCCTCAGGTGGACAGCAAAGTGGTTCAGCCACACACACACATGCATTCATTCTTTCTCAAACTTCCCTCGCATGTTCAGTTCAGTTCAGTTCAGTCACTCAGCCGTGTCCGACTCTGCGACCCCATGAACCGCAGCACGCCAGGCCTCCCTGTCCATCACAAACTCCCGGAGTTTACTCAAACTCATGTCCATCGAGTCGGTGATGCCATCCAGCCATCTCATCCTCTGTTGTCCCCTTCTCCTCCTGTCCCCAATCCCTCCCAGCATCAGGGTCTTTGCCAATGAGTCAAACTCTTCGCATGAGGTGGCCAAAGTACTGGAGTTTCAGCTTCAGCATCAGTCCTTCCAATGAACACCCAGGACTGCTCTCCTTTAGGATGGACTGGTTGGATCTCCTTGCAGTCCAAGGGACTCTCAAGGGTCTTCTCCAACACCACAGTTCAAAAGCATCAATTCTTCGGCACTCAGCTTTCTTCACAGTCCAACTCTCACATCCATACATGACTACTGGAAAAACCATAACCTTGACTAGACGGACCTTTGTTGGCAAGGTAATGTCTCTGCTTTTTAATATGCTATCTAGGTTGGTCATAACTTTCCTTCCAAGGAATAAGTATCTTTTAATTTCATGGCTGCAGTCACCAACCGCAGTGATTTTGGAGCCCAAGTCCCTCCTATGTAGGTTGCCATAAAATATTGAGCAGAGTTCCCTGCGCTACACAGCAGGTCCCTGCTGGCCATTCATTCCAAAAATAGCAGTGAGTACACATCAATCCCCAAACTCCCCAGCTATCCCTCCCATCCACCCTTTCCCCACTAACCTCATAACCATAAGTTCTCTTAGTCTGTGAGTCTGTTTCTGTTTTGTAAATAAGTTCATTTCTTTTTTAGATTCTGCATATAAGTGATATCATATGATATGTGTCCTTGTCTGCCTTACTTCACTCAATATGACAATTTCTAGGACCATCCATGTTGCTACAAATGGCATTATTTCATCCCTTTTCGTGGCTGAATAATACTCTAATGTATATATGTACCATTTCTTTATGCATTCCTCTGATAATAGACATTTAGTTTCTTTTCATGTTCTGGCTACTGTCAACAGTGCTGCAATCAACACTGGGGTGCATATATCTTTTGGAATTATGGTTTTCCCTGGATATATACAAGCCCAGGAATGGGATTGCAGGATCATATGATAACTCTATTTTTAGTTTCTTTCCTTTTTTTTTTTTTTGACTGCTCTGGGTCTTCCTCGCTGTGCATGGATTTTCTCTGGTTACTGCCAGTGGGGGCTACTCTCTAATTGCGGTGCATGGGCTTCTCATTGCAGTGCCTTCTCTAGCTGCAAAGCATGGGCACTAGGGCACGTGGGCTTCAGTAGTTGTGGTGCACAGGCACAGTTGCTCCACAGAATGTGGAATCATCCCGAACCAGGAATCAAACCCATTTTTACTCCATTAGCAGGCGGATTCTTAAGCATTGGACCACCAAGTTGTTCCTAAATTAGCTTCTAAAGTGTTGATGTCAGCTCACTGGAGCCTTGTCACTGGTTAAAGAAACTTTTTCACCTAAGAATCAGATAAGGGCTGGAGGTAGATTGGGAGTGGGAGGTGGGGTGGAATGGGGCCAGTAGTAAAGACTTGGCCAATAGGGCCAAGGGATAGTTGAAGTTTCTGAAGACCACCGAGTATAAAAACAGGTTTTACAATATCATGTCTTTGAATATTACAGCTTGTTTCCTGAGAAAGCATTTGGGAAAGAGGCCCCAGCAGAAGGCCCCAAGAGAGATCCCAGAGCGTCTTCTGTTCTGGGGATGTTGAGGGTAAACAAACAGTGATGAGGATGACGACAGAAAGCAAAAAAGGGGAACTAGTATTGCTTGGATACCCACAATGCACCAAGGATGGTGCTAGCGTAGAAATTATCTTTTAATTTTCAAAAACCTTGAGTGTAGTGGCTCTCAGTCAGGGGAAATGTTACCCCAAGAGCAGATTTGTCAATGTCTAGAGACATTTCTATTTTCACAATTAGGGGATGCCACTTGGCATCTAGTGGGTAGAGGTCAGGGATGTTGCTAAACACCCTATCATGTATGGGACAGGTCCTAACATCGAGAATTATTTGGCCCCAAATGTCAATAGTACTGAGGCTGAGAAATCCTGCTTGAAGGATAGACGTATTAATTTCCATTTATACAGATGAGGAATCTGTAGTTCTGAGAAGCTACCTGTCATTCAAAATTAGCCTAATACAGTTCCAAAGCCCTGCTCTTTCACCATGCCATAGTGATGGGAACAGTGATGGGAATGAGGGTGAGAAAGGTAAAGAACCAGGGCACTAGCTGCTGCTCAGAAGATATTTGTTGGAGGGATGAGCACAAGAAAGACAAGGGGTGATAGCGGATGGGAATGATCTTTCTATTACCACCCTGACACACTTCTCTGTCCTTGTTCCACAATCCAAAATGGAGTCTGGATTATGATAATGAAGGCAATCAAATGATGGGGAAAGGTGGCCTCAAACCTCTCTGCTCAGTCTCAGGAGGAGTCTGATGCCAGTGTCTGCACCTCTAAATGGATCTAGAAGTACGGGTAGTGCCCTGGCACACTCTCGTCCATCCCCTTTTCCAAAGAGACAGAGACAGACAGGGAGTTCTGAGCTGAGTAGGGGTGATCATTCCCCTGTTCCTTCCTGGGGCTGAGCCCAGCTGTGGCCCCAGAGGACGAGGAGAATTTGTTTCCTAATTTCTACATTTTCTGTGAATTTGGAGTGGGACTAAGCCAGATTCATTCTGGGAAGCCCTGAATCTTCTGGGAGGGAACTCTCTAGATGAAAGAGGGTGGAAGGGGAGGAGCCAATGATAAAACAACACTTCTTTTCACTTCCTCTTTTGGACTCCAGAATTTGCCCTCTGGGTGGAATCTATCAAGCCTCGAGAGAAGCCAGTGCCTGCCATGCTGGGCTGTCAGAGCAACCTGCTCGCCTTAGGAGGTGATGGGATTCCTAGCCTTCCCTGCTGCCAGGAGGAACCGAGCTCACTGCACGCCCTGGCATCCTTGGGACCATATGCTACTGTGGACAGCTCTGCTCTTCCTGGGTGAGTTGGGGTCCCAGCAGGGACAGCAGAGCAGGACCATGGGCAGGTGTGCTTTTCTAAGTCACCTGCTGCCACCTGGGTTGTTGCAGAAATAGGCGGTATCACTGGTTGCAGCTAGGTGGGGTGAACACTGCTGGGCACTGCTTTCTCTGCACCACTAACCTCTCTACCGCCAGAGGTGAGGATGAGGGCTGCAGTGAGAAGTACATCAGGAAAGTCAGGAGGGTGAAGGCAGGCTGATGAAAATCACATTCTGACAACCTTGCTGGCTTTGGGAAATTATGAAATTGACAGAAGTAGGGTTTTTTAAAACATTTTGCCCAATAACACTGGGCACCAAGGTCCCTGGTAATCTGCCACCTCCCACAGCTAAGCCAGCTCTGAGGAATGTCCAGCGACCTAGACTTGAAGGACTAATAATGGCCAAGGTGTTTACCTTCCTTAGAAATGTGTGTTTCACTGGGACCAAATCTTAGGCAAGAGGGTTGATGCTGTCTTAAGCAATAAAAGGTGTGAGGAAGCAATAAAAATTGCATTGGGGAGCAGAGGCCATTCTCTGTGCCTACCACTTTAGGCAGCAGGACCTATTCTCTTTATGTGAAAGGAGAGTCCCCCGGGGAAAAGCGCCTGAGGGTCTGGGTTATTCAGGGATGGAGACCAGAGAATATGTTAGCCAGGCAACTCTAGCATCATCAGTTGTGGGACCAGAGACATCATGAATGCCTCCTTGCACTGCAAGCGTGAAGAGAGGAAAAGATCAGTATCACTACCTAGAGAATCAGAGCAAATTTACTCAAGTGTCAGAATTGCAGTTTAGTGTGTTTCTGAATATGGTGACAGTAAATTTATGAAGATATCAGTCTGGCCCCTTTGTGGTAATTTTGTTAATGCAGCTGAACAAGTTAAGGCATGAACAACACAGGTGACCGAAATGCAGACATTATGTTAAAGGACCACAAGAGACTCACAAGAGAGTTAAGGGGCTTTGCAAGTGAGAAGGTAACAGGCAGGAAGGCTGGGGCCCCAAATGGAGGAAATAGGCTGTAAGGGTTAGACATTTTTTTCTCTCTCTCTTAAACAGCAGGAGGAAACTACAAGTGTCAGATTTTATTCCCCTTCTCTACACAAAATTAAAAGGTTTCCCTTAAAATTCTGTGTTGCCATGACAACACCTGGTTCCACCTAAACTTAACTTTTCTCAAACCTTGAGCTAACCAATGCTATGGAAATGTTTATCTTAAGCTATGTTAATGAACTATGTATTTACCTTAGACTCTTTCTTCAAGTCGGTTTTACCTAACACGCAGAACCCACAGGAGCTCAACAGACCAGTATGTTTTACCAATGGAAATGTTCTCTTAAGCTATGTTAATGAGACTATGTATTTGTTTGGAAATCTGTCTTTCTTCAAGATTCATGTCAATCGTTTTATGGCCTGGGACGATTCACCTTGTGCCAATGTTACCTCAAAATGTATGTTGTGGATAAGGGGCCTGGTACCACTCTCTGAGTTTTGAGACATTCCCTTCCTCTAATTAGCAACCTGCTGATAGGAATATAACTTCTTGCTCAAAACTAGCAAGGTGGCACTTTTTCTGCCCCCTTCTGATGTCTATATCCAAAGACCAGTCTGAGTGGCCTTCTCTATCTCTTTTATACTTTAATAAAACTTTATTACACAAAAGCTCTGAGCAATCATGCCTTGTCACTGACCTGGATTGAATTCCTCTCCTCCAGAGGCCAAGAGTCCTGGCATCTTTCATGGCTCAGCAACAACCTTTCACAATGTGATTATTTGTAATGATAAATCATCATATGCAAACACCAGGCTGATCTTTGCTTTCTCTCTCACAGCTCCTGTTGCTGGGAAACCTGGTAAGTGCTCCCCCACATCCCCTCTGTCCCCCAGCCACCCTCTCTCTCTGCTGCCTGCACCCTGTCTGGAGGAACTCTGGATGCACCAGCAACCCAGGACCGAGGTAGAGCCAGGAAAGAGGAATTGCACCCACAAGGAGCCCTGCGCCCTTCTCCTTCCTGCTTCCCACCCTCCCACTGAAGCCACCAGCGGTGGGCAGCCAAGGGACACAGATGCCTCGGCCCTCCTGCTTCTGTCCGAGACCTCACAGATTCTGTCACAGAAAATAACTGTCCTCTGTCTCAATTGCTTCCTCTTTCCAAACTAAACCACGAGCCCAGGCCATGCAGAATCACATGATCTGCTTGGGTTATCCCCATGGGTTGATAAATTGTCCATTTTTCATGTATCTGAAGGCTTCAGGGCCTCTTCCCTTGGACAGAAAGAGGAGGCGGTATTACTGGCTGCAGCTGGGTGGGGTGAACACTGCTGGGCACTGCTTTCTCAGCACCACTAGCCTCTCCACCACCCAGGACTGGTAGGGGGTGGGGCTCTCCCTGGTCACTGAATCCAGGGCTCCCCAGACTGGTCTTCCAGTCTGTCTCACTCTTTCTTATTCTTCTGAGGCCATAGAGACCCCTCTGTTCTTGGGTGTCAGGACAGGTCTGTTCTAAAGGACAAAGAATGAAACAGGTCAGACGAGAAATGTGACCTCTGACTCTCAGCCTGGCACCTCCACCAGATGGCCCCCTTGTCTTCATCCAGCTGGGAAGACAGTTTATCCACTAGTGTCCAAATGCCTCAGTTTATGAGGGTGGGGGAGTGATTCCCCAAAGGATGTATGCGTAGTGTGTGTATGTGCATGTCTGTGAGTGTGAGTTTGAGAGAGAAAGAGAAATAGGGACAAAGAAACTGGGTAGAGCTCCTTGGGTGAGGTGTGTTTGTGTTTCTAGACTGTTTACTTGCCCCCTTCTCCCATTTCCCTACCCCACACCTTCTCCTCTGAGGAGGAGCCAAGCTCCCTGAGAGAATCTGGGTTCCTGGGGGCCCCTGTGTGGCCACATGAGTTGGAGGAATTGCCTTCAGTTGCAGAACTGTTCTGGGTTGGGTTCTTCTCTTGATCTCCCCAGCATGGCCTCAGTTTTCCATCATCTGAGATCTGGGGTCTGCTTAGGCCCTTGGGGTCCCTTTTCCTCACGCTGCCTCCTCTCTCTGCCCCTCAGCAGATCTCCCAAAAGCTGTGGTGAGCATCCAGCCTGCGTGGATCAATGTGCTCAGGGAGGATCGTGTGACGCTGGTGTGCCAGGGGACCAGCTTCTATGACGGCAACCTCACCATGTGGTTCCATAACGGGAGCTCCATCCACACCCAGAACCAGCCCAGCTACAGCTTTCAGGCCGGCAGCAATGACAGTGGATCCTACAGGTGCCAGAGGGAGCAGACCAGCCTCAGCGACCCTGTGCATCTGGATGTGATTTCCGGTCAGTGGAGGAAGGCCCTGGAGAATCTGGGAGAACAAGGGGAGATGGAATCTGCTTACATGGCAGAGGTTTTTAGGAAAGGGCAGTTGCCTACTTACTGGAAAGCATGGCTGTGAGTTGTTTGAAGTGGTTTTGGCCCACCCATTTCCCTTTTCAACCCACCTCCTTGGCTTAGTGTGAGTGGTGAGGTGGAAGTTCCTAAGAGATTTCTCAGAATATGCTGGGCTCCTTTATCTTGGTGCTGATTGAGCAAGAAGGTGACAAGGCCACCAACAGGCATCTGGGTGTGAGAGAAGCAGAAGAAAATCTCTAATTCATAGAAATCTTTCCATTTTTATGGCAGAGTCAAATGCACAGGGAATTACTAGCCATCTAAACATGATGATTTCATTTACCTTTGAGCCTCAGTTTCCTCACCTGCTAGTGGAGATACCACTGCCTCCCACACGAGGTTCTGGTGAGAACCAGCATTTCTCTAATCCCTGCCCTCTCTCTGTGCAACTGAGGTGAGACTCGTGTCTTTTAAATTTTTATTTATTTATTTATCTATGGTTGCTGTGTGTCTTTGCTGCTGCTTGTGGGCTGCTCTCTACTTGAGGTGCATGGGCTTCTTATTAAGGTGGCTTCCATAAATACAGCTTGGTTGGCATCATGATTTGCTGAAGGGTCTAAGTGTGGTTGACTGGCACATGTGTGACTGTTGTCATTTTTTCTTATCTCCCTTCTCCCTTCCAATGTATCTGTTGTTTCCTACCCTTTCTTTCCAATTTCAACTCTGCTCTGTCCTACAGCTTCAGGAAAAAGCTTGGTGTGGGCTGAGATCAGGATTAGAAGTAGCTACCTAAGCCTCTATTCCCTACACAACAAAGAAATGAAATATTTTTCCTCAGTAAAAGAATGAAAATTGGGGGGAAAGATACACAGCCGGCTAATGGCCCACCCATGTCACTGCTGGCTTGAGATGAAGTCCCCGCTTAAGTGAAATTCCACATTTACTAACAAGCACTAAGTAAGCTAATATTTGTTGGATGCCCATGGCTTTCCCCAAAGACACAGGTCTCTTCTGTGTCCCCCTCACATGCTGTGTCCTCTCTCAGACTGGCTTCTCCCTTTCCTCCCGGGTCCCCTGTATCCTCCTGCAGAGGACTCTTGGGGCCAGATAGGGCTGCAGCTGGCATCTCCCAGGACAGGAACGAGAAGACAAGCCTATCTGAACACCTACTGTGTGCCAGCAACTACTGTAGACAGTACAGCTAATGGTATTATTGTGACTAGTTCTGCATACGAGGAAACTAAGGCCCAGAAGAATTCATTATTTACCCAGGATCACAGGGTGCATACATGAAGGAGCCAGAATTAGAGACCAGGGGTGTGCGATTCCACATTTAAACTTCCCTCCACACATACTGGCCCCTGGATGGTCTGGGTCTCAGATCTGAATCAAGACCTTCTGGGTCCTGCGGTCCCTTTGTGTCTTTCAGACTGGCTGCTGCTCCAGACCCCCAGCCTCGTGTTCCAGGAAGGGGAGCCCATTCTGCTGAGGTGCCACAGCTGGAGAAACCACCCTCTGAATAAGATCACGTTCTACCAGGATGGGAAATCCAAGATATTTTCCTATCAGCGTTCCAACTTCTCTATCCCACGTGCCAACTTCAGTCACAGTGGCAAGTACCACTGCACAGCGTTTATCGGGAAGACGCCACACTCGTCACAGCCAGTGAACATCACTGTCCAAGATGGGAATGAAGGTTGTTCAAGGAGATGCACACCTTGGAAAGATGGGTAGTGAGGGGATTACTAATCTTTTCTGGACTCCAGAATGTTTGTTTTCCTGGGAGCGCCTGTTTGACATAAACAGGAACCCTGAAAGTCCTAGTTTGACCTGATGGTTATGTGAATGTGAAGCTCTGTTCCAGGTCATTTCTCAGGGATTATAGAAATGCGTGTCATTCATTTGGTGTTTTAACTCTCAGGGGACAAAGTCCACCTTTTCATCCTCCATATCCAACTATCAGACATTGCCACTCTCCCTCTTTTGCATCTCATTCAAACTAGTTTATCATATGTCTCTCTTGGAGTCTAATGCTTGCTGTGTTTTCCTACTGAACCTCTCAGCCTAGGATCAAATCTTAGCTTGCTGCAGCCATGTTGGCATGAGAATCTCTCTCTACACAGAAAGAACTAGACTTCTGCCTGTTCTTGAGAAATTGTACATTGTGGAATTCATATTATGTCCTTTCAGATGGTATCACAAATTTATGCCAGCCTAATGTTCATTAGTGAGTACCCAGTCCTGGGTTCAGAGGAGGTAGTGAGTGAAGATGTGTTGATGTCATCCGTGTATTCCCGAGTTCAGTGTTCCCCAAAGGATGTTCCCCAATCACATAACTCTTTGAGAACCCTTTCAGAATGAAGGGTTCTGTGGTCACATTAATGCAGAACACACTATGTATTCTTTTCCTCTCCTTTTATATTCATAATGCACACCAAAGGCTTCAAGAAGCCCTGTCTCAAAGAAAACTTTTAAATTAAGTCTAGTAAGGCATTTGCTAAACTCAGGTAGCCACATAACCCTTCTTCCTCTATAATTTCTCTTAATGTCCTGCAGAACAGATGTGTTGGAGGTCATCCTTTGGGAAATGCCGATGGGAAGGCAGAGAGATGAAGCGACCCACTGCAGACTTCCTGGGGTAGCTGTCTGCTCCTGGCCTTGGCTTGGGTTGCCTTGCAGACTCCTCACTAGGGACATGAGTGTTTATTCCAAATTTCTGTCTTAACAACTGTCATTTTTCCCATTCCTCTGCCTCTCCGATTAGGTCCAGCAATTCCACTCATCTCTTCACCTTGGCATCAAATCACTTTCTGCCTGGTGATGGGGCTCCTTTTTGCAGTGGATACAGGCCTGTATTTTTCAGTGCAGAGAGACCTTCAAAGCTCCATGGGAGACCGGAGGAATTAAAAAGTCCGATGGAGCCAAGACCCTCAGGACAAATGACCCCTCATTCCATGGTGTAACAGCAGTGGTGGCAGCGCTCTTCAGTCCAGAACTTTCCTCTTCCCTGGCCTCTCCTTGGCAACAACCTGGGCTAAGGAGCCTCCAGGGAAAGAAAAGACCTGTTATCTCCAGATCAAGTAGAAGGTAACAGGCCCTGCCTTCACTGATTTCCCAAAGGCTAAGGCACAGTCCCAACTCACCCAGCTCTACATGGACTCACAGCAAATGTGTTCTCCCAGCTCCTCGCCAGAGGCTCCTCAAATAAATGAAACCTCAGTAAATCCTGGTGCTTCTTTCAAAGCAAATCCAACAATCTTCCCACTTCTCACAGCCTGCAGATGGGCTCATCATGGGGGCCGGGGCTGCCTGGAGGGATGGTGCAGCCCCAGGAGGAGGGGTGGATGTGGCAGCATCTTGATCCAAGCCACTATCCTCTCTTACTTGGATTACTGCAACAGCCTCCTGCGTGGTCTTCCTGCACTCAACCATGTCACCCAACAGTCTATTCTCACAACAGCCAATGTGTGTTATATCTGTCACTTCTTTTCTGGAAGCCATGTAATAGCTTCCCCCTTGCATTTAGAGTAATAGCTAAAGCCTTTGCAATGTTCTACAAGGTACTACATGATCTTGCTCCTCAATGCCTCTCTGACCTCATTTACTGCTCTGTTTTGCTTCCTTGGACACCTCAGTTTTACTTCTGCTACAGGTTTATGTTATTTACTGTTTCTGAAATGTTCTTACAGATATCAACATCAGGCTTCTTCATGGTGTTTACTCAAATATCACCTCATCAGTGAAGTCTCCTTGGTCATTCAATCTAACTTCACTCCTCTACTGTCTCCTAATCCTGCTCTCCTGCTTTATTTTCCCCATTGTTCTCATGTCCAACTGAATATGTTCATTTATTCAGTTGTTTATTGCTGTATTTTTTCCCCATGTATGTATCACCAACTGACTACTCCCTCTCTCATTAAAACATGCTCCAGAAAACAAAAAACAAAAAACAAAAAAAACATGCTCCAGGAGATCTGGGCCTTTGTCTGTTTTGTTCACTACTATATACTTAAGAGTCAAGGTCGGTGTCTGGCACATGATAAGGCCCTCAATACATATTTATGGAATGAGTCAATCCTTCAGCATTCAAAATCAGAGACTTTTTTAAAAAAGCACATCTACTCCATCTTACCAGAAGCAGAAGTCCAATTCAGTATTACTGAACACCCTATTAGATACTACCCAAAATATCCCACTAGTACATGCATTTCAGCTTTGAATGTTATCCATCTAAACTCATTTTTTACTTCCACCCATCACATCTTGTAAAGGAGTGTATCAGTTGGACCTGCTTCCCTCTAATTGAATCGACTCTCTAAGCCTGTACAGCAGCCGTGGAAAGCATACTAAAAAGAGGCGAACAACTTGGATTTGGGTTTCATTTCTACCATTTGCTAGGTGCTTTGTCTTGAAGAATTCATTTAACTACTCTATGAATTAGATTCTTCTTCTGTGAAGAAGTAAGATCTGTCTCCCTCCCCAGGGATATCATGTGAGGTTGAAGTGTAACAACATCCATGGAAGCATAATGTCTTTGGAACATAGTAGATGTTTGATAAATGCTTATGGAATCTGATGTCTTCAGAGCACACAATTTGGCTGGCACTTTCCCTTTAAATAGATAAGACTGCTTTTACTATAGTAACTGAAAAAAAAAAATAAGAAGGTCTAAGTTGGAGTAGGGACGAAATCAAAGGTAGAACTGTGGGTGAGTTACATTTCTGTGGCTAGTCACATTGGGAAAAAAATGGGGATAACCCCATTTGACTAGCTCTAGCCAGCATATTAAGCTCATATGCTGTAAAAATACAATCTTAGTGGCATAAATCATCCAAGATCTATTCCTCACTCATTTTCTGCTTTAAATGTGGAAGACTTCCTAAGGAAGCTATCTCTCATGGGACAGTTCCGGTTTATAGTATACTTTCATTTTAACACCAACTACCACACATTGCCAAGGAAGGCAAAGAGAACAGTAGCAATTAGGATAGTAATTAAACATCCTCTGTCCAAAAGTAACATATCATACATACTTAAATTTCATTAATTGAAACAAGTCGTATGACCTGACCTCAAGAGGCATGAAATTGCAATCCTTTTTTGAGGCTGGAAAGAGGAGATTCAAACATATTTTTAAGCATCATCAATATCTAGCACACTAAGGTTCCTTACTGTACTGTTTTTAAGGGTTAAAATGAATAAAGTATATATGGCACCATATGATAGACATAGCAGATCACTCCTCTTTTTATCAACAGAAGCATGATTTATTCAGGTATAGAGCAGGTACATAGTTTAGGGGGAACAGGAATCCTCTTTTGCTCCTGGATAAAATCAGAGACTTCTACAGCCAGAAAGTCTTAGAAAAGATGAAGTGCAATCTCTTCATTTTAAAACTGAGAAAGCAATGAAGGCCAGATGGTTGAAATGATTTGCTCAAGGATGTACAAGTAGTTGGTATCACAGATCTGTACATACTGTAATTGGATTGTACTGTATATTTTGTTCTACAGCTTGTTTTAGAAGCTGTAGAACTCTTGGAACTTGGAACTCTTGGGGGTAGATGTGCAGGGCTCAAATTTTGAGGCTGCTGAGGACTGGGAGAGAAAGTTGGAGCAGCTTGGACAAGGTAGTCCCTGAACTATAGGGCACAGACGCCAGGCCAGGCCACATGTTTCTTTCTCAAGTGAGCACCCTTTTTTGCAGGGCCTTGCCTAAAATATCCTGACTTTGACACACAGGCCTGGCCAGCCTAAACACTGAGAGAGAATGAATTCAAAGCTGACAGCTTCTCTCCCTCTTGGGTTATAAAATAGGTTCCTTCTTTTTGAGGATGGTTTGATTTTTTACTGCAGAAGTAGCTCATTGCACATTTCTTCAAACATTCTCTTATTTCATGGACTGATCACCTTCCCAGTACAGCTGAGCATACTAGCAGCAAACTTTGCCAGCTCTTTCTCATCACCACACTGGGAAAGGATTGGCCCAGAAACCCAGTACAGAAGTGGGACTGACATCTGCATCCTGACTTCCTCTGCCCTCTTCAAAGGCACTGAAGCACTCCAAAGGGTTCTGAGCCATATGAGGAAAAAAGACCAATTGATGGAGCAAAGGTTTTTACTTCCTCTTTTTAAAAATTAGTAGTTTCCTTTGTATCAAGTGAATAATAACATATTAAATTTGAAGCTACTGAAGTTTAACGTTAGAATGTACCATGTTTCCCCGGGTACTATGCTCTTAGTATGGTGGTGACTATCCGCATCTGTCATGCAGGAAACTAGAGTTCCTTCCTTCATGGGGAGGTTACAGAGAACATTGGCTTCTCTTTCTTCCATTTCCAACCTCGTGTTTCCAGAAGAGTCTCCTCCTTTGGGCTTTTTGGAAGTCCACACCCAAAAGAAACACCAAAAAATTCAAAATGGGATATTCTGAATTAAAGAAAGTGAGACATGGCAAAGACTCAATTTGTAAGGCCATAGGGCTGATGGGAAAAAATGTGGCTTTACAGACCCCTGAATGCATCTCCTCCCCTAGCCTCAAGGCACAGGATGCACTGCAGCCTCCAGGAATTTACTCCCCACTTGCATCCTGGGCTCCAGCTGGAAACTGTCCAGGCCTCAGAGAAAAACCGCGCATGATGGCTTTTCAACAGGCCCCTTGGGGTGATGCTCCTTGGAGACACCAGCCCAGGGAGGAGACTCAATGACGGGGACACTCTCACTACAGTTTATTGCATCCTTCTTTCCCCTGTGCTGTATTCCCTCCGAGGCTGGGTCATCCCCGGGTGTTCAAGCCGCAGCGTCAGATTCCAGCTCTTCTCAGGAATGCGACTTGGTAAGGGAAGGAAAATCAAAAGAACTCAGTCCTCAACTAACTGATTTTGTTTGTCTCAACGTTACAAATCCTAGAATAGAAAGTCTCAACATACACCCTTACCATATATAAAAGATTACTAATAAAGAACGTATAGCACAGGTAACTCTTCTCAACACTCTATAATTAACCTTTATGGGAAAAGAATCTCAAAAAAGAGTGAATACATGTAAATGTATAAGTGATTCACTTTGCTGTACAGCAGCAGAAACATTTTAAAACAACTACACTCCAATAATTTTTTTTAATGAAGATCCACTTTAGAAGTTGAATTAAAGAAGAAAAAAAAAGTTAAAATGAGGGTACCCTGAAAGAAAACAGCAGATTGCATGCATTGGCCGGGAATCGAACCCGGGCCTCCCGCGTGGCAGGCGAGAATTCTACCACTGAACCACCAATGCTACTTCCGCGAAAAGGACTTGCAGCACTGTCTCTTACCATCGTCTCTGACCCTAGGTCCAGCCCATAACAGAAATCTGGCCACCCCTCTTACTCACAATTTTGAAAACACTGCCTTTATGTTTCAAGACTAAAATGATAAAACTTTAAACCCTTGTCCTTGAGGCCATGGCTCTAATGCTTTCGGTTTTTCTCGAGCCACTGAACTCAAAACAACCCTCTTCAACCAACCAGAAGGAGAACAAGTTTTCGCCTTACCATTCTTCTGCCCCAATTGCTAGCCCTTAGAACAAGCCGGGAGAAGCTGGAACTTTCTCTACAGCTCTGAGTCCGACGCTGGTGGGGCCGCCGCTCCCCGCACGGCCCGTTCCGCTCGAACCTTCTCCCAGAGTCAGCGCAGCGCGTCCCGGGCTGAGTCAGCCGGATCGGGTGGGCCGGGTGGCTCTGGGCTCGCCGCGAAGGCGCTAGAAGTTTCGCGGCGGCGGCGGCGGGAGGAGGCGGGCCTCCCGCAACTGGATAAAAAGCTCGTGGAGCCGGAGCCGGGAAGATCCGAGCTGGGCAGGCAGGAGAGCGGCACCGCTGAGCGCACCTCCACGGCTGAGCAGCACCAACTTCCGCAGGCTCGGGCATCCGACTCCGTATCGCACTCGTCGCCGGGAGCGGGAGAAGCCACAACCATGTCCGCCGCGAGGGAGCTGGCCATAGGCATCGACCTGGGCACCACGTACTCGTGCGTGGGCGTGTTCCAGCACGGCCGGGTGGAGATCCTCGCCAACGACCAGGGCAACCGCACCACCCCCAGCTACGTGGCCTTCACAGACTCCGAGCGGCTGGTGGGCGACGCGGCCAAGAGCCAGGCGGCCCTGAACCCGCACAACACCGTGTTCGACGTCAAGCGACTGATCGGGCGCAGGTTCGCGGACCCCACTGTGCAGTCGGACGTGAAGCACTGGCCCTTCCAGGTGGTGAGCGAGGGCGGCAAGCCCAAGGTGCGCGTGTCCTACCGCGGGGAGGACAAGGCGTTCTACCCCGAGGAGATCTCGTCCATGGTGCTGAGCAAGATGAAGGAGACGGCGGAGGCGTACCTGGGCCAGCCCGTGAAGCACGCTGTGATCACGGTGCCCGCCTACTTCAACGACTCGCAGCGGCAGGCCACTAAGGATGCGGGTGCCATCGCGGGGCTCAACGTCCTGAGGATCATCAACGAGCCCACGGCAGCTGCCATCGCCTACGGCCTGGACCGGCTGGGCGCCGGGGAGCGCAACGTGCTCATTTTCGACCTGGGTGGGGGCACCTTCGACGTGTCGGTCCTCACCATCGACGCTGGTGTCTTTGAGGTGAAGGCCACGGCTGGAGACACTCACCTGGGTGGAGAGGACTTCGACAACCGGCTGGTGAACCACTTCACGGAGGAGTTCCGGCGGAAGCACGGGAAGGATTTGAGCAGGAACAAGCGGGCCCTGCGCAGGCTCCGCACGGCCTGCGAGCGCGCCAAGCGCACCCTGTCGTCCAGTACCCAGGCCACTCTGGAGATCGATTCCCTGTTTGAGGGTGTAGACTTCTACACTTCTATCACTCGAGCCCGCTTTGAAGAACTGTGCTCGGACCTCTTCCGCAGCACCCTGGAGCCGGTGGAGAAGGCCTTGCGGGATGCCAAGCTGGACAAGGCCCAGATCCATGACATTGTCTTGGTGGGTGGCTCTACCCGAATCCCCAAGGTACAGAAGCTCCTGCAGGACTTCTTCAATGGCAGGGAGCTGAACAAGAGCATCAACCCGGATGAAGCTGTGGCTTATGGGGCTGCCGTGCAGGCAGCAGTGTTGATGGGCGACACGTGTGAGAAGGTGCAGGATCTCCTGCTGCTGGATGTGGCTCCCCTGTCTCTGGGGCTAGAGACAGCTGGTGGGGTGATGACTACACTGATCCAGAGGAATGCCACTATCCCAACCAAGCAGACCCAGACTTTCACCACCTATTCAGACAACCAGCCTGGGGTCCTGATTCAGGTGTATGAGGGTGAGAGGGCCATGACCAGGGACAACAACCTGCTAGGGCGCTTTGAGCTCAGTGGCATCCCTCCTGCCCCACGAGGAGTCCCCCAGGTCGAGGTGACCTTCGACATCGACGCCAATGGCATCCTGAGTGTGACAGCCACTGACAGAAGCACAGGCAAAGCTAACAAGATCACCATCACCAATGACAAGGGCCGGCTGAGCAAAGAGGAGGTGGAGAGGATGGTTCGTGAGGCTGAGCAGTACAAGGCTGAGGATGAGGCCCAGAGAGACAGGGTGGCTGCCAAAAACGCTCTGGAGGCCTATGTCTTCCAGGTGAAGAGCTCCTTGCAAGAGGAGAGGCTTAGAGATAAGATTCCTGAAGAGGACAGGCGCAAAGTACAAGACAAGTGTCAGGATGTCCTTGCTTGGCTGGATCACAACCAGTTGGCGGAGAAAGAGGAATATGAACATCAGAAGAGGGAGCTGGAGCAGATCTGTTGCCCCATCTTCTCCAGGCTCTATGGGGGGCCTGGTGTCCCTGTGGGCAGCAGTTGTGGAGCTCAAGCCCGACATGGAGCCCCCAGTACTGGCCCTGTCATTGAGGAGGTCGACTAAATGTCCCCTCTGGACGGGTCAGCTGAGACTGTAAGGGCTGGGTTTGTGGACTTTCTAGACTGTCTACTGTGATCCTGCCTAACTTCAGGGGTGGGAGTAGAGGAGAATCTTACCCCTGACAGAGAATTTTTTTTTTTTGTCAGTATGTTTTATTACTGAGGTATTTGTCATTTGACTTATAAAAAATCTTCTCCTACATCAAACAAGCAGAAGTAATCATTATGAACATTTGTGTGGCACTTTAATATTGCTTTTACTTACATTTAATGTACTTTGTTATTTGCATGTGTGGATTTGTTATATGAAATAATAAAGCTAAATAAACTTTTAAAATTTCTTAGTTTTCATTCTATCCAATTAAGTAGATGAAGGAGCAGGGCTTTCAGAAGCAGAAATGTGTGGGTGGGTTTTGAAGGAGGGATGGGAAGAAAATTCATGAGGTTATGTGCATAATTTCTATAGGGGAAAGCAAGAGGAAGAGTTTGAGGAAGGCACATTGAAATAGTATTGAAGTGTGAGGAGAGAGAGGAGAGAATTGTGATATTGTTGTTGAAAGAGGGAGGGAGGTGGAGTTGGAAAAGCAGAGAAAGAAGAGAAACAAGTTTTGGCAAGACCCTAAAATAAAAATTCTGTGTTGGGAACTTAGTTTAGTTTGTCAGTCTTTATGTCCTAATACACGGACAAAAAGTTTATATGCTATTTATTTGCCTCTCATAATGTGACCTTATTATTGTTCTTTTAGTAAACAGACCCCAAGTCCTGGATTCTGGGGAATAGTATTTGCTAGATTAAAAGAGTAAGTCTAGTGGTGTAATTAAAGTTATTATTGATCTTATCTATGTGAGAGAAATTGCATGGTTCCATCTTCTTTCTGCTGATGAGCCCTAGGATAATGACAATGACGATGACGACAGTGGCAACTGTATAGTAAAATGGCTGTACTGGAACCAGATGGGTGTTACTTTACTCTGCAAGTTAAACTCTGAGCTTCAATTTTCCCTTCTATGTAATGGGGATGATCAAATAGTATCTCAGGATTGTTATGAGGGTACAATTAAATAAGTATGTGAGGAGTGAAGAAGAATGTTAGGCTAGGCATCTAGTATTGAGCAACAAATATTCACTATCACTAATTATTACTTATTGATTGTTGACCAGGTACTTTACACAATCTAATTTAATCATCACAGCAACATCACAGTATATTATCTGTTTTGAAAGTGAGGATCCAGAGGTTAAAAGAGGTTAAACAATGTACTCAATATCCATAGCTATTAACTCAGGGAACATGGGTAGTGGGGAGAGTTGGAATTAAGAACTATGTCCTGCCTACTTCTACATTCTGTGCACTGTTACCTCACAAACAGACCATTAAAAAAAAAAGAGTAAAAAAAGATTTTACCCCAGATGTTGTGAAATTGTACATATTATTCCTTTAGAACACAGTTGGGTACTGATCCCTGAGAGAAAAAGTATATTTTATTGTATCTTTGCATTATTCATTAAGTGAATATGCGCTTTTTTAGCAAGTGACTGAACCTGGGGAATATCCTCAGGCTCAACTTTACTGCCAGTTAAATGACATAAGATAAGTTTGTGTAAGTTAGTTCCCAATCAGCCCAAAGACTTATTTTTATCTCAGAAATGAAGGTGGCCCTTGTTAGAGGGATGCTACACTGTATTTAGCTAAGGGTGATCTCTTGCAGGTTGAGAGGAGATTTCAGTAACAACCCACCTGCTGTCTGGTTGTCATCTTTAACTGCTTCTTCCTGCACCTGGCCCAAGTCTTTTGTGACTTGGCTTCACATTGAAAGAACCTGCAAAAAAGAGATGATATCATACACATGTTCTGTATTATACTTCCCCTTTCTTGAATGTTCTTCCAACTTCCAAACATTGACCAGTGCAACCTGTTTTGTAACTTCTCAAGCAAAATGACGACACCTACAAGGTTTGGATAGTTTCCTCACATTTCAACAATCTCTCTCTCTAAATAGACACAAGTTATAAGAAGGAGAATTTCATCATGCTTAGTTGTGAAAACACTTCAGATCTCATTTGGATGGTATCTACTTTTCTACAGAGAGATTGAAACAAACTAACCACTTCAACTACTTCTGAATGACTGTTGCTGATGCTTTAGATACTTTGGGGATTGTTTCCTGTTAATGGACTTCCCTGGTGGCTTAGAGTTAAAGAATTCCCCTGCAATGAAGGAGATGCTGTTTGATCCCTGGGTTGGAGGACGGCCTGGTATTTAAATGTCATTGTATTGTGTATATATAGTTTTAGTTTGATTGCTGTAATCACAACTATGTGTGATTACAATATTAATTTGTTTCCCAAAATATTGAAACAAAATACATCCCATTATTAAAAAATCAAAACTTCCTACAACCCTTCCAATGAAAAATCAGCAGTTTTGGGAATTCCCTGGTGGTCCAGTGGTTAGGACTCTATACTTCCACTGCCTTGGCTGGGTTTCTGTCCGTAGTTCAGTTCAGTTCAGTTCAGTCACTCAGTCATGTCCAACTCTTTGCGACCCCATGAATCGCAGCACGCCAGGCCTCCCTGTCCATCACAAACTCCCGGAGTTTACTCAAACTCGTGTCTATCGAGTCGGTGATGCCATCCGCCATCTCATCCTCTGTCATCCCCTTCTCCTCCTGTCCCCAATCCCTCCCAGCATCAGGGTCTTTTCCAATGAGTCAACTCTTTGCATGAGGTGGCCAAAGTATTGAAGTTTCAGCTTCAGCATCAGTCCTTCCAATGAACACCCAGGACTTATCTCCTTCAGGATGGACTGGTTGGATCTCCTTGCAGTCCAAGGGACTCTCAAGAGTCTTCTCCAACACCACAGTTGAAAAGCATCAATTTTTCGGCGCTCAGCTTTCTTCACAGTCCAACTCTCACATCCATACATGACCACTGGAAAAACCATAGCCTTGACCAGATGGACCTTTGTTGGCAAAGTAATGTCTCTGCTTTTTAATATGCTATCTAGGTTGGTCATAACTTTTCTTCCAAGGAGTAAGCGTCTTTTAATTTCATGGCTGCAGTCACCATCTGCAGTGATTTTGGAGCCCCCAAAAATAAAGTCTGACACTGTTTCCACTGTCTCCCATCTATTTCCCATGAGGTGACGGGGTCTGTCCATAGTAGGGGCAGTTGAAATTCCACAAGCCTCGTGGTGGTGGTGGGGGCAGAACAAAAGCAATAGCAGTTCCTTGTCCCACTCCCAACTACTACTATTCCTAACAGGTAACCACTGTTTTTTTTTTATTTTTTAAGACCTTTTTATTTTGCAATAATTTGACTGACAGTTGTAAAGATACTATAGAAAGTCACTGTATATCCTTCATCCACCTTCTCTTAATGTTAAGGTCTTACATGGAGCCTTGGAGCAATTAAGCCCAAGCTCTGCAACTACTGAGCCCAACGTGCCATAACTGCCGACGCCTGCACGCTCTAGGGCCCTTGAACCACAACAACTAATGTGTCCCTGTGCTGCGGCTACTGAAGCCGGAGCACATAGATCCTCTGCTCTGCCGTGAGAAGCCCAACTAGAGAATAGCCCACTACTCTCTGCAACTACAGAAAGTCCACATGCAGCAATGCAGTCTCAGCATGGCCAAAATAAATGAATGAATGAATGAATAAAGACGTAAAGCAGTGTAAAAAGAAAAAAGAACTTTCACATTTTGGTATGTACTGGTTAGGCGTTTGGCAGAAAGAAAGTGAAAGCCATTCAGTTGTGTCCAACTCTGCGACCCCATTGACTATTACAGTCCATGAAATTCTCCAGGCCAGAATACTGGAGTGGGTAGCCTTTCCCGTCTCCAGGGGATCTTCCCAACCCAGGGATCCAACCCAGGTCTCCCGCGTTGCAGGTGGGTTCTTTACCAGCTGAGCTACCAGGGAAGCAGATTGTCCCCCAATTCGGGTTTGTCAGACTTCTTATGATTAGAGTGGGATTTGGGGGCAGTATATCACAGAGTGAAGTGCCCATCTTATTGCATTATATCAGGAGGTATGTGATACCAATGTGACTGCACTATGGTGACCTTAATCTTGATCATGTAGTTAAGGTTCAGCTTTGCTATTTTTTACCTGTCTCTGTTATGGATACACTCTTATTGTCTTTAGTTTAGATACAGTATCTATTTTAACTTTTTATCCTCTGTTCTAAGCAGTGACTGGCATATTGTAAGTGTTCAAATGATACAAAGTAAAAGGTGGCAAGGGAAAGGATATTCAAAGTTAAAGATCTACCTGCACAAAGACATCTAAATTAGATAGACCAGTGCTTTCAAACTTTAATATGCATGAGAATCATTTGAGAATCTTATAAAATGTGGATTCAATAAATCAGAGGTGCAGCCTGAGATTTGTATTTCTAATAAGCCCCTAGGTCATCTCACTCAATCCTGACAACAATTCTGTCTCCATTTTACAACAAGCAAACTAAGACTCAGAAAAGTCAAATACATTTCCCAAGGTCATAGTCTAGTAAATAACAAAGAATGTAAACTTTCACTAACCAACCTAAAGATCCTTCCATCTTCATGCTTATGAACCTCACACATTCAGCCTCTTCAGATTGACAGTTCTCTCTTCCGCAAAGGACAACATTTTTCTATAACGAGTTCTTCTCAAATGAGAAAGTGACTTTTTTAGGTCTTGAAGAAAAAGTTCTTGAAACAACTCCATGATTTTATTTTCCCTCTCTATTACTTTTCCCTGGGTTTGGTATGTTGATTTCTTTCCCTGTTTTTTGGTGGTACAGCAAGCCTATTGAATAAAAATTGGTGGTGGGAGCAGTTTGGCAAGATGGTGGGGAATCAAGAGTCCTACCAAAGCTTGACTCTAAAATCTTTAGCACAAAAAGACTCGGGTCAATTGCAAATTAAGAGATCTGGATTGAGGGCTTTTCTCCATGAAGTGAATAAGCGCTGAGAAACTGGAGTCTAAAGGAAAGGGGAAAAAAATTGTAACTAGGGATAGATCTAAATTGGAGAAGGAAATGGCAACCCACTCCAGTATTCTTGCCTGGAGAATTTCATGGACGCAGGAGCCTGGTGGGCTACAGTCTATGGGATCACAAAGAGGCGGACACGACTGAGCGACTAACACACAGCACATACATAGATCTAAATAGATTCACTTTTATATTCAAAGCGAAGCACACTCTTCATATGTAGATAGGGAGCATTAAAAAGTCTTGATAGAAAAAGCGTTGATTAAAACAAAGTGTTGATTAATCAATAGTCGTTTCTACACGAATTAAATCCTACTTGTTCACTGGAAACAAAAGGATCTTCGAAGAAAATAAGCTGATGTTGTCAGAAGTGGGATTCGAACCCACGCCTCCAGGGGAGACTGCGACCTGAACGCAGCGCCTTAGACCGCTCGGCCATCCTGACACCCGGGAAATAAACCCTCTTATTTCTTTCTAAGACTGTCAAAAAGTGCTGTAGCATGATGTTGAAAGTGAAAGTGAAGTTGCTCAGTCTTGTCCGACTCTTTGCGACCCCATGGACTGTATCCTACCAGGCTCCTCCATCCATGGGATTTTTCAGGCAAGAATAGCATGATGTTAGTTTCTCATTTTAAATAAAACTAGAACTCCCCCTGGACTTCTTCGCAAAATGGGGATAATAAAACTGTTTCTGACTCTTATTTCCTACGTCTTCACCATCCTAAACTGCAAAGATCCATTTCTCCAGTGCCCCTTCGAACGCTCCTCTCGCTCCTTCTCTCGGGAGACCTAGCCACACCAGAGTGGACTCCCTTGTCGGCTGCTCCCCCTCGGCCCCTTCGCTTCAAATCACCCTTACTGAATGCAACACCCTGTGTATCTAGTCCTGGGGCGGCGCCAAGCGGCGGGGCAGGGAGTTCGGATGACAGAAAGCGGGGGCGTGGGGAAGAAAATGCTCTGCCGAGCGAGGCATTGGCTTTCCCTCCGGGCTTCCCGCTGTTCCATCCTTCCAACTCTGGGCCCCTGGTGGTCTCTGCGTTTCAGGCCGTCGTCCTTAGTTGGCGGGGGCCGATTAAGAGGAGTAAGGACGGGGTCCATCCTCTCCTAGAAAAGGCTCTGTGTATTTTGGGGTTTCAGACACAGAACAAGTACTAAAAAACATTTGCAGATTCATAGCCTCTGTTACTCTTATATATGATTTTCGAAAAGCTTACTAAGCGGGCGTTGGTGGTATAGTGGTGAGCATAGCTGCCTTCCAAGCAGTTGACCCGGGTTCGATTCCCGGCCAACGCAAGTGTTTCCTTTTCCCTTTTCCACGCTAACTAAACAAGCTCCGTAAGGGAGAGAAGAAGAGCGTGCAATGTTTCTTACAATTTAAAGCCTGAGCGAAACTGAGAACTGAAACTAGAACTGCGGCCACGCCTCACTTTCTCCCTCTACCTCGTTCTCTGCCCAGCTACATTTTGGAGGGGTTAGAAGCCGAAGCGTTTCTTTTCTCTCTTACCTTCCCTCCTGCTTTCCATTTTAAACTTTCAACTCTTGAGAAATATTTGGGATCTTCCAGATGTCCTGTCTGAAACTGAGCTTCAGAAAGGGGCCATGGTTTTATATTTCCGAGACTGATACGGTAGCCACAAGCTGTTGGGCACTTGAAACTGGCAAATGTGTCTGAGGAACTGCATTTCAAAGTCTAGTTAATTGTCATTAATGCATTAATTAATTAAAATAAATTGATGTAAAAAGTAAACAGATACTCCATTTTCCTATTGCAGAACGTTAAAGTACGTTAGGAGCAACATGGTACGTTATGAATCCACTTGAATTTCAGTTGTGAATGTCATGAAATCTAAATATTAGTCATTTTTTTCTGATGAAAATTTAACGTCTGAGTAGAAATGTGGTATCTATAAATGTAAAATACTTACCAGCTTGAAAATTATGTAAAAGAATCTAGTTCTTATTTCGGAATTTTGAGTTAAATCACATATACCATTTAAAATATCACCTGTTTCTTCTTACTTTTTAAGGTGACTATTAGAAAGTTTAAGTTACACGTGGAGCTCCCATTATGTTTCAATTGCAACGTGACAGTCTAGATACAGTAAAGTGACAAGTTGAATAACAGCCATTTTTCAAGGACTATGGCAGTTTAGAAGTAGCTTCCTAGGGAGCAGTTTTGGCCCGGCAACTGTCGTTTTCCTCGTTAGTATAGTGGTGAGTATCCCCGCCTGTCACGCGGGAGACCGGGGTTCGATTCCCCGACGGGGAGACGGAGGAGCTACTTTTATTTTCTCCTCTCAAAACAAAGACTAAAGAACCTCAGGCTCTTTCCAAGAGTACCTCTCTTCAATGCAAATTTCTTGGATCCTGGGCAAGAGTACGAGTTGATGCGGTTATTTTGACCCCCGGTTCAGCGTTAAATGCGTTAAATCATTTAATCCTGCAATCAAGTTTCCACCTGCTCTGCAGCTAAGTGGGCCATCCCCATTGTTTTCCTGCTGCACACTTGAATCCCATCTCAGGATTCAGGCTTTGTCTTAAGCCCTGTACTCCAGATTTCCACCCTTTTTCCTTCTTATTTTCTCCTGGATCGACGATTCACTAAGCTCTCATTTGCTCCCTTCCTTCATATTGCTATTCAGTAGGGGCCAACCTACATTCTCAAGCCCATACTCTTGACACAGCCATACTATACGAAAGAATCCAATTTATGAAACCACCTCTCCTCTACAAGGGATGATGAAGAATAAACCAAGATTTTATGTCTAAACTGGTTTACAAAGAAATGAGTCACTGGTTTGACAGTCAGAAGGCCTATTGTTTGCTTCAGTTCAGTTCAATTCAGTTCAGTCGCTCAGTCTGACTCTTTGCGACCCCATGAACCGCTGCTCGCCAGGCCTCCCTGTCCATCACCAGCTCCCGGAGTTTACTCAAACTCGTGTCTATCGACTTGGTGATGCCATCCAGCCATCTCATCCTCTGTCGTCCCCTTCTCCTCCTGCCCCCAATCCCTCCCAGCATCAGGGTCTTTTCCAATGAGTCAACTCTTCGCATGAGGTGGCCAAAGTATTGGAGTTTCAGCTTCAGCATCAGTCCTTCCAATGAACATCCGGGACTTATCTCCTTTAGGATGGACTGCTTGGAGATCCTTGCAGTCCAAACGACTCTCAAGAGTCTTCTCCAACACCACAGTTCAAAAGCATCAATTTTTCAGAGCTCAGCTTTCTTTATAGTCCAACTCTCACATCCATACATGACCACTGGAAAAACCATAGCCTTGACCAGATGGACCTTTGTTGGCAAAGTAATGTCTCTTCTTTTTAATATGCTATCTAGGTTGGTCATAACTTTCCTTCCAAGGAGTAAGCATCTTTTAATTTCATGGCTGCAATCACCATCTTCAGTGATTCTGGAGCCCAAAAAAGTAAAGTCAGCCACTGTTTCCACTGTCTCCCCATCTATTTCCCATGAAGTGATGGGACCAGATGCCATGATCTTAGTTTTCTGAATGTTGAGCTTATCACTAAAAATGGTTGGCTTGTTTGCAAGTCATTTAACTTTTCTGGGCTGCAGTTTCTTTATAAAGGAGAGGAACAAAAGTTCAGTTTTTGAGACACTTTGCAAGCCTAGAGTCCTTTGAAGTAGTGCCTTGTGTGAGTACCTGGTAGATAGTATATGCTCATTTTTTCCCCAAAGGATAATATTTTTCCTGAATATAAGGGTAATATATAGTCCTTACAGAAAATATGGAAAATAAGCCACTCACAAAGAAATAAAAGGCACTCATATTTCCATCATCCAGAAAATCTCTATTAATATTTTGCTGTATATTTTATCTCTTTGGCAATTTTAATTGCAAAGTTAGAATCATACTGTACACGTTTTTAAAGCTACTTGAATGTTTACTTAAATGTGAATATTTCTATATTCATTAAGTACTAGCCTAAAAATTAGTTTAATGACTTCATTGTTATACTATATGGCTACATCATAATTTCTTTAGCAAGTCTCCTATTTTTGAGTATTTATGTCATTTCCAGTGTTTTTTCCTCCTCTGGTGGGGGCAGCTCTTGAAATCTCTGCTCAGTATTCTTTTAGACTTCCAACTGTTATTTTCACCCTCGCCTCCCTCAAATCAGTACACAGCAGGTACTAGGGTGAACCAAAATATGAAATGTGATTCATTTGCACATTGTTTTTCCCTGATGATGCTCCCTGCTCTCTGAAATTTATTCCTTCAATTTCCAGCCAGTCTGGCAGCTCTAAACTGTACCTTGATGCATGAGGTATAAGGTTGGTTTTCAGCATGATCATATGCCTGACTCTGTCTGGTTGATGAGTGCTCTCAGAATGAAGATATTACCCATTGTGGTTCCTTCTTCCAAAGCTTGAATCCTCTTTATTTTCTATCTAATTTAATTGTTCTTCAGATATTTGATAATATATGCACAAATAATGACCCTGAAGGAGGGCATGGCAACCCAGGTACTCCAGTATTCTTGCCTGGAAAATCCCATGGACAGAGGAGCTGGTGGGCTCTGGTCCATAAGGTCACAAAGAATTGCATAAAGGTTGCAAAGAAATGACAGAAGTGACTCAGCATACATGCACGTACACAAGTAGTGAAGCTTATAAAAACCAGAGGAATAATAAATATAAAATCCAAAATAAGACTCCTTACTGGGAAGAAGAAAAATAGAGGAACATTGAAGACTTCTTCTGTTTCATTCTTAAACAGGGTATTGAAACGCAAAGATTTAAAATTTACATAACTAGCATCAGGTGGTATGTATTCTTTTGCAACTAGCATTTTTTCCATTAAACATTAGTTTTATGGGATTCATTGATGTTGAAACACAGAGCTAGGAATATGTCTAGCTAGGAATATTCTGAAGATTTAAAACATTTATAAGAATATGTATTTCAAAAATTCTCTATTATTGTTTATGTATGTAGATAAATGTGTTTTTGTATCTTATAAAACTGATCTCTGGGTAATGTCAGGGCAAGTACTATGTTAAATCTTTCTATTCATCTCCAAATTAGCCAATTTTTAATAATTGTTGGCTCTATTTTATACAGTTGTCACTAGCCAAATGATGCTTCTACCTGAACCCTGGTTTAGCATAGGGGAAATGCATCAAATTCCTCCAATTCCTTTCCCCCAAAATGGATAATCATTAGGTAACTTGTCTCAATAAGTAGAAAACTTTTTCTAAAATTAGGAAAGGATAGATGTTGATACTGAATTCCCTGTCATCGTCTGTGGAGCTAGCAGCAATTGTATTAACATTTTTTCCAGCCTTTAAAATATTGTCCGAGGGTTTTATTGTATGTGTTATCTCTATCATACAAAAATCATTTATTGGAATGAGATATGCAGTTAGGTTGACCTCAGCCATTTAGGCTGGATGAGGTGACATAACGTGGTGGTTAAACACATGGGGTCTCTTGTGCTTCCCATGTTGGAATTTTGGCTCTCTGTCTCAGTTTCCTTCTCTGTCAGAGGGGATAAAGATAACAATTACAATTTTCAAATGAGTTAGTAAATGTTTAGAATGGTGCCTGGCAACACGCAAACATTAATTATTCATTTTATTACTAAAACAAATTTTAATGCCCATGGTGGGAAGATGTTTGGGTTTAAAAAAACCAAAAAAAAACCCCACCTCATCCCAAGAAAAGAAGGTAAAATATTAGCACAACACGGATAGAAAAAGAGAACAAGTGCATCTCAGTCATCCCTTAGTCCCCGATTTTTCTTACATTCCAGTGCCAGAGTGCCAGCAGAGGCCACCACACCTGGCTGATGCCTTTACCATGACCTGTTCCTGCCTGCCTGCTCTCTCTGCCATTCCAGCTCTCTTGGTGTCAAGATTGGGTGGAGGCTGCAGTTCCCACAGATGGCTACAAGCAAGGGTGACTACAGAAGTGTGCTGAGTAGTGGTCAGACTGATACTGAGCGCTTGTTAATTGGACTGTGGTTCAGGTAGCCCTGTCCTGGGAGACATTTAGGGACAGGGACCTATATCCAGGACCTGCAGTAGGCTGGCTTAAATTAGACCTGCATATTGGGAGGCACTGAGTGGCCTCCTTGGAAGTGACTACCTAGAGTTTCTTAGAGTTGGCTAGCAGTGGTATGGGGAAGGTTTCTGGAGTGTCTAGGGAGAGCCAAAGCAGAACCCAGAGGACGATTCTTTCTGAGGAGTTCATTGGTATGGCACTGACCAATCAGAACAGTTACGGGCTATTTATTCCTCTCACTGTAATAGGGTGAAATTGTATTTCATTTTTTAAAAACAGATTTATTCAACAGAAAATACTGTTTAACATACAGTCTAAACATTGACAGTTAGTATAGTATTCCTTTTCCCAAGAGCACATGTAAAACATTTAGCATTTGCCATTTGCTAATTCTGCTATGTTCTACTTTTAATTACTCAATCTAAGTATTTTTCAATTTTCTTTCAATTTATCTTTATTATGAGTTATTTAAAAGCAAATGTTTTTAAATTTTCCAAATACATGAGGTTTTTAAAAGTTATATTTTGTAATTGCTTTCTGAGTGAAACTTCATTCAGTTCAAAGATACATATGGAATAGTGCCAATTTCATGAGTATGTTAAGACTTGTTTTATGGCCTCATACAAAGTTAATTGAGAAGAATGTATAAACTGTAATTATTGGGTGCAGAGTTTCATATACATATATAATTGGTTGCAGTTTTATATATCGGTTGCAGAGTTTCAGCATCAGTCCTTCCAATGAATATTCAGGACTGATTTCCTTTAGGATGGACTGGTTGGATCTCCTTGCAGTCCAAGGGACTCTCAAGAGTAACAATTCTTTTGCATTCAGTCTTTCTGTTTATGTTTTAATGTCATTCTTCTAAACAAAATAAAAATAAAATATATTTTAAAAATCCACTTTTGTTTTTAACTGGCACATTTTCTCCAGTTATATTTGTTGTGATTACTGATATATTTTGGATTTATTTCACTATCCCATTTTGTACTTTCTTTTTGCCTCAGTTTTTCTTTTATTCTTTTCCCACCTTCTTTTGGATTGTTATCATGTGTACATGCAAAGTGAAGTATGGGAATGTATATTTATTTAGAATAAACTTGAAAGTTATTTTTATTTTTTGTGGCCAAGATGAAAGTAGTGATTCCCAAACTAGGTCTTCATAGAGAAGTAAAAATTTCCCCCAAATGTTGGTAACCAACATAGGGTTGCTAACTTTTTGTTTTGCTAAGTTAGGAAATAAATAACACAATCACAGCCACATCAACTGTCATCTATCCTCATCTTAATGTTATAAAAGAAGGGACATTTAAAAACAAAAATTTAAAGTGCGAAAAAACAATGTTGGCTTGGAGGTCATTTGGCAAACTTATCTGAGATACACACACACACACACATATATATAGTGTGTATTCTCATTTCACTGGAAGTCAGTGAAAACTTGGACCTGCACCTAATCTGGAACCCATTATTAAGAGGATGGTGGTGCAGAAGGAAGACGGAGATTCTATTTGGTTTCAGAGGTGCCCTAGGACTTGGGCAACAGAGAAAATCGCTTCTTGTGAGTGCCTGGGTTCAGCGAAGAACTGATGTTGTAACATGGTTGGGTATGCCTGTGGCAGAGAAGATGCAGCTCAGGAAGCCTGGGCTTTTTAAATGGCTCAAGAACAAAGAGAGGAGCTTCTCTCCAAAGTGGAGAGAAGAGAAGAACTTTATCAGGCCCAGCACTGGCCAGAATCCCTAGGTTGATTTTGTTGGATAAGGACCCGTGAATATTTGAATCTGGATTATGTCAGAGTGAAAGTCCTTAAATTACAGGCATTTTATTAACTCTATGTTCTGTCTGGGAGCCTAATAAGCTAGTAGAAATCCTTCTAAACAACTGGAATTGAAGATTAGTTTTGTTTCACTATGCCCCTTTACTTAGATAATAACATTTTTCCAGATATGATTGGACATGTGATGCAGTATTTAAATTTTTCACAGTAATAATGTTATTATAAGTTAACACTCACACATGTACACATGAACGCATAAATTGCCTAAATCAGCAAAAAAGTATGATGATGTACTTCTCTGAGTAAAACCAAATGAACTCCTGAACCCACAGCATTCATTTTGGATTCCCCCCAAGAACCCCATCTGTGCAGATCACAACAAACTGTAGAAAACTCTTAAAGAGATGGGAATACCAGACCACCTGACCTGCCTCCTGTGAAACCTGTATGCAGGTCAAGAAGCAACAGTTAGAACCAGACATGGTACAACAGACTGTTTCAGAATTGGGAAAGGAGTAGTTAAGCCTGTATATTGTCATCCTGCTTATTTGGCTTATATGCAGAGTACATTCGAAACGCCAGACTGGAGGAAGCACAAGCTGGAATCAAGATTGCGGGGAGAAATATCAATGACCTCAGATATGCAGATGACAGCATCTTTATGGCAGAAAGCGAGGAGGAACTAAAGAGCCTCTTGAAGAGGGTGAAAGAGAAGAGTGAAAAAGCTGGTTTAAAACTCAACATTCAAAAAACTAAGATCATGGCATCCAGTCCCATCGCTTCATGGCGAAATAGATGGAGAAACAATGAAAACAGTGACAGACTTTCGCCGCCAAATCACCGTGAACGGTGACAGCAGGCATGAAATTAAAAGATGCTTGCTCCTTGGAAGAAAAGCTGTGACAAACCTAGACAGTGAATTAAAAAGCACAGACATTACTTTGCTGACAATGGTCCGTATAGTCAAAGTTATGGTTTTTCCAGTAGTCATGTACAGATGTGAGAGCTGGACGATAAAAAAGACCGAGTGTCAAAGAACTGATGCCTTCGAACTGTGGTGTTGGAGAAGACTCTCGAGAGTCCCTTGGACTGCAAGGAGATCCAGCCAGTCCATCCTAAAGAAAAATCAACCCTGAATGTTCATTGAAAGGACTGATGCTGAAGCTGAAGCTCCAATACTTTGGCCACCTGCTGCGAAGAGCTGACTCATTCGAGAAGACCCTGATGCTGGGAAAGACTGAAGGCAGGAGGAGAAGAGGACGGCAGAGGATGAGATGGTTGGATGCATCACCGACTGGACGGACATGAGTTTGAGCAAGCTCTGGGAGTTGGTGATGGACAGGGAGGCCTGTCGTCCATGGGGTCGCAAAGAGTCGGACACGACTGAAAGACCGAACGACGACCAAGAGTCCGGTTCATTCACCCTCGGCTGCTCTCGTTTTCTTAGCTTCTTCCGGGTAGAAACTGAGTCCTGTCTCAGATCTAAGCAGGTGCTAGTGCGGGAAAAGGACCCACTTCTCTCTGGGCTACTTACTTCCCTGGTGCTCTGGAGAGCATGTCTCTACCAGTTTCTACGCCGGCCTCAACCACATTGGAGACAGAGACCACTTCGAGTTTATTACTCAGTGGCCGACTTGGCAGACCGTGTCTCCACAATTCGTCTCTGTGGCGCAATCGGTTAGCGCGTTCGGCTGTTAACCGAAAGGTTGGTGGTTCGAGCCCACCCAGGGACGAGGGGGTAGCAATTTTGACCTTTGAGACAGACCTGTCAGTTTCTCACAGGAAACCAAATAAATAGCACTAATACTGTGAAAGTTTGCAAATCTCCACCCAGCCTGCGTCCAATCTATTACTTTTTTTTGTTTGTTTTAGAAATTGAAGTATAGTTGAGCTGGGACTTTCCCTGTGGCTCAGCTGGTAAAGAACCTGCCTGCAATGAGGGAGACCTTGGTTTGATCCTTGGGTTGGGAAGATCCCCTGGAGGCGGGAAAGGCTACCCACTCCAGTATTCTGGCCTGGAGAATTCCACCAACTGTAAAGTCCAGCAGGTTGCAAAGAGTCTGACAGGACTGAGCGACTTTGACTTTCACTTTCATAGTTGATTTGGGCCCCCCTGGTGGCTCAGCGGTAAAGCACCCGCTTTACCTGACGGTGCAGGAGAAGCAGGCTGGATCCCTGGGTCAGGAAGACCCCTCGGAGAAGGAAATGGCAACTCACTCCAGTATTCTTGCCTGGGAAATCCCATGGACAGAGGACCTGGCTGGCTACACTGCATGGTGTGACAAAGGAGTCGGACACGACTTAGCGACTCAAGGACAATAGTTGATTTACAGGGTTGTGCCAATCTCCTTGGCCTAACACTGTATAACAGAGTTGTGGAGCTCTGTGACACTGTATGGCATTTTTCTGTAGAGCAGAGTGACTCTGTTATACACATGATTATAGGTTAATCCCAAGAAATTGGATATAGTTTCCTGCGCCATACAGGACTTTGTTGTTTATCATTCTCAATGTAATTGTTTCCATTACCAACCCCAAACTCCCAGTCCTTCCCTCCTCCCTTCCCTCCTCCCCCTTGGCAACCACAAGTCTCATCTCTTTCAGTTTACTGTATATTTTGCAAGCAGTTTCTAAATAATGGGCGTATGAGATCAGGGTTGCAACTAGTAAAACAATTTTTACTTGCTTGAGTAAGGTTCTACTAAAATTGCATCACGAAACTGATGCTTTAAAAATATTTACCAACCAAAGGAAGTAAGCATTCATAATCCAAAACTGGATTCTTTTACCCTACCTCTGCTTGTCTTGCCCTTTGTACTTGTATTCTTAACTTGTGAAACCGTGTTTCCAGACCCTGGGCCCTCAGTCATGCTACATCCTGCTGGTTAACAATTTCTGGAGAACCTACCTTCTGAATATTTGAATAGCCATCTTCCTCTTCTGCCTGCTGATATTTACTTTCTCATTACTTGCCCCCTGAGTTACTGCAATAGCCACCTTGCTGCCTAAGCAGCTTCCTGTCTTCAACTCTCCTCTTCTTTCCTGCCTCCAAGCAGCAGCCAGAGAGGCTTTCTTTAGAAAAGACCTGTTCTGCTTAAAATCCTCCAGTGACTTGCAGGGTAAACGACAACCTCCTTAGCTTGGAAGGCAGTGCCTTTCAAGATCTGGCCCCTGAACTCTCCCTGTCCTTCACTGACTCCTTAGACTGCAACAGAACCAAACCACTTTCTTGACCCCCTTCTCTGGCTTTTGAATCATTGCCCATGAGCCTTCAGCGCCTCTCCTTTTTGCCTGGCGATCTCTTGGTCACCCACGACTATAACACCAAACGTTCAGCCTCTTTTTGGCAGCCCTTTCTTCACCCTCTATTTATACTTTTTATTTTTCTCACTGGAATGGAAATTGCTCCAGGGAATGACCCTGGGTTGTTCATCTTGATATCTTCCACAGCTAAACGCTAGCTTGGGGACTGACTTCCTTGGTGGTCCAGTGGTTAAGAATTTGCCTTCCAATTCAGGGAATATGGGTTTGATCCCTGCCTTGGGAACTAAGATCCCACCACCCCCAGGGCAACTTAAACCCCCATACCTGCAATTAGGGCCAGCCTCAGCCAAAAATTTAAAAAAAAAAAAATTTTTTTTTAAATTGGCACTTACGTACTAAGTAAATGTGAGTTGAATGTTTAACGTTTCCAAATGCCCTTGTCTCATGTCCAAATCTGATATCCCTATACTTCTAATATTCTTATACCAAACCTGAGTTGTTGGCTTGGCATAAAGCTCATAGTTGACCTACTTCCTTCCTAGCTCTACCTTTTCTTACCTGCCCCATGCTCTAAAACCACCTCTAATTCCCATTCATCCTCCTATCCCAGACCACCTGGAAAAGTTCCCCTTTGCCCAGTTGTTCCAGCAAGATTTGGTGAATTAGCAAGTTGACTAATTCATATGAATTGTGGTGACGTGGTTGCTGAGAGGAGAGGGATTTCTCATTTACTAATCTCTGATAAGATTTTAGACAATGGGAGGACAAAAGGATTCCATCATTCATGTTTTATTATCATGGTTTTTCCATCTTCTATCTAACAATAACATTCAGAATCTTGTAAAATGCCTTACCGGAATCAAGAAATGTTCAGTTTAAAGCTTCTAAAACACAAAGAGACATAGCTAAATCTTTCTTCCATAAGCAATGATTGACTTCACCTCTACTCCATTATTATTGACATGCTGAAGGATTTCAAAGTTCATGATTTAATTCAGTAGAGTTTAGTACATTTAATAGTGATTATCCAACATTTGTTTAAGGGTGATGTGAATAAAGCTGAATTAGATACTGAAGTGAAAATTCTGGTTTTATATGCCCCTTCTCTCTAATTCTCAGTATAAAAGCATCCTTATCTCCTGCCGACTCCTTCCTGTGCAGCTGTGGTTGACTTTTTCTTGTAATGCTTTCTCAGTTTAGACACTGATATATCTTTGTTCACTGGGCTTAATTTGGGACAGCAATGTTCCTTCCAATGAGTTTATTCTGTGCTTTCTTTTGCAAATCCTCCAACCCCTAACCCCCTTCCTGGACCATTTTCTACTTATGACATTGAGAGGGTTTATCATTGTATACTCACAGACTCACATTGTATACTTTTGACAGGGGCTCCCCTGGAAAACTCAATCCTTTCTCACTTCTGTGATTTTCTTTTACCTCCACCATGGTTCATGTTCTAGGAAGACAGCCCAGGTGGTGGTCCTGTCTAGTCTATCCTGGACTACCCTGCTCTTTACTAGCCACTCTCTTCATTGGTTGTGCTCTCTTCCCTAGACCCCCAAATGTACCCACAGTCTATCTAGAAGGAGTTTTAGGGTGCTTTGAAGGCAGCCAGTCTGCAGCAACAGATGTAGACCACCATCCAGCTGCCTCTCCACCACGAATTCTCGTATTTACATATCCATTTATTTAAGCACAGTCTTCATACATCAGGGGTAATCTTTGAGAGTCTGTATTGTTGTTCTCTTGGGATAGAATGGTTGGAATACAGAAAGCATCCAAGTAGCTCTGAGACTTCTATTTCTGGTAATGCAGATATTTGCTGGTCCTTCACTGTTGGCACTTTCTTTCCATAGGAGACTAGAAGAAACAGAACTGGGTGAAGGATCCTCAAATCCCTAGAGTCTGAAGTGTAATTTTCCTGCTGCTTCTGGAGATGCCTGTTGGGAGATGATAAGGCTGTGAAATTAGAAAGAGGTTCATAGATGCTGCTTTTGTCACTCCCATGGGATGGGGATGCTGCTTTTATTACCTTCATTTGTCCTAAAGGCCCTTGCTCCATGTGACTTTGCCATCCCTCCATTCCTCTGAGTTTCGAAGGTCTCTCTGAACAGAAAAATACAGCCCCGTGTCCACTGCAAATAGGAGTCCCATCACCAGACAGAAAGTGATTTGGTGCCAAGGTGGAAAGAATGATGAGATGGTTTGTAAAGTTTCTTGATCTGAGCAGAGGGATGAGAAAAAATGACATTTGTTAAATGGAATAAACAGTGAGGTCATCAATGTAAAGTCTTTCTGACACCTGCTAAGAAACAGATTCTATGGATTGTGGGGGAGTCTGGAAGAAAGCCATAGCTTCCTCCTACCAGTTTTGGATTCTAGTGCTTCTTGAGCAATAGTGTTTTCATGTTTGATGGAGGTATTTGTAGCTGGGTTTTGCGTGAGATCATCAACCCTGAATATTCATTGGAAGGACTGATGCTGAAGCTGAAGCTCTAATACTTTGGCCATCTGATGCGAAGAACTGAATCATTGGAAAAGACCCTGAGGCTGGGAAAGATTGAGGGCAGGAGGAGAAGGAGGCGACAGAGGATGAGATGTCTAACTCAATAGATGTAAGTCTGAGCAAACTCTGGGAGATAGTTAAGGACAGGGAAGCCTGGCATGCTGTCTATGGGGCTGCAAAGAGTCAGACATAACTTAGCGACTGTACAACAGCAATGAGAGATATCAAAGTTTAAGTTGTGAGAACACTATTTCTTAATTCATTAACTTTCTCTTGTGTCTCAAAACTATACTCATTGTATTCATCCCAGTCAAGGAAATCTAAAACAAAAACAAAAACAAAACAAAAAAAACCCAACACACACACACACACAAAGTGAGCCATTGAAATCTACTACTTATCCTACTTATCGTCAGAAAATATTTCTTTATCAAGGCTCACTAACTAAGAGTCCAAGATGGAAAGAGGTAGAATTTGTTGGTTCTCAACCTCTTAGCCATTAAGATTGTCTTAAAGTCATTCCTTGCTGTTGGCTATAAGGCAGTAAGATTAGAGTGGAATTTTAGTCTCAATTTTTAAAATCTTAATTTTGATATAATTTTGAGCTTAAAAAATGGTTGCCAGTAAAGTACAAATAACTCTTAGATATATTCTTTACTTAGATTTACTTATTGTTTGCAATTTGCCCCCATTTTCTTTATTATTTGCTCTCTCTTTTCCTAACTATTTGAGAGTATTTACTTTCCATTTAAATTGTGATGAAGTTATTTTTATGCAAACTATGGCATTGTTTTGTTAGAATCTCAGATGTGTGTCTATCTTGCTGTTTTATTACATATTAATTGCTTACAGTGCATTGTTGTTCAGTCACTCAGTCGTGTCCAAATCTTGGTGACCTCATGGACTGCAGCATGCCAGGCTTAACTGTCCTCCACTATCTCTCAGAGTTTGCTCAAACTCATGTCCGTTTAGTCAATGATGCCATCCAACCATCTCATCCTCTGTTGCCCCCTTCTCTTCCTGCCCTCAGTCTTTCCCAGTATCAGGGTTTTTATCCCAGTCTGATTCCAGGTGGAAGTTTTGGGAAATTAGGAAGTCCAGGAGCACCATGGCAGGGCATCTCTGACCCTGGAGGATGGTGCTACGGAAACTGGAGATGTTTTCTAAGTGATTTGGAAAGTGGAATTCAATATCAGTTAAGTTCAGCTGCTCAGTCATGTCCGACTCTTTGGGACCCAAGGACTACAGCACGCAAGGCTTCCCTGTCCATCACCAACTCCCAGAGCTTGCTCAAACTCATGTCCATTGAGTCGGTGATGCCATCCACCCATCTCATCCTCTGTTGTCCCTTCTTCTTCTGCTTCAATCTTTCCCAGCATCAGGGTCTTTTACAATGAGTCAGTTCTTCACATCAGGTGGCCAAAGTATTGGAGTTTCAACTTCAGCATCAGTCCGTCCAGTGAATATTCAGGACTGATTACCTTTAGGATTGACTGTCCTTGCTGTCCAAGGGACTCTCAAGAGTCTTTTCCAACAACACAGCTCAAAAGCATTAATGCTTAGGTGCTCAGCTTTCTTTATGGTCCAAATCTCACATCTATACACGACTATTGGGAAAACCATACCTTTGACTAGACAGACCTTTGTCAGTAAAGTAATGTCTCTGCTTTTTAATATGCTGTCTAGGTTGGTCATAGCTTTTCTTCCAAGAAGCAAGTGTCTTTTAATTTCATGGCTGCAGTCACCATCTGCAGTGATTTTGCAGCCCAAGAAAATTAAGTTTGTCACTGTTTCCATTGTTTCCCCATTTATTTGCCATGAAGTGATGGGACCAGATCCCATGATCTTAGTTTTTTGAATGTTGAGTTTAAAGCCAGCTTTTTCACTCTTGTCTTTCACCTTCATCAAGAGGCTCTTTAGTTCCTCCTTGCTTTCTGCCATAAAGGTGATGTCATCTGTATATCTGAGGTTATTGTTATTCCTCCTGGCAACCTTGATTCCAGCTTGTGCTTCATCCAGTCCAGCATTTCGCATGATGTACTCTGCATATAAGTTAAATAATCAGGGTGACAATACAGCCTTGACGTACTCCTTTTGAAATTTGGAACCAGTCCATTGCTCCATGTCTGGTTCTAGCTGTTGCTTCTTGACCTGTATACAGATTTCTCAGGAGGCAGGTCAGGTGGTCTTGTATTCCCATGTCTTTAAGAATTTTCCACAGTTTGTTGTGATCCACACTGTCAAAGGCTTTGGCGTAGTGAATAAAGCAGAAGTAGATGTTTTTCTGGAATTCTCTTGCTTTTTCGATGATCCAATGGATGTTGGCAATTTGATCTCTGGTTCCTCAGCCTTTTCTAAATCCAACTTGAACATCTAGAAGTTCTTGGTTCATGCACTTTTGAAGCCTATCTTGGAGAATTTTGAGCATTACTTTGCTAGTGTGTGAGATGAATGCAATTGTGCTGCAGTTTGAACATTCTTTGGCATTGCCTTTCTTTGGGCTTGGAATGAAAACTGACCTTTTCTGATCCTGTGGCCACTGCTGAGTTTTCCAAATTTGCTGGTATATTGAGTGCAGCACTTTCACAGCATCATCTTCCAGGATTTGAAATAGCTCAGCTGCAATTCCATCACCTTCACTAGCTTTGTTCATGGTGACGCTTCCTAAGGCCCACTTGACTTCACACTCCAGGATATCTGGCTCTAGGTAAGTGATCAAACATTGTGATTATCTGGATCATGAAGATCTTTTTTTGTATAGTTCTTCTATGTATTCTTGCCACCTCTTCTTAATATCTTCTGCTTCTGTTAGGTCCTTTCCATTTCTGTCCTTTATTGTGCCCATCTTTGCATGAAATATTCCCTTGGTACCTCTAATTTTCTTGATGAGATCTCTAGTCTTTCCCATTCTATTGTTTTCCTCTATTTCTTCGCATTGATTGCTGAGGAAGCCTTTCTTATCTCTCCTTGCTATTCTTTGGAACTCTGTATTCAGGTGAATATATCTTTCCTTTTGTCCTTTGCCGTTGACTTCTCTTCTTTTCTCAGCTATCTGTAAGGCCTCCTCAGACAACCGTTTTGTCTTTTTGCATTTCTTCTTTTTGGGTATGGTTTTGATCATTTCCTCTTGTATGATGTTACAAACCTCCAACCATAGTTCTTCAGGCACTCTGTCTATCAGATCTAATCCCTTGAATCTATTTGTCAATTACACTGTATAATCATAAGACATTTGATTTAGGTCATACCTGAATGGTACAGTGGTTTTCCTACTTCAATTTAAGTCTGAATTTTGCAATAAGAAGTTCATGATCTGAGCCATAGTCAGCTTCTGGTCTTGACAAGAAGACAGACTGTCTTGTTTTTGCTGACTGTATAGAGCTTCTCCATCTTTGGCTGCAAAGACTAAAATCAATCTGATTTTGGTATTGACCATCTGGTGAAGTCCATGTGTAGAGTCATCTCTTGTTTTGTTGGAAGAGGGTGTTTGCTATGATCAGTGCGTTCTTATGACAAAACTGTTAGCCTTTGCCCTGCTTCATTTTGTACTCCAAGAACAAACTTGCCTGTTACTCCAGGTATCTCTTGACCTCCTACTTTTGCATTCCAGTTCCCTATGATGAAAAGGACATCTTTTTTAATGTTAGTTCTAGAAGATCTTGTAGGTCTTTATAGAACCTTTCAACTTCAGTTCCTTCGGCAATAGTGATTGGGGCATAGACTTGGATTGCTCTTTTTGTCTTGGAAATGAACTGAGATCATTCTGTCACTTTTGATATTACAGAAAACTTCAGAATTACAGAAAACTTCATCTGTAGAGTTACTATTACCAATCTCTTAATGTTGTTTTGAAGGGTTACTATGATCATCAGATTAAGTGCATGTAATGAAGCATTCAGCACAGTGTCCAGCATACTGAAAGATGCCCAACAAATGTCAGCTTGTTTTTGTTACAGAAGTGGAAATTGAGGTTTAAGAGACTAACTGGCCACAGTCATGTGCTTAATCAGCAGCAGAGCCAGAGCACAGGTTCTGGGACTTTCTGTGAGAAAGTTAGGGGTTACTGCCAGCTGGACTCTTGGCTAAGAGTTGAGGCTTGGGAGAGAAAGGGGATCAGGACCAGGTTAAAAAGGGCCAGCGCGATAGAGACATACAAGAGTGTGGATATGGTTTGAACGAGGTAAGTTAGGACAGGCATATTTATGAGGGAGGAAATGTGGCCTTTGCACCTGCTGTCATGTTTCGGAGTGAATGACACTTATAAAGAAGTCTGTGGAATTGTCAGCAATTTCCTCCCAACTCATCTTCCCAGTGTGAATGCAAGATTCCCAGCACAGGGGTCTCTGGACCCTTTAGGGCTGCACATGTCTTACCTTGAACAACAGTGATCTGCACAGACTCCGAAGACTCGTTTTTTGTCCCGATAATTCCCCTGCAGAAGTAGGAACCACTGTGTTCAAGTTTTGCTTCTGGAATGCGGAAGTCAGAATTCTGATGAAAATACTTCTTGCCTCTGCCATTCTGGAAATACTGGACCTTTATTACAGGAGTTTTCTTCCAGCTGTGACACTTCAGCTCAATGGGCTGTCCCGCATTTACCACCCGTTGAGTGGGCTGGAGCAATAGCCAACCTGGAAAACACAAAGAGAACACAGGCCCGGGAGGCCTCAGCATCCAGCACAGAGCTCTTCCGAAGGGGATGCTCACCACCCAGGTCCTGAGGGATAATGGAACTCCAGACTGGGCCCCATCCTTATATAACTTTCTTTGGGAAAAAGACAGCTGGACTCTAGATGAGAACTAAAGTCAATCCAAGATCTTTTGTCTAATGGGAGAGAGGGACAGACACACACATGATCAAAGCATAAAGTTAGAGCAGAGGGACTAAGTGATGAGGCAGGTGAGAAGCAAGCTGCTGCACCTGTAAAGTCTACACTTGAATTTGCTATGGAAGGTGATAAGGGGTCATTGTAAGTTCTAGATCAAAGAGTAAAAATCATATTAGAAAATAAGGAAAGGTAGATAGACTTTAGAAGGAATAGACAGTTTTAGGATTTTGCAAGACTGTTGCAACCAGTCAGGAAGAAGGTTACTAAGTATCCGCAGGAGTGGCTACAGAAATTGTGAAGGAAAACTCATTGTAAAAGTCGGGGAGAGGAGAGAAAAGCATGCTTGGTAGTGCTGATGGTAACTGCTAATTTCAGGGGCCACAGTGTTTTAGAAAGACCATTTCATTACAGAGCACAGCCTTCAAGATGGAAAAAGTTAATCATCAAAACAACTCTTTTTACAACTGCCTTGCCAAGTAACCAGATTTCACACACACAGAGAACTTGAAGTCATGGTCAGGAAGTTGGCCTGAATAATTTAAAATGATACTGCAGAGAAATTTTAAAATGACATGAGAAAACATTTATCAGAGAACGTTAAGTTAAAAAGAATATAAAACGTATGTATGCTCATAAAAAAAGAAAGAACATGTACTTAAATATTAACAGGGGGTTACGTATGTAATTAATATATATATAGATACACACACACATATATACATAACGTATGTTGTACATACACACATACGTACACACGCGCACACACATATATAGTTTGGTTTCTTTGAGGGGAGAACGTTCTTATTCCATTCTGGCTGTCATGGACTCAGTGAATGTTCATTTATACATTAGTTAAACAAATATCTTATTGAGAACTTACTAAGTCATGTTATGCAGATTGGGGACACCCAGATGACTAAGGCACATCAAAGAACCTGTGGTCTGGACATAGAAACACATACACTCAGAAATAATTATAATACAAGTTGATAAGTGCTACCACAGGCTAAGAACAAAGGACTGCATGACCAAAGAGAATGCACCAAAAAAATTCAGCCCAAAGAAAGTCAGCAAGGCTTCTCAGGGAAGGAGATGAGTGAAGTGGGTCCAAAATAATGAGCAGGAGTTTACCTGGTGAAGTTAATGCTCTTGGTCAGAGTTTAAAACTGTTTACGTTAATTAGATTTCTAAAGTCAGTTCCTAGAGCCAAGTTTAAGACAAACTAACAACTCCCAGACTTGAGGTTTCTCTTGCTTCCTGTTGGTAATTTCCCATTTTATTTGGTCACAGGTGGCCATCTCTTGGGGTCCCCAGGTGGCACTAGTGGCAAAGAACCTGCCTGCCAAAGCAGGAGACATTAGATATGTGGCTTAGATCCCTGGGTTGGGAAGATCCCCTGGAGGAGGACATGGCCATCCACTCCAGTGTTCTTGCCTGGAGAATCCCATGGACAGACGAGCCCAGCAGGCTACAGTCCATGGGGACACAGAGCCAGACATGACTGAAGCAACTTGGCACACATGCGCGGCCATCTCTCACCTAGCTAGATGATAGACATTCCTCTCAGTAGCTCTATAGATCGAGAGCTAAGTCAACTGAGTAACACAGTCAGGTGTAGGAGCCCCGAAAATCAGCTTCAGAGACCCAAGTCCATGGAATTTTGTTGCAGGTCCACCTCCATTAAACCCACCTTTCCCTCCAGGCTTGTTCCACTCACATACATTATGGAGAAGGGGTAGCCATACAAATAGAGTCAAGCTTACAAGACACAGCAGGTACCAGGCTATGTGATGTGATTTCAGGGACACCAGGAGAGATCTCTGCCTCAACATACTTCTCTTTGCATCTAATGCATGGATTTCGCTAAGACACAAAGACTTTCATTCCATGATGAATGTGCAGGCTGAACATGTATCTGTCTCTATTAGGAGAGATTTCACATTGCCAAATTTAGGCTGAAGTGTATATTTGAGTGTAATGTTGATGGGAAGAGGAGATAGATATGATGTTAGATTAGGGGTGGCTTGTGGGGTAGCTTAGAGAATGTGGAGATTGTGCCTGAGGATGAGGAGATTGAGGTCCTAAAGTGGATTCATTAATTTATTCAATAACGATTATAGAGCATTGATGTCATGCCCTGACCATCAGATGGCACCATTCATGCCGTATATATTCATATTCTATGTGAATGTAGATTCCTGGAATTGTGCAGTGCAGCAGCCCTGTACCTAGTGTATGTCAGGCTTTGACATTTTATCTAAGGCCTACCTGTAGCTAGGACTACAATTCTGATGTAATTCAATAGACTACAGATCATCTCATCTTAGTTTTAACCCCCGGGAACATTATTTTTTCAGGGCCTCTTTTTTATCCTTTATTGTTCAGTTCTCTTTTCCCCTTCTCCCACTCACCTACATGGACTTCTAGCTTCACCGGGTCGCTGGGTGCAGAGAGGCCTGTCTGACACTTGTACTCGCCGCTGTCCTCAACCTGGGCATCTGCGATGAAGTAGCTGGAGGTCTGTTTTGAGGTGAGAGTCCCATTGTGCCACCACTTTGTGGAATTGTCTTCAACAGGGTAGGCTCCCTGGCACGTCAGAGTCACACTATCGTTCTTGAGCACTCGGTCCCACCGAGGGTCTAGGCTCACCACAGCCTTTGAGAGATCTGCTGAAGTGTTAAGAGAATGTAGATAAGGGCAGAGAAGTGAGCAGCCTCTATACTGGCATTCCCAGGGAGGCTCAAAACCCATTGCAAACTGAGAGTTGGCAATTCAGCCTTAGTATTGGACTCAGTCTGAGCATCTTGACTTGGAGAGACTTGGCCTCCTCCTTGGTAGGGCCAAGCCCCACTGTACTGGGGGAATTGCCCCTGCCAAGAATCTGCCTGCAATGCAAGAGACCTGGTTTCAGTCCCTGGATCAGGAAGATCCTCTGGAGAAGGAGATGGCAATCCACTCCAATATTTCACCTGGAGAATCCCATGGACAGAGGAGCCTGGAAGGCTACAGTCCCTGGGGTTGCAAGTCAGACACGATTTAGAGACTAAACCATCACCACCACCAACTCCATGTCAGCAGTTTCTTGTTCAAAGAACATTTCCTAACAGTACCCTGTGGCTATTACACATTTACATGCCTCTCTTGATCAATCCAAAGCCATGAAGCAAACTCACCAGCTCGTGTGTCAGCTGAAACTGTAAGAAAAAGAGAATGAAACAAATATTGATCAGCAGCAGAGAACAGGGTGACCGGAGCGTGGTATTTAATCTCCCCTGCCCACCTCTGCCTTGGAGGCCAGTGTTCCCAAGAACCAACATAAAGATAGTAGGGACTTCCCTGGTGGTCCAGTGGTTAAGCATCCGCCTGCCAGTAAAGGGGACACGGGTTCAATCCCTGGTGCCAGAAGTAAGATCCCACATACTGCAGAGCAACCAGAGCTCATGTTCTAGAGCCCATGAGCCACAACGACTGAAGCCTGCACACCCTAGAGCCTGCGCTCCACAACAAGGGAGACCACGGCAACAAGAAGCTAGAGACACACACACACACACACCAAAGCGATGGAGAGCCTGAGCGCCACAGTGAAGGCCCAGTACAGCTGTTAAACAAACAAACCAGTAAAGATATCTTAAAAAAAGATAAATACAGTAGGGAACGCCTGCCTTCTGGTTTCCAGTGTCTGTACCTCCTAATCTGGTGTCTGCCCAAATCCCTGTTTTCAGTACCCTTCCTCCTTGGTCCCTGTTCAGACCCCCAAATTAAGGGCACAGGTTGAATATCTCTGAATCAAGCCATAGAAACTATCTCCACCCAAGTCCTCTGGAAAGGATAGAAATGAAAAGACTGAGAGAGGAGCATCGGAAAGTGAGAATGGGAGACAGACCTTAGGGACCACCTGGTCCATACTTGTCAGTTTATAGCCAGAGAAGCTGAGACCTAGAGGAGTGAAGTGACAGAGACGTGTCCTCCCCTTTCACCTCCTGATTATGCCCATTTCCCATATCTCTACCCCCTGAAGCTGTGTCCTAGGAGCGAAACCAAGGTCTATAGACATGGTAAGGGGTTCTGTCCTTGGTTAAGGGTCTCATTCCTTGCCTGAAAAGAGACGCCTGCTCTGCCCAGAGCGTCTTGTGCTCTGCCCTCAGGCCAAGTGACTCTGACTTACCTAGAAGCAGCAAAGCTGCTGGTAGGAGCAGCTGCCACATGCTGTGTGTTTGAGTGGGCAAGTCACCACAGATGGGAACCCTCAAGAGACCTAGCTGACTTGAAGAGAGGAAGTAAACAGCCTTTCTCCCCACCCCTAACCTATTACTCACCAGTTTTCATTTCTGGGAACTTCATCTAATTCCTGAATATAAATGCAGACGAGTGAGCCCACTTCTTGGTTTAGGACCCACCAGTGCCTTGTTCGAGACAATAGGAGCCTGGGAATGAGACTCAAGAAGGAGAACACTTCCTGAGGGGGGTCTCTTGTTCTATCTCAAAACTTCTCACTCTCCTGCTTGGCCCAGACCCATCTCCAAGCAGCCAGGGCCTGACTACAGAAAGAAAAACAGAAAGTAAAGTCACTCAGTCAAGGCCGACTCTTTGCGACCCCGTGGACTGTAGCCTACCAGATTTCTTCGTCCATGGGAATTTCTAGGCAAGAGTACTGGAGTGGGTTGCCATTTCCTTCTCCACGGGATCTTCCTGACCCAGGGATTGAAGCCGGGTCTCCTCCATTGCAGGCAGACTCTTTACTGTCTGAGCAACCAGCAGCTACCCACAGAAAGGAGTCATTTAAATCTTCAGATCATTAGAAGTGTTCTTCACCCCAATATTATCTGCAGCAATATTTTCTTTTAAAATTGGAGGTGTGTATACCTCTGGGATCTGTAAACTGCAGGAGCTACTAACTGAGTGGGAATTTGATCGTGAGATTTGAATCCTCTATTAAAAGAAACAGGCAGTGGGAGAAATGGGCTCTGGGAGGAGGAGATACCACCAAAAAGGTGGAAGGAATGAAGAGAATGTGGAAAGGCGGGAAAGGAAGCAGGGTGAGGTGAGAATGAGGGTAACGCTTCTCCCCAGTGTTACTAGGGCTGTAATGGGCTGCAGTAGCTCAGGTTAGCTTGGACCCCTCAGGGACCCACTGCGGCCTTTGCTGATCTGTGAGCCAGCTCCTTACTGGAAAAAGTAGAGGTGCAGTGCGTAGGAAGTGGTAAAGTTGTTAACCTCTTTTCCTCCTTTCTTGACATTGCTCTGCCAAAATATATACACCCGTACACTCCCCCACTCTCACCCCTATCTGCTCTCACATCAGTCTAGTTCTCACACAGAAAATCAAATGGCTCTGCTTGGCCATTTCAGGCGCCCAGCAGGTTTCTGGACATCTAGGGCAGGTCTTGCTTGGAAAAGCCCAAGAAGTGAGCAGCAGACAGAAGTGGGCCGGTGATATTTGGCAGGGGTAGCGTGGAATCAGAGGCTGGCACAAGTGACCACTGCTTCGGACACATGCCCCTTTTCACTCCGGAGTCATATAGAAACTGCTTCACAGGTTTTGATTTCTCTGGAGCAGAGTTAATCTATCCTCTTCTATTATCATCTGCCCTGCCCCCAACATGCTCCTACAGCAGCCCCTCCCCCACAGGCACTTGGATTAAATGTCTGATTAGGATGGATGGTGGAAAAGAATGGAGCAGCCATTCTAGTGTTCCCTCTCCGGTGATTTCATTTGCATCTTCCAAAATCCAGACTTGTATTTGAAATCTTCAGGCTCCATGCTACAGCACTGTGGTGGCTTATCTGGGAAGCCTAAAACCGAGAGGCTTCCAGGCTTTCTGTGGCTTCAGGGTGAAAGGTGGTTACCTCTCAATGCTCTCTGTTGTTCTTTGTTCCCTGAAGCAGCTTTCTGCCACATACGTGCTGCCAGGCATTCACTTTAGCTTTCCTCCTTTGAGGTTTTATTTTCTTCTTGCCTCATTTCTGTCTGTGGCCTTCAGCTGGAGGGAGGAATTGTCAGCTGTCGAGAGGATAGGCTAGACTGGAAGGAGAGGAGGGAGAACAGGAGGACCCCAAAAGAGTGGGAACCATTCTGCAGGTTTTCTTGAACAGTCCTCCAACCGACTATGGTTGGGGTGGTAAGGATTGACCTTGCAGGAAATGCAAATTTTAAAAAGAAGGACAGATGGTCTCGGTATTATCTTATACTGGAGTGTTTGTCTCTGTGCTTGCTTTTTCTTTTCTCCCTCATCTTTTTCTTTACTCCTTCCGTTCTTCTCTTCCTTCATGTTGAAATGGCAGGCAGAGCACAAGGTTCTGAGATTACAGAGGTCCTCAATTATCATCCCCTGGGACTTGTAGTTTCTTCTGGCTTGGAAAACTCCATGGACAGAGGAGCCTGGCAGGCTGTAGTCCATGGGGTTGCAAAGAGTCAGACATGACTGAGTGAATGATCATGGCAGGGGAAGACTACCCACATAAGCATGTGAAGTGCTTCAGGAACTTTGAAAAGATTTGTGAAATTCTGTGTATCCACAGAGAGGGCAGTGGCTGATTCTGGGGGAGGAGCCCACATGGAAGAGAGAACACCTTTACGGGATCACAAAAGGTAATCGTGTGTTTAGCAGGAAGGCTTTTGAGGGAAATGGGCATTTCAGGCAACAGCAGCATCATGAGCCAAGACTGTAAGTGAAATAGGCTGGCATGTTTACAGAGCTGAGTATAGTTCCAGAGGATTCGTGAATACAACAAAAGAGAAGCACCAGCTTTTAAAGGTCTAAAGGGCTGGGTTTCAGATGAGCGTGGGATGGAATTCCAATTCCACTGCTTTAACTTTCTCGGTCTCAGTTTCCATATCTCTAAAATGGGGCTAACAAAAATGGTACCAACCCTAAGGAGTTGTTGTGAAGTTTAAATGAAATAACACATACAAAGTTGTTGGTTCCATATCTAGATACACACCTGTTGATGACTCCCAGAAGTGGAACACGAGAGGCTGAGGCCGTCCCCGTCTTCTGACATGAGTTGTGACACTCACATCCCCACAGTTCTGGGGTGCTTGTGCTCCCCCTTTGTAGCACTCATCACACTGTGGACGGTAAGGTCTTTGAGGGCAGAGAATCTGTTCCTCTTGTTCATCATTGTATCCCCAGCATACAATACAGTGCCTTGAGTAGGCTCCTGCTTAGTTGCTCAGTCATGTCTGACTCTTTGCAACCCATGGACTGTAAGCCCCCAGTCTCCTCTGTCCCATGGGATTTCCCAGGTAAGAATACTGGAGTGGATTTCCATTTCCTTCTCCAGGGGATCTTCCTGACCCAGCGATTGAACCCACGTCTCTTGCATCTCTTGCATTGCAGGCAGCTTCTTTACTGTCTCAGCCACCAGGGAAGCCCCCAAAAGCCATGTGTATGTGTGTGAGTGCTTGGTTGTGTCCGACTTTTTGTGCCCCATGGACTGTAGCCTTCCAGGCTCCTCTGTCCATGAGATTTCCCAGGCAAAAATACTGGAGTGGGTTTCCATTTCCTTCTCCAGGGGATCTTCCTGACTCAGGGATCAAACCCACATCTCTTGACTCTCCTGCGTTAGCAGGCAGGCTCTTTACCAGTTGAGTCACCAGGGAAACCCTTGAATAGACAAGGCACTCAATTAATGTTTATTAGGTGATCATAAAAGACTTTGCATGCTATGGTGAAAAATTTGGACTTTCTTGAACTGTTATCATGGTAGTTTTTACAAAACATAAAACTGATCTTCAAAGTTTTAAGCTGGGGAATGACATAGTCCAAGAAATAGGTTGGAGGGGAAAGAGATTGAAAAGGGAGGAAAATGTTGGATAGTTATTTTAACAGTTGAGTTGAGAGATGGGAGATTCTCTGTTAAAGAAGTGAAAATGCAACGGAAGCCTTTAGGAGAGATGTTAAGAAGGTGGACTGGACAGCATTTGGATGAATGAACAGCAATGAGGAGTGGTTTAGAAGGAGGGGCTAGGTGATGCTCAGCCTTCTTATTTGGGTTATCAGGAGGATGGTAACACATTTCTTGGGCATAAGAAATAGAGGAAGGAGAGCAGGCTTTGCGAGAGAGAGATAATGATCTCAGCTTTTGACACTGAGTTGGAGATTGGTGGTGATTTTAGGTGAAGATGTCAAGTAGGCAGTTGGATATGTGGCTCTGGAACTCAGAAGGGTCTGGACAAAACATTTAGGAGGCATCAACATGGTTGATGTTTTAAACTTTTGATAAAAGCTCTAGGCCCTCTCCTAAGAAAAAATGCACATATACATACCATTTTCCCTATAATTTAAGAACCTCCATGTGAAGCCCATCTAGAGAGCATAGATTAATATGAAGTATAAAAATCTCTTTGTTTATAAGAGTACTGAGTGAGAAAGAAAGGGGAACAGTGAGGAAAAGGGGAAGCGAGGGGAGAGGTGGGAAGGGGGTGAAGAGAGGGCCAATGACGGAAACTTAACACTCAGCAACTTTGACAGGGTGTGAAAAGGAAGGATAGCTGACAGAGGAAATTGGGTAGGAGGGGCTAAAGGAGAGAGCGCAGCAAGACAGCCCAGGGAGAATGGGTCTCGTAGGAGAGAGAATTCAACAGTATAAAATGCTGTAGAAAAGTTTAAGTTCTTTTAACGTGGCAATCCAAGAACTGTTTACAACCTTTGCCTGAGCAATTTCAGGGGCTGGGGTTGGGGATAGGAGCTTGATAACTTTCGGCTGAAGATTGGGTAGATGTGAAAAAGTGCTTTAATTTTTAAAATTTTATTTAATATTTATTTATATCTATTTCTGGCTGTGCTGGGTCTTCGTTGCTGTGCATGCTTTTCTCTAGTTGCGGCAAGTGGGCTTCTCGTGGCAGTGGCGTCTTTTGCTGCGGACCACGGGCTCCAGGGCGCCTGAGCTTCGGGGGTTGTGGCTTGTGGGCTCAGCTGTTGCTGCTCCCAGGCTGTAGAGCACTGGTTCAGCAGTTGTCACGCATGTGCGTAGTCGCTAGGCGGCATGCGGGATGTTCCCACATCAGGGATCAGATCTGTTTCTCCTGCATTGGCAGGCAGATTCTTTACCACGGAGCCATCAAGAAAGGCCATGAGTTACTACTCCTTTTAAGTGTCTGTGTTATGAAAACATGATAGGATCCACTCCTCTTCCCCTTCTTACCAGCACCTCAGTATTCCTTGGGGAAGCCCCCACTGTGAGTAGTAATAGAAAGTGGTGATTGCTTTTTATTGTAGAAGCCAAAGGAGATAGATCTCCCCTCTCTGCAACTCCCCTCACCCCATCTTGGGCATGTGTTATGGGCTCAGTTGTGTCGCCTTTAAATTTATATTTTGAAGTCCTAACTCCCAGTACCTCTAGAATGTGACCATATTTTGAGATAGGGTATTTAAAGGGTCATTACATTAAAATGAAGTCATTATGGTGGACCATAACCCAGGATTGACTGGTATGGTGATAAGAAGAGGAGATTAGGACACAGCCATGCACAGAGGGAAGACCATGTGAACACGCTAGAAAATGGCTATCCACAAGCCAAAGAAAGAGATCACAGAAAAAAAAGCAACAACCCTTAAAACACCTGATCTCTGACTTCTAGCCCTAGAACTGTGAGAAAATGAATTTCTGAGGTTTAAGCTCCCCAGTCTGTGATACTCTGTTATGGCAGCCTGAGTTGACTAATGCAGAAAGCCAAAGATCAGGCATGTGATTTAGGCCTGGCCAGTTTGTCTTTCCTGGGATGTTAAATTTTGAATCAGTAAGACTTGGTCACGTATAAGGTAGATGCCCTTAGAAAAGAGGGACACGGTTGGGTCCCAATCACCACAACAGTAGGACTGGCTGACCTACTTCCAGTGACCCTCCAATAGATTCCTTTCTTGACACTGAATATATCCAGTTTCTGATATTGTGCCTTATTATCAAGAGCCCTGAGTGACACAGTAAGAAAGGACAATTAGAAGACGAGAAGTAGAAGGGGGTCAAGGAAAGAAATGGAGATTTTGTTTTAAGTAAAAGCCTTGAACTTGCTTACAGGTCTTTGGGAAGAAGTCAGTAGAGTGGGAGAAGTTGGGTGCATGAAGAGGGAATATATGATGAAGCAAGCACAGGTCCTGAAGACATGAGAATAGAGCATGGGTGGAGAGTCGGTTCTGAGGTAGGTATGGAACACCTCTCCCTTTGAGCTAAAAGCAGGAGGTGAGGAAGAGTCATCAGTTCAGTTCAGTTCAGTCGCTCAGTGGTGTCCGACTCTTTGTGACACCATGGACTGCAGCACGCCAGGCCTCCCTGTCCATCATCAATTCCCAGAGTTCACTCAAACTCATGTCCATTGAGTCGGTGATGCCATCCAACCACCTCATCTTCTGTCGTCCCTTCTCCTCTTGCCTTCAATCTTTCCCAGCATCAGGGTCTTTTCAAATGAGTCAGCTCGTCACATCAGGTGGCCAAAGGATTGGAGTTTCAGCTTCAGCATCAGTCCTTCTAATGAATATTCAGGACTGATTTCCTTTAGGATGGACTGGTTGGATCTCCTTGCAGTCGAAGGGACTCTCAAGTGTCTTCTCCAACACCACAGTTCAAAAGCATCACTTCTTCGGTGCTCAAGACAAGTCATATGCAAACCTATTTTTAGACAATGATTAAGAAAGGTGAAGTACTTTATGCCTGATTGCCTTGATTTTCTTGGGTAAGGAGGCAGTCAGCTGTTGAGAAAGAGGGGGTGAAGGTGATAGTAAGAGGACTTAAGGGTGCCAGAGAAGGTTTAGAGTGGTCCTTATGGTGAACAGGAGAAGGAGCTGAACAGGAGAAATTTACATGTAAAAGGATTGCCAAGCAGTGTCAAGGGCCCAGCAGAGGTTGAAGGTTATGGGTTTGTAGCTAGGCCAGTCCTTGGTTTCGGGAACTTCTCTCCAGTAGTATTCAGATCAAGTATTCTCTGACTAGCTTGCTGACAGCAGTCCTGAGCAGGAGTTCAGGTAGATTATGCCACCTGTAGCACCTCCAAAGCAGCACAATTGGATTGAGGAAACACTAGAATGAAGACAGGCAGAAATTCAGTGAAGTCATCCAAGATACAGAGTCGTGAGAGGGAGTGTGAGCGGCAGGCTGGCCTGTTGTCTTCAATGTAGCCCAGAACTAGAACTCTAGTTATTGATTGCTATGAAACAAACCACACTCAAATTTAAAACAATAATCATTATGGTGTAAAACAATGGACATTTGATTGTTCTCATGGGTTATATGGGTCAGGAATTCAAATAGAGCATAGTAGGGATGGCTTATATCTGCTCCCTAATATCTGGGGGTTGCTCTGGGAAGAATCAGACAGCTAAGGGCTAGAATCTTTTGGAAGCTTTTTCATTAAAAAGAAAAAATGGGGGAACACTGAGAAAGACAAAGACGCTCAGAAAGTAAAAAAAAAAATACTAAGGACAGGACCCCACTTCACAGATACTAAATCTCAAACACAGATGGAAAATGCACCCAGAATGAGTCACCTCTGAGAGGTTTGAGAACAGACACGCTTATAGAGACACACAAAGGCAGTCAAGGTGAGAGAACAGCTCCAAAAACAGGAAGAGACAGACAGAAAGGAAGAAAACTACAAGGAACTGAACTATATTTGTGGTGGGACCTTAAACCACTGCCTGTACTTTAGCTGTTGCCATTAAAATAACAGTCTACTGACGTGCAAGAGCTTTCCAGAAAACAGATGCTATCTGTTAGAGTGACTTGTAATACCCTACTTCGTTATCTCACATCAGAATACACTTAGACTCCCCCCAGATTTGCAGAATTTAAGTTGGTGATGTGGTATGGGAAAGATAATGGTGGAAGAGGAAGGAAATCCAAGTTTTGGTTTCAGTTTGACAGAGGCTAGCTGTCAAGCCACTTCTCTTTCCTAAGCTCATCTGTAAATGATGTAATTGAACTAGATTATATCTAGTTCTTTCCCTTTTAACATTCTATCATTTTTAATATGTGCTAGTCACTCAGTCTTGTCTGACTCTGTGCAACCCCATGATCTGTATCCCACCAGGATCCTCTGACCATGGAACTCTCCAGGCAAGAATACTGGAGTGGGTGACCATTCCCTTCTCCAGGGGATCTTCCTAACCAGGAATCTAAGCCAGGTCTTGTGCATTGCAGGCATATTCTATACTGTGTGAGCGACCAGGGAAGCCCTATCATTTTGAATGCTGGCTTCCATTTGAATTTCTAAGCCTTGCAGAAAGTGATGCAAGAAATACAGGGCCAAGTCTAAGGATAGCCTTCTCACACGTAGGCATTAAGGAGAAGGCAAAGACACTTCCTCGTTTTGCGCTTAATGAGGCCATGACACAGGGAGGAAGGACATCTAAAACAGAAACTTGGTACCATCTGAGGAGGAAACTCTCACCATGAAAACCGAGGAGCATGGGCAATAAAAGCACACAGGTTGCTGATGACCTTGTATGAGCTTCCATGTGTGGTGGCCCTGAACTAATACAGAAAATTTAAGGGAAAACAACCCTGAATATTCATTGGAAGGACTGATGCTGAAGCTGAAGCTCTAATGCTTTGGCCACCTGATGCAAAGAGCTGATTTATTGGAAAAAAAAAAAACAACCCTGATATGGGGAAAGGTTAGGGCAGGAGAAGAAGTGGGCAACAGAGGATGAGCTGGTTGGATGGTATCGCTAACTCAATGGTTTGAGCAAACTCCAGGAGACAGTGAAGGACAGGGAAGTTTGGCATGCTGCAGTCCATGGAATAGCAAAGAGTTGGACATGACTTAGCAGCTGACCAACAAATTCTTAGAGTGTGTTTGTGGTAGCTTCAGGAGATAAGTGCTCAGGATCAGGAACTGAAGGAACTTGGTGCAATCCAGACCATACTTCAACCTTCCCCTCAATGAATATTCCATCCTTAATCAAAAAGACCCTCACCCATTCAAAGGGCTAAAAACAGCATAAAAGTGGGATCAAAAAATCTTCGGGCGTCCATCACTTGGGAAGACACCCACCCTATTCTCTGAGTCTGTAACTTTGGCTTCTGCCCTAAATAAACTGCTTCTTGGTTCTCTATGTTCCTCAACCTCAGTGTTTGTTTTTTCTTTGAGTTTTGTGTTCCTTGCCCAGATTTTTTTGGATGAGTTGGATAAGAGCTTGCACTTTTTGATAAAGCTTTTCTGGTATTCAAAGTAATAAACTTTGTCTTTTAAAAATTCTGATGAAGGCCATAAGACTATTTTTTGGGAGTCCAGGGAATTTTCTAGCAGAGCTATCAAATTAATAGTGCTAAGATTTAACAGTTAATTATAAAAGCTGAACTCATGCTTTCTCTTCCATGCAAGTCAGTCAAACTTACTAGAAAAATGAAACTGACACCAAGAAAACAAAAACAAAACAAAGCAAAAATGCTTAGTTTTGAAATGGTTTTTCTTTAGTGCCATCTTTTCATCAGTGGAAATGTGAGCAGAGCTCAGAATCATTCCTAGAACTTCAGTCCTTTCTCCTCTTGCTTATATTTTGTGTTGGCATTTTAAACAATTGCTTGTTTAAAACTACACACATGATCTATAATATATTCTTTCTATAAATAAGTGAAACAATTAAGAAATGTCGAGGCAGCCTGATTGCAGCTTGGAAAAGAATTTCCAGACATAGAATATGGCAGACAGGAGCGAGGTTTTAAGAACAAAGAGCAGAGTTAACGTGGGCCCTGGGAGCACAGCAAACAGACACCTCCTAACAGGTCAGGGAGAGCCAACACTTTTTGTGGGTTAGTAGCCAATTTTTATAGCCTGAAGACAAAGAAAATTCCTGCTGGAAGCATAATGTGGTTGGTTATGGTGTTATTGGGTAACTACCAGGGTGGAAATTTTTGCCTAATTTGGGGTGAGAAGCTGGCTGGTGATGATCAGGGGGGCTTTTAGCAATGGTGAGTTACAAAGGGTCTCAGTAAGTTTCAGAGATGACCTGGTTCTGGGCTCTGCTTCTGTGGCCTTGGTACAAGGCCCTCATACCTGTGGCCTTGGGGCAGGACTCCACAAGAAGTAAATAAAGTAAAAGTGACAGTGGTACATCTCTCCCCCAGTTTCACTCCCCTGCTTAGAAATAACCACTGAGAAGTTTGCGGTCCTTCCAGAACTTCCCCTATACACCCATATTTATGTAAACATACATCTACCCTATGTATTTGTATTTTGCTTATTTTATTCCTATTGTTCACATATTACATTACATAATTATTCTGCAACAATTATTTACAACAATTCCACATACACATAGGCTGCAAATGCACATATCACTCAGTATTTTCACTTTTTTTTTTTTGGCCATGCCATGAGATTTGTGGGATCTTAGTTCCCTGACCAGGGATCAAACGCAGGCCCTGGCAGTGAAAGTGTAGAGCCCTAAACACTGGACCACCAGGGAATTCCCTCACATTTTTTTAACTGAAGAAAACATACTAAAAAATATTTATTTTTGAGGAATGTGTGAAAAGGACGAGACCATGTCACTCCTTGTATCCTTAAAAGACTCATCATCATTAGAACGTGATTATCTCTTACAGATATTGCCTGGTCCAAAGTTACTTCTCCCTTTCTTCCTTGCTGGTAGAACATGATTTGGTTCAGATATATGGTGGTAAGACTCTGCCTGCAATGCAGGAGATCTGGGTTTGATCCCTGGGTTGGGAAGATGCCCTGGAGAAGAGAATGGCTATCCACTCTGGCATTCTTGCCTGGAAAATCCCGTGGACAGAGGAGCCCGGCAGGCTACCTACAGTCCATGGGGTGGCAGAGTTGGACATGACTGAGCAACTTTCACATGGTGTCCATGAACTTGAGAGAAGACTAGACATTTTCCTAGCCCCAGGAGGTGGTTTCTGGTTAGTCTAAGTCAGTGGTTTTCATATTTGAGCTTTATCATAGTCATCTGGAGGCCCAGTTAAAGCACAAATTAGTGAGCCCCACTCTCAGATTTTCTGATTCTCATGGGGCTCCAGAATTTGCATTTCTAACAGATTATGATGCTAATCCCTAGAGTAGGAAATGGCAACCCACTCCAGTATTGTTGCCTGGAAAATTCCATGGACAGAGGAACATGGCAGGCTACAGTCCATGGGGCTGCAGAGTCAGACACAACTGAGTGACTAACCATATGATGTTAATACTGCTAGTCACGCTTTGAGAACCAATTCCCTTGCTAGTGATTTATTTAGAACTGAATGTGTAATACAGCTCTGGACAAAGAATCCTCAAGGGCAATCTCATTGTGGGGGTAGGGGGCCAATTCTGGAGCACAAGCAGCAATAAATTCTCTGTCAGTCTTTGAACATGGTGATGTTTAAGGATGTGATTCTGCGAGTTGCTGCAGCCATCTTGCCTCCATAAGGGAAGTGGCTAAACTGCTAATGATAGTAAAGAGAAACATCTGGGGGACTGGTGACATTATTGAGTCATCGTTTAACTATCCCTGGAACCACCCTGTCTTCAGACAACTTGATGTATGATATGGCGAAATATCACTTGTTGTTTTAGCCATCTGAGAGTTTTCTGGTACTTGCTGCGGAAAGTCACCTAACTGAAACACACACTTCTCTCCGAGCGATTTACCTAAAGTCAGATTTTGGACATTTTTAGATTGCTTCTAATTTTTAAAAAAAATTTCAGCTTTATTGACATAGGTAGTACAAAAAAATTATAAGATATTTAAAGTGCACATTGCGGTGGCTTGTTTTATACATATATAGTGAAAGGATTTTCTCATTTTAGTTAATTAACACATTCATCATCTCACAGACTTTCTGATTTTAATTATTTTCAATAGTGCTGCAAAGAATGGTAGTTTAAAATATATTTTGGCATTTTTCCAAAGGCCATTTTCCCAGAGGTGAAATTATGATGGCATACACATGCATATTGCTCAACTTTTAATAGCATTTCCACATTTTTTTCCAGAACAATTGTTTTAGTTTACACTTCATTCAGAAATCCATGAGAATCCATTTAATCACATTCTAGGCAAGTAGTAGACAAGAAATGCGGTCTTATTATTTTAATTTGCATTTCTTTGATTTCTGGCGTGTCTGAACATTACTCTGGTTGTGGCTTATAAACAGGTTGGAAGGAGTAAGACTGGGAGCACAAAGGTCAGTTAGGCCCTGCAGTAGTCATGGTGGCAGATGGAGATGACTTGGGACCAAGGTAAGGGTTAATGGTAGCGGAGTTTGGATATTTAGCAAAGAGAACTGGAAAAATTAGATGTAGATTATGAAAGAGAGTAAGGAACCCCAATGATATCTAGATTTCTGGCTTGGGAGGTGCTATTTCTCGAGGTAGAAAATAAGATGAGAAGAATTTTAGCCGGAATGGAGTAAGGAGATATAAGTTTGAGTGTGGATATTCTGAGTTTGAGATGCCTGTGGGACACACTGGTGGAGTGGTCAGAATCCGTTGGATATCTGGAAGGAGAGGTATGAGTTAGAACTAGAGACATGGCCTCAAGCAGAACTGTGCTTTAGGAAATTACCTGGAAGCCATAGAAGGGTTTCCTTTATTTACTGAGGCCTTGGGGCCTCATCTTGATGAGATGAAAATTATCATTTTGTCACTGGCCTATTTCCAATGACAAGATGATAATTTTGAATCACTTAGAACCTCATTTAGAACTTCCTCTGTCCATGGGATTTTCCAGGCAAGAATACTGGAGTAGTTGCCATTTCCTTATCTAATCTTCCCAACCCAGGGGGTCGAATCCATGTATCCTGTGTCTCCTGCATTGCAGGCCAATTATTTACCTATTAAATCATCAGAAAAGCCCTAGAACCTCATTTATACTTCTTCAAATGTTCTTATCTAATTTTGATTTGCTACTGATCAGGGCAGCTTCAGCCCTACCCAGGAGTAGTTTCTAGCAATTCTTAGCATGTTTAGCTTAAGACAGTGTTCCTACCCTCCTGAATAGCCTTGCTGGGGACCATGCACTTGATACAGCTAAAGGACAAAGCAGGCCTGAGGGGGAGGTTCTAAGCCATTTGAGTAGCAGTGATAACCACTAGGATTCTTGGCCTTCCCCAATCAATAGAAATTGACTAGAGGCCAGACAAGAAATTCAGGCAAGGCTTTACTGGGTCTTCTGCTGCAGCAGGGGGAAGCGGGAACAGATTCCCTTGCTTGCTCGCCCAGGGGGAGAGGAGAGGGTGGTTGGGTGGTGGCTGTTCCTTACATGGGGCGAGGGTGTTTCCAGGGGTCAGCAGGAGGCGTAGCTTGGTGGTTTTCTACACCTTAGGTGGGTGCTGTGTGCAGGGGGCGTGCTCTGTACTCTGCTTTTGCTCTCGATCCCCTGCTTGTGCTCCTGGCTGGGTTTTGGGGTCTCTTTTTGTAACTTATGTCCAGAATTTGCCCTATATAGTTTCTTTGTATTTTGTTGCTCTACCTGCAAGCATTGCAGCACTCTAGCAAAGGGTCTCTGGTCCCAGCCAGTCTCAGCAGATCCTAGATGTTGGGATCTAATTCTTAGCTTTCTGCTGCCACTTCAAATTGTGCCCTCACTACTAAGGGTCTAAAGCCAGAGTGTGAGTGAATGAAAGCAAGTTTTCGATCTCACTGTCTGAAGTCAAGGGTCACTCAAGCAGAAGAGCAGAGCAAGTGGCTTAGAAAACAGCACCCCCAAGTTCTTCTTGCTCCTGAACCTGACTCTCACTTCTCTAGCCCACTAACTGGCTGCTTCTTATATTAAACTGCTTAGATCCTTAGTTTTTTTGAAAACTGGGCTTTTTGTCCTGCAGAGAAAACTCACATTGTCCACTTTGCTTCAACAGAGGGCAGTAGAGAGCAGCAAACAGCCTTCTTTTGATAGCCAAGGAAAAAATAAAACAAGAACATTATTCCAAAGTCAAGGGACCCAAAATATGTCACATCGTATTTTTGTGGAGGCAGGGACACCGCTGGAGTCAGCAACATTTAGGTGGAGGCAGGGCCACCGCTGGAGTCAGCAACATTTAGGTGACTCTTGCAAACTAGAGTTTAGCTATGTTCAACTTACGGAAGTCTTTATGGAGAAGGAATTTGGTCTTGACAAGGATGGAGGAGTTTGGTCTTAAGCAATAAGTATGAGTTGGCAAAATGGCTCTGTTCACAGACAACAGCATAGGTAAAAATATGGCAAATTTGGGGAACAGCAAGAAATGTGGTAGTGGTGGAGCATAGGACCGGGGTGGGAATTATAGTAATAGTAAAACCATGTACAAGCCCGTATGTCCTTGTCTTTTGAAGTAAAGTGCTGACTTAAGAGTTCATGATTAGGAAATGTGAGGATGTAGAAACAAAGGCTAGCTCTTGGGATAAGGAATTGGGAACAATTTTGACCATAACTGCCACACAGCTGAATTACCAAGCCCACAGTTCCCTGAAAGATATGGATAAAGCCCTGACACACGTTCCTAAGTTATTTTTACAGGAAGCAGATCCCCTCCAGATGAAAACTGCAGGCCCCAGAACCGGTTGAAACCAGAAGGTTGATGATGATGCTTGAAATATCACCTTGATGCCAATCCAAGAATTGTCTACAAGTTGATCACGCCCTGCTCCTTGAACTCCATAGAACTCGTTACTACCTTTTCCAGGGTGGGTCACAGTCTTGAGGGCAGTAGCCCCTGTGGCCTCCTTTGCCTGGCAAAGCAATAAAATCCATTCTTTTTACTTAACCCAAAACTCTGTCTCCCTGTTTCTATTCAGCACAAGTGAACAGAAGCTGAATATTGGCAATAGAATCTTGGGGGCTCCTCCAGGATCGACTAGTGGGCAGGCAGCCCCATGGGGCCCCTCAGTTTGAGTGGATGCTCTGAAGTTTCTCTCCAGACTGCCTTCTTCAGGATAGAGGTTTGGAAGACTCCTCTGCAGGCTGGATCGCCAGGGCTCCCTCGCCATAGGGCTATGCCACAATCATACCCGGACTGCTGTCACGGTAATTGGAGCTCCTGGACTGGGATGGAAGGCAGAAGAGAGGCTGCTCTAGCAGCTGCCAAGGCCACCTTTGCATGAGGACATTCCCCTCTCCTTCTGCCCGCGCTGGTCTGGACTTGGAGAAAATATTTTGGGCAAGGAGAAAGCACTGGGATGTCGTGACACTTTTGCCAGCACTTTGGTAAGTCCGTCGGCATGTGCTCTGAGTCCCCTCAATCTTGTCCATTTGGGGAACATCTGTTTGCATTTGGGAAATTTTAAGATCTCATTTGTAAGGTGCCACTTGGACTAAGGCACGGGATTAGAAGCCAATGTGAACCCTGGGGTTTGTTTTTTGTGTGTGTGTGGCTTCTGTTTGGCTGGCAAGGATTTGGTTTGCTTTTGGTTTTGCTGGCAAGTGTTCAATTTGACTCAACATGGGAAGCACTTTTGATTCCATCTGAAGGCCCCCTAGGGAAAATTTTGGCCAACTGGTCAACCTATCATTATAAAACTGTAAGTTAGATAACAGTAACTTAACACCTTATGGTCACAGTATCCTTTAGACTCCAGAGAAAACTGGTTGAGATGAAACTCTTTGAAAATTCCAAAACAGGTCTTCTTTGTATGTGCAATTAGAGAAAGCTGGTTTAATAAAAAAATTTTTTTTTTCCCAGAACACTGACCCTGAGAGAACAAAAATATTCTTAGGAGAAAACTTGAAGTTAACTCTCATCATGTTCTTGAAGTACAGCACAGCTCACTTTGCCTGGGACGTTAGCCTTGGGTTATTTAGTAGAACTTCAAGCCAAAGGGGCGGGGGCGGGGGGGAAGAAGGGAAGAAAAATAAGTTTTTTAAAGCTAAATATATAAATTTGACTATGCTGACTCTTATTCATAAACTGATGTTTAATTGCAATACCTGATTCATATAAAAAGATGAAAAATGAGATCTCTGCCTGAATGTATGTATGTCTCAGTATGTGTCTTTGTATTTGGATAATATTGCTGAGTTAAATTTGTAAGTGAGCTCTATTTAATTGGCTTAAAGAAAAGCAAGTGCTTACAAATGAAACAAATCTAAATTTAACTACTTTTGTCTTCTTACAAGGGGAAACTAAAGATAATTTCATCTATTAGACACATGTCTTATGCCATTTTGAGAAAAGAAATTGTGTGTTGGGAAAATGCTTGTTGTTAGAAGTTATAGAATATATTATTAAGTTTGACAATCAGAGAATGCCAATATATCAAATCGTTCACAGTTACTTTCTTCTTGGTTCTCACTAGAGATTGAGGGGTTTTATAAAGGGTTAAAAATTATAATCCATAAGTAAAGCTACTGAAATGGTAAGGGAAACATCTCAGTGGTTAAAGCAAATAGGAGATCTATTGCCAGTGAGAGAAGATATAAAGATGAGATATTTCTGTTGAGAAAAAAATAATGATAATTTTATCCTACTGTTGGTTGTTTCTTGGGTGGAAAAACTAAGGGACACATTAATATGAAACTGATAAAAAGTGTTGTGCATGGGTACTTCAAGAAAAGAATTTTATACATTGTTAAGATTGATCTCAAGCAGAGATCATTGTCAGACTTCTCCCTCCCTGATGCCCTTTTAGCATGGAAATGGTCTACTTCTAAATCAGAGAAATTAAAATGCATAAACAACAGCAGTAAATTAAAAAATCAGGACTATGGGAAATCCAAGACAGATGCTTGACTTTTTCCGGCTCCCTGACAAATTTCATTTTTTGTTTGATGGGTTAAAGCTTTCCCAGCTGCAGGGCTGATGCTCTCATGATGAAAAGGAAAGATCAGAAAATGTGTTTGCCACTTGGAGTATAGTTTCTTTAATCTCCAGTGGTCAAGATACCCACTTCACTGGAGAAATCATATAAGCCTTAACAAAACCTTCATAAACATCTTAAAGTTATCACTGTTACTATCATCTTTAATTATCAGCCACAGTCAATGAAACTAATGGAAAAGCTAAACTTAGAACAAAGATTAATTATATGGGATTAAAAGAACTACTAATCTTTGTTTTTCAGATATAGAAAAACCCTTATCCTCATGTACTTATGATTTACAACAATTTGGTAATTTATACTTGTGGGTAAAATTATAATATTTTTCTTTTCTTTCTGTCTGGTTCCTCCAGAAATTGGAGACTCTTGGGTTCTGAGCAAACTTATCAGGTGAAGGAAAAAGACTAAGTCTTGGTATATGCAGGAATCTAGGTAGTCTAGGGACCTGGAAAAGACACAACTTAACCCAATCTACAGATATCACAGGCAGAATCTGTAGACAAGACATTGGCATGGCTCTCCCAGCCTTGAGAGACCCTTTAAAGGTTCTATCTGAGATTCCTAATGAAAAGTTCCAGTGCAACCAATTTAAAAAGACACAAATTGACCCAATCTAGATATCACAGGCAGAATCTGAAGACAAGCGATTGGCATGGCTCTCCCAGCCTTGAGAGGCCCTTTAAAGGTCCTATCTGAGATTCCTAATGAAAAGTTCCAGTGCAACCAATTTAAAGGAGCCTATATAAGCAATTGGGGATTCCCTGGTGGCTCAGACGGTAAAGCGTCTGCCTACAATGTGGGAGACACGGGTTCGATCCCTGGGTTGGGAAGATCCCCTGGAGAAGGAAATGGCAACCCACTCCAGTATTCTTGTCTGGAAAATCCCATGGACTGAGGAGCCTGGTAGGCTACAGTTCATGGGGTCACAAAGAGTCAGACACGACTGAGCGACTTCACTTTCATATAAGCAATTAGATTTATATGAATAATTGAGCCAATTTATTGACACAAGACTTACTTTGAACAAGTCAACTTTAATTTGGCTGGGTTTAGTAAAAATGAATATAATCTAGAGAGAAAAATGCTGGACTGGAAGAAGCACAAGTTGGAATCAAGATTGCCGGGAGAAATATCAATAACCTCAGATATGCAGACGACACCACCCTTATGGCAGAAAGTGAAGAGGAACTAAAAAGCCTCTTGATGAGAGTGAAAGAGGAGAGTGAAGAAGTTGGCTTAAAGCTTAACATTCAGAAAACTAAGATCATGGCATCTGGTCCCATCACTTCATGGGAAATAGATGGAGAAACAGTGGAAACAGTGTCAGACTTTATTTTTCTGGGCTCCAAAATCACTGCAGATGTTGATTGCAGCCATGAAATTAAAAGACGCTTACTCCTTGGAAGGAAAGTTATGACCAACCTAGATAGCATATTAAAAAGCAGAGACATTACATTGCCAACAAAGGTCCATCTGGTCAAGGCTATAGTTTTCCCAGTGGTCATGTATGGGTGTGAGAGTTGGACTGTGAAGAAAGCTGAGCTCTGAAAAATTGATGCTTTTGAACTATGGTGTTGGAGAAGACTCTTGAGAGTCCCTTGGACTGCAAGGAGATCCAACCAGTCCATCCTAAAGGAGAGCAGTCCTGGGTGTTCATTGGAAGGACTGATGCTGAAGCTGAAAATCCAGTACTTTGGCCACCTCATGCAAAGAGTTGACTCATTGGAAAAGACCCTGATGCTGGGAGGGATTGGGGGCAGGAGGAGAAGGGGACGACAGAGGATGAGATGGTTGGATGGCATCACCGACTCGATGAACATGAGTTTGGGTGGACTCCGGGAGTTGGTGTTGGACAGGGAGGCCTGTTGTGTTGTGATTAATGGGGTTGCAAAGAGTCGGACACAACTGAGCAACTGAACTGAACTGAACTGAGAGAGAAAAATTATGTTTCAATAGTATACCTTGGTGAAGAACTTTCCTGGTGGTCCACTGGTTAGGAATCTGCCCGCCAATGCAGGGGACACGGATTCAATTCCTGGTCTAGGAAGATTCCACATGCCACAGGGCAACAAAGCCCAAGTGCCACTATAGAGCCCATGTGCTGCAGTGACTGAAGCCCTCATGACCTAGAGTCTGTGCTATCCAACAAGGGAAGCTACCATAATGAGAAATCTGTGTACCACAAGACAGTAACCCCTGCTTGTTGCAACTAGACTAAGCTCACACACAGCAGAGTAAGCCTACACTCAGTAATGAAGATCCAGAGCAGCCAAAAATAAATAAAATAAATAAATCAGTAAATTAAGTTAAAATTTTTTTTAATAATACACCTTTTTGGATATTGAAATTTTGTATTTACTGAGGCTTTGTATTTGTAATCTATGTCCAAGATGGCTCCTTGTTGCTATGCTACATTATTACAAAGAGGCAGAGTTTTGGTAACAATAGGTATAGTCTCAGAAGTTTTGTGCCATCCTTAAGGTCTTAGATGTCATCTTGAAGGGTTGAACATCATCCTGAAGGCAATGGGAAGTCATCGAAGGATTTTGAGCAAAGCAGTGACTCGATCTGTTAGACAATTTTGGTTTTCGGTTTTTTGGTTTTAATTGAGTTTATTTTGGTATTTTCAATCTTTTTAATTTTAGCCAATCAGGTAGATGTTGTAGGGGAGGAGAAACTTCCCCTTCTTCCCCTTGAAGTTCTTTGGCTAATTATTGTCAATTATTTAATTATTAAATTGTCAATTAAATTTGTCAGTTATTAAATTGACATAAGACACATTAACAGGGGAAAAATAAATTTAACTTTGTACATTCATATATTTGAATAGGAGCCCCACTAAGAGATGAGACTCAAAAAAGTAAACAGAGCGGGAAACTTTTATGTCTTTCAGACAATGAAACGATGACTTTGTGAAACATAGAAGAGGCAGCGGAGTTTGAACTCTCTGTGGGTAGTAAACAGTAAAGAATAAACAAGGTTGTTTGTATAGTCTTCTTGGCCCTAAATTCCCCATCTCCACTGACAAATGTTTCCCTTCCTCCTGGTACAGGGAGGGTACCTTTTACCTGGGACATTTGTCTCCTGTTTTCAGGGATGAAGGGTGAGGTGGTGATGTCAGAGCAACCTTCTGGTTTCTGCCATTAAAAAAAAAATTCCTTCAGCTTAAAATACTCAATATGCCAAGCTACCATATTTTGGGACTGCGTATCCTGAACCTCATAAGCATATAGTGATCACTTATTGTGTTTTTAATTTGCATTTCCCTGATAAACAATGATGCTGAATATCTTTTCATGTGCTTATTTGGCCATTTAGATATCCTCTTTCATGATGTGCCTATTTTTTTTTTTATTAAAAAAATTTTTTTTGGCCATGCATTTTGCGTGATCTTAGTTCTCCGAACCCAGGGCCCATAGCAGTGAAAGCACAGGGTCATAATCACTGGACCACCAGGGAATTCCTGTGAAGTGCCTGTTTAAATCTTTTGTTCATATTTTAACTGGGTTCTTCACATTTTAATCAGTCTTCTTACAGATCTGTAGAAGTTCTTCATGTACTCTTGATACAAATCCTTTGTTAGATATGCCTATTACAAATATCTTCTCCTAGTCTGTGGTCACTCACTTCTTAAATAATGTCTTTTGATGATCTTGATATATAGCTTGATATAGCTATATATCAGGCTTGATATGTCTTGAATAGCTTGATATGTCTTTTTGAAAACAGCTATAGAAAGTGGATTTGAATGGGGCAAGACTGAGGAAGGAAGACTAGTTAAGATTCTATTTCAATATTTTAGGCAAGGAATAATTAGGTCATGAAATAAATAATAGTAACAGCAAGCACTTACATAGTACCTACTATGTGCAGGCACCATCCCAAGCTTTCTCAGCAATAATTAACTTATTTAATCCTCATATCAAACATGTGAGATAGTTGAACTATTATTGTCCCTACTTTACAAATCAGAAAACCAAGGCACAAGGAGATTAGGTGACTTGCTCAAAACTATCCTGCTAATAATTGGCAGTAGGGAAAGAAATTTAAGAAAATTTAATGATTGATTGGATAGCAATGATAGAGAGTAGTGGCCTAAGATACCTTGAAGGGTTTTGACTTAGGTAACAAATCATAGAGTGCAAGTGTGGAAGGAATAGATGAAAGAAAAAATTTTTGAAGTGAAAATGCCTAATAATTCGCTGATTATTCTATGCTTTTCTAGAATTCAGAGGAAAGTGTTGGCTGGAGATAAAGACTTGGGAGTCATTAGCATATAGGGAGTAGAATAGAGTTTTTTAACCTTAGCACTATTGACATTTAGGGTCAGAAAATTCTTTGTCATGGGAGGCTGTTCTTTCCATTGGAGGATACTCAGCAGCATTCTTGACTTCTTCCCAGTAAATGTAAGGAGGAACTCTCCCCAGTTTTAACAACCGAAAATATCTTCAGACATTGGCAAATATCCCCAGGGGTGGGGATGGGGGAATCACTTTGAGTATTAGTCTAGTAGAAATTATGGGTGTGGGTAAAATCGTTTAGAAGTGACAAAAGTGCAAAACCATGTTTCCCAACTATTCTCAACTCCTTTAAATGTAAATATAAAAATTTTCATCTTCCTTTAATTTTATCTCAAATTTCAGGATTTATCTGTCAAACTGCAACTATAAAATTGTATTACAATGCTGAATAATCTTTTCAAATTACACTTCTTCCTCTCTTTCCCCTTCCCATTCTGATACCCACCCTGGGGCACTCTCTCCCCATTTAGAAAATCACTGGAAAAGAGAAAAGTATGCTGAGGATAGAGAGATGAACAAGCACCAATATTTAATGAGTGGGTGAAGACAGAGGAGCATTCACAGAAAGTAGCGAGAGTCATCAGGGGGGCAAAATGAGAAACCCAAATCTTGATGAAAGAGATAATGAACAACATCAAAGGATTTTGGCCCTGCAAGCTGTGATGATACATTCTGCCCATAAAGTTCACAAGTTATTTCTTAGAGAAGTGAGAGGATTTTGAGTACTCCTTGGGCTTGGAATGAAGGGAAACTTTCATGTGGCAGGACCCAAGGCAACATCTAGGACAACTCAGGGGAGGAATGTTTGAGATACAAAAAGAAAATGTACTTCCTCTTCAAGACAAGTAATAAGGAAGACTGAAGGGCAGCCATCTGGAGTATGAGATGACCTAAAATTTTCATCTTGCAGAGAAGACTAGAAAACAAGGTCTAGACACCACTGGGTTTTCCATATGTTCCAAAAGGACATTGTTGTGTGGCATGTTTTAGAAACTGAGTTCTGACATTCTTTTTCTCATTTCCATTTCTTAAAAAATTTTCTTTTTTAAACCTCCTAGACAATTGTGAGTTGGCCAAGAGACAGATTTAAATATCTTCACATTTCTGCTAAAATAGTCTCTGGAGCGATTATGCCTTTGGGGCCTGGCTGTGGTGGTGACACTGATATCCTAACTCTCTAAGATTTTTAAAAATTCAGATCTATTGGTGTTTTGAAGATTTTTCACTTTATCTTTGGTTTTGAAGAATTTGAATATGAAGTGTTTCTTCTTTCTGAAAATCAGCTCTTTGTGACCCCATGGACTGTAGCTTGCCATGGCTCCTCTGTCCATGGAATTCTCCTGGCAAGAATACCGAAGTGGGTAGTTGTTTCCTTCTCCAGGGGATCTTCCCAACCCAGGGATAGAACCCAGGTCTCCCACATTACAGGCACATTCTTTACCATCTGAGCCACCAAGGAAGCCCAAGAATAATGGAATTGGTGGCCTATCCCTTCTCCAGGGGATCTTCTCCACCAAGGAATCAAACCAGGGTCTCCTGCATTGCAGGCCTATTCTTCACCAGCTGAGCTACCAGGGGAACCCCATGTGTTTAGGTGGGGTGTGTGTATGTGCATGCATGCATGCATGTATTTAGTCTGTATATAGTTCTCTCAGTTTCTTTGATCTGTGGTTTGACAGTTCTATTATTTTTGAAAAATTCTTGGCCATTATCTCTTCAAATGTCTCTTTTGCCCCATTCTTTCTCTCTTCTTTGATATATTTATTACACATACATTGGACTATTTTATAATTATTTCACACTTAGATATTTTGTTCTATTTTCTTTCTTTTTTCACATTTTTCCTTTGAATTTTCAGTCCAGTTCAGTCGCTCAGTCATGTCTGACTCTTTGCAACCCCATGGACTACAGCACGCCAGGCTTCCCTGTCCATCACCAACTCCCAAAGCTTGCTCAAACTCCTGTCCATCAAGTCAGTGATGCCATCTAACCACCTTATCCTCTGTCGCCCCCTTCTCCTCCTTCCTTCAATCTTTCCCAGCAACAGGGTCTTTTCCAAAGAGTCAGTTCTTTGCATCAGGTGGTCAAAGTATTGGAGTTTCAGCTTCAGCATCAGTCCTTCCAATGAATATTCAGGAATAATTTCCTTTAGGATCAACTGTTGGATCTCCTTGCAGTCCAAGGGACTCTCAAAAGTCTTCTCCAACACCACAGTTCAAAATCATCAATTCTTCAGTGCTCAACTTTCTTTATAGTCCAACTCTCACATCCATACATGCCTACTGAAAAAACAATAGCTTTGACTAGACAGACCTTTGTTGACAAAGTATGTCTTTGCTTTTTAATATGCTGTCTAGGTTTGTCACAGCCTTTCTTCCAAGGAGCAAGCGTCTTTTAATTTCATGGCTACATTGAAATGCATTTCATCTGCATTGATTTTGGAGCGTAGAAAATAAAGTCTGTCAACCTATTTTCATTATTTCCCCATCTATTTGCCATTAAGTGATGGGACCAGATGCCATGATCTTAGTTTTCTGAATGTTGAGTTTTAAGCCAAATTTTTTTACTCTCCTCTTTCACTTTCATCAAGAAGCTCTTTAGTTCTTCTTCTTTAGCTTAGTTCTTCTTTAGTTTAGTTCTGTCATATGGGTGGTGTCATCTGCCTATCTTGGGTTTTTTATATTTCTCCTGGCAACCTTGATTACAGCTTGTGCTTCATCCAGCCCGGCATTTTGCATGATATACTCTGCATATAAGTTAAAGAATCAGGGTGACAATATACAACCTTGATGGACTCCTTTCCCAATTTGGATGGAACCAGTCTGTTGTTCCATGTCCAGTTCTAATTGCTGCATCTTGACCTGCATACAGATTTCTCAGGAGTCATGTCAGATGGGTATTCCCATCTCTTGAAAAATTTTCAACAGTTTGTTGTGATCCACACTGTCAAACACTTTGGCATAGTGAATAAAGCAGAAATAGATATTTTTCTGGAACTCTCTTGCTTTTTCAATAATCCAACAGATGTTGGCAATTTGATCTCTGGTTAATCTGCCTTTTCTAAATCCAGCCTGAACATCTGGAAGTTCATGATTCACATACTGTTGAAGCCTGGCGTGGAGAATTTTGAACATTGCTTTGCTAAGGTGTGCTGCTACTGCTAAGTCACTTCAGTCTTGTCTGACTCTGTGCGACCCCATAGACGGCAGCCCACCAGGCTCCATCATCCCTGGGATTCTCCAAGCAAGAACACTGGAGTGGGTTGCCATTTCCTTCTCCAATGCATGAAAGTGAAATTGAAGTCACTCAGTCGTGTCCAACTCTTCGCGACCCCATGGACTGCAGCCCACCAGGCTCCTCCGTCCATGGGATTTTCCAGGCAAGAGAACTGGAGTGGGGTGCTACTGCCTTCTCCATGCTAACGTGTGAGATGAGTGCAATTGTGCAGTAGTTTGAGCTTTCTTTGGCATTGCCTTTCTTTGGGATTGGAATGAAAACTGATCTTTTCCAGTCTTGTGGCCACTACTGAGTTTTCCAAATTTGCTGGCATATTGAGTGCAGCACTTTCACAGCATCATCTTTTAAGATTTGAAATAGCTCAACTGGAATTCCATCACCTCCACCAGCTTTGTTCATAGTGATGCTTCCTAAGGCCCACTTGACTTCGCATTCCAGGATGTCTGGCTCTAGGTGAGTTATCACATGATTATGATTATCTGGGTCATGAAGATCTTTTTTGTATAGTTCTTCTGTGTATTCTTGCCACTTCTGAATATCTTCTGCTTCTGTTAGGTCCATACTGTTTCTGTCCTTTATTGAGCCCATCTTTGCATGAAATGTTCCCTTGGTATCTCTAATTTTCTTGAAGAGATCTCTAGTCTTTCCCATTCTGTTGTTTTCCTCATTGATCTTTGAGGAAGCCCTTCTTATCTCTCCGTGCTATTCTTTGGAACTCTGCATTCAGATGAATATATCTTTCCTTTTCTCCTTTGCCTTTTACTTCTCTTCTTTTCTCAGCTATTTGTAAGGCCTCCTCAGACAACCATTTTACCTTTTTGCATATCTTTTTCTTGGGGACGGTCTTGATCACTGGCTCCTGTACCATATCTCAAACCTCCACGTCCATAGTTCTTCAGGCACCCCATCTATGAGATCTAATCCTTTGAATCTATTTGTCACTTCCACTGTATAATTGTGATGGATTTGATTTAGGTCATACCTGAATGGTTTAGTGGTTTTCCCTACTTTCTTCAATTTAAGTCTGAATTTGGCAATAAGGGGATCATGATCTGACCCACAGTCAGCTCCTCCTTGTTTTGCTGACTATAATAGGAAAAGGAGTACGTCAAGGCTGTATATTGTGACCCTGCTTATTTAACTTACATGCAGAGTACATCATGAGAAATGCTGGACTGGAAGAAGCACAAGTTGGAATCAAGATTGCCGGGAGAAATATCAATAACCTCAGATATGCAGACGACACCACCCTTATGGCAGAAAGTGAAGAGGAACTGAAAAGCCCCTTGATGAGAGTGAAAGAGGAGAGTGAAGAAGTTGGCTTAAAGCTTAACAATCAGAAAACTAAGATCATGGCATCTGGCCCCATCACTTCATGGGAAATAGATGGAGAAACAGTGGAAACAGTGTCAGACTTTATTTTTCTGGGCTCCAAAAATCACTGCAGATGTTGACTGCAGCCATGAAATTAAAAGATGCTTACTCCTCGAAAGGAAAGTTATGACCAACCTAGATAGCACATTAAAAAGCAGAAACATTATATTGCCAACAAAGGTCCATCTAGTCAAGGCTATGATTTTTCCAGTGGTCATGTATGGATGTGAGAGTTGGACTATAAAGAAAGCTGAGCACTGAAGAATTGATGCTTTTGAACTATGGTGTTGGAGAAGACTCTTGAGAGTCCCTTGGACTGCAAGGAGATCCAACCAGTCCATCCTAAAGGAGAGCAGTCCTGGGTGTTCATTGGAAGGACTGATGTTGAAGCTGAAACTCCAATACTTTGGCCACCTCATGCGAAGAGTTGACTCATTGGAAAAGACCCTGATGCTGGGAGGGATTGGGGGCGGGAGGAGAAGGGGACGACAGAGGATGAGATGGCTGGATGGCATCACCGACTCAATGGACATGAGTTTGGGTGGACTCTGGGAGTTGGTGTTGGACAGGGAGGCCTGGCGTGCTGCGGTTCATGGGATCACAAGGAGTTGGACACGACTGAGTGACTGAACTGAACTGAACTGATAGAGCTCTCTGTCTGTATAGAGCTTCTTCAAAATGCGCAAGTCTAAAGTAAAAAATCACCAGAAATGCATGTCAGGATAAATTTAGGCACAAGAATCAGATTTCTCACATGACTTGATAATATAAAAAACTGAAGATATCTCAATCTTCTTTATCCATTCATGCATTGATAGGCACCTAGATTTTTTCCATATCTTGGCTTTTGTGAATAATGCTGCAGTGAACATGGGAGTGCATTTATCTCTTTAAAATCCTGTCTTCATTTCCTTTGGGTATCTACCCAGAAGTGGGATGTCTGTTCATAAGGTAGTACTGTTTTTAATTTTTTGAGGAAAATTCTATGATGTTTTCCATAGTGGTTGAACCAATTTATGTTCCCACCAACACATTTACATTCCCTTTTCTCCACATTGTCAATAGCACTGACAAGATATTTTGTCTTCTTGATAATAGCTATTTTAACATGTGTGATGCAATGTCTCAGTATGGTTTTGATTTGCATTTCCTCGATGATTATCAATGTTAACCATTATTTTTCATGTACCTGTTGTACCATGTCTTCTTTAGAAGAGCGTCTATTTAGTTATCCTACCCAGGTTTTAATCAGACTGTTTGCTTTTTGCAATTGAATTCTGAGTTTTTTGTATATTTTGTATATTAACCCCCTATCTGATACATGGTTTGCAACACATGGTTTATAAACTTTATTTTCCATTCTGTAGGTTATCTTTTCATTTCCTTTATTGTTTCTTTTGCTGTGCAAATTTAAATTTGATGTAGTCCCATTTGTCAGTTTTTGCCTCTGTTGTTTGTGATTTTGTTGTCATATCCAAAAAAACATCATTGCCAAGATCAATGTTGACAAGCTTCCACTCTACATTTTCTCCTAGGAGTTTTACAGGATCAAGTCTCATGTTTAAATCTTTTATCCATTTTGAGTGATTTTTCATGGGTTTTGTAAGATGGAGATCCAATTTCATTGCTCTACATGTGTTTGTTCAGTTTTCCCAATACCATTTGTTGAAGTGACTATCCTTTCTCCACTGGGTACTCTTGACTCCCGCCAAATATTAATTTACTGTATAAGCAAGTATTTAATATCTGGGCTCTCTATTCTATTCCACTGTTCTATGAATCTGTTTTTATTACTGTATCTTTGTAGTATAGTTTGAGCAGGAAATGTGATACCTCTGACTTTGTTCTTTTTTCTTAAGAGCTGTTTTGGCTATTGGGGATCTTTTGTTGTCCTATAAAATTTTAGGATTTTTCTTTCTATTTCTATGAAGAATACCATTGTAAATTGATGGGGATTGAATCTATAGATGATTAGAGGTATATAGGCATTTTTACCAACACTAATTTTTCTGATCCATGAACACAGAATGTCCTTCAATTTGTTTATATCATCTTCAACTTCTTTCAGCAAAGTCTTGTAGTTTCAGTTTCTTGGTTAAATTTATACCTAAGTATTTTACTGTTTTTGAAGTTATGTGAATGGAATAGTTTTTCAAATTTCTTTTTCAGATGTTCCGTTGCTATTATATAGAAAAACAACTGATTTCTGTATGTTGATTTTGTAGCTTACAACTTTACTGAAATTGTTAATTAGTTCCAAAAGGGTTTTGGTAGAGTCTTTGGAATTTTCTGTATACTAAATTATATCATCTGCAAGTAGTGAAAATTTTACTTCTTCCTTCCTGATCTGGATACCCATTTATTTGTCTTGACTAATTGTCCTAGCTAGGATTTCCGGTATTATGTTGAATAAGAATGGTGAGAATGTTCCTGATTTCATGTTCCTGATTTTCAACTTTTCTCCACTGAGTATAATGTTAGCTGTGAATTTGTCATACATGACCTTCATTATGTTGAGCTGTAATCCTTCTATACCCAATTTTCTGAGTTTTTTTCTTTTTTTTAATCATGAAAGAATGTTTCATCAGGTGCTTTTCCTGCATCTATCATAATCAGGTGATTTTTATCTTTTATTTTATTAATAAATCATACTGCCTTTATTGATTTACATATGTTGAACCACCCTTGCATCTCATGGATAAATCGTAAATGGCTATGGTGTATAAGGTAATCCTGGACTTGTAGAATGAGTTTGAAAGTATTCCCTCCCCCTCAATTTTTGGGAAGATTTTGAGAAGGATCGTATTACTTGTTCTTTGAATGTTTGGTGAGGTTTTCCAGTGAGCTCATATGTTTCTGGGTTTTCTATGTGGGGAAGTTTTTGATTATTGATTAAACCTCTTGTTGTTGGTTTATTCAGCTTTTCTATTACTTCATGATTCAGTCTTGGTAGGCTGTGTGCTTCTAGAAATTTATCTACTTCTTAGGTTGTCTAATTTTTTGGCATATCTTTGTTCATAATAGTCTTTTATGATTCTGTGTGTTTCTGTAATTAGTTGTAATGTCTCCTTTTTCGTTTCTAATTTTATATATTTGAATCTTTTCTCCTTTTTTTCTAAGAAAAATGCTAAATGCTTGTCAATTTTGTTTAATTTTTTGAAGAACCAGATCTTGGTTTTGTCAATCCTTTCTATTATTTTTCTGGTGTCTATTTTATTTACTTTCCATTCTGATCTTTACTATTTCCTTCCCTCTGCAAACTTTGAGTTTACTTTTGTTTAATTGCTAAGATGTGTCTGATTCTTTTGTGACCCCATGGACACACATGGTCTGCCAGGCTCCTCTGTCAATATGATTTTTCACAGGCAGGAATACTGGAATAGGTTGCCATTTCCTTCTCTGGGGGATCTCCCTAACCCAGGGATAAAACTCACATCTCCTGCTTGGCATGAACTCTTTACCACTGAGCCAGCAGGGAAGTAAGCCCTAGCTCTTCTTTTTCTAGTTCCTTGAAGTGTAAATGTAGGCTATTTTAGATCTTTCTAATTTCTTAATAAATGAACTTATCACTATTAATCTTCTTCTCAGAACTGCTTTTGATGCATCCCATAAATGTTGATAAGGTGTGTTTCTATTTTCATTTGTTTAGAGATCATTTTCCCCCCCCTTTGACTTCTTCTTAGACCCATTGGTTGTTTAGAAATGTGCTGTTTAGTTTCCATAAATTTGTAAATTTTCCAGCTTTCTTTAGTTGCTGACTTCTATTTTCATACCACTGTAGTCAGAAAAGATGGTTGGATTGAGTTAAATCTCTTTCATTCCTGCACTTTGAACCTATGTGTGTCTTTAGAGCTGAAACAAATCTCTTGTAGGCAGTCCATAAGTGGGTCTTGTTCTTTTTCTTTATTTTTTAAATCCATGCAGCCACTCTATATTTTGTGATTGGTGAATTAAATCCATTTATCTTTAGCATGACTATCACTATATAGTGATTTACTATTGCCATCTTACCATTTCCACTCCAGTAGTCTTGCCTGGAGAATTCCATGGACGGAAGAGCCTTGCAGACTATACTCCATGGAGTCGTGGAGTTGGACATGACTGAGTGACTAACACTACTACCACTACTACTTTATCATTTGCCTTCTGGTATTTTTTGTATCATTTTTTTTCCTTTCTCTTTCTATCTCAGAATGGTTGTTTTAAAGCTCATCAAAAATGACTAAGAGTTAGACCCTAACTATGACTAGGGTTTTATACAAGCCAAAACCATGCCATGATGGCATGATTTCCATATGTTCTTCTCATCACTAGTTCAATTTGCAGTCTTTCTTTGTGCTAAATTTTCACCACAGATGATATTGGTATTTGTTTTTCCTGAGACTATACTGTTTGCAACACAAACATGATTTCAATTTTATGACTATCATAACCATTTATGGTACAAACCTGCCATGTTTTATGTTATTATATAAATGTAGGTCTGCTTTCTATTCAGACATACCTTGCAGTTAACCTTCAGATGTGTCTGAAACCAAAACTTTTTTTGATTAAATGCTTTGGTTCTACAAGTAATAATTTTCTCGTCTAACACTCATACTTTTCCTCAATTTTTAATTCCAGTCACAAACTCAAAGCTCTTTTTCTATTAGGCTGGCCAACAAGTTTAAAACCCAAACAAATTTTTAGCCAACACAATACTATGCTAATACAAGTGAAGGACAGAATGTGTTTGTGCTGTTCTTATACTGTCTCTTGCATGTAGCTTGTGTGGTGACCCAAGGTTGAAAAAGCAGATAAAACCAAGGAGGGTCTTGGAATGCAGTAATGGAAAAACCAGACTCTTTATAACCTTCCCTCCCATTTCCAGTGATGTAACTGTTAATGAATTTCAGGTCCTCCTGACCACTATATCCTGTCTCCTCTCCTTCCCCATATAGGGAGAAGGTATTTGCCTTACTCTTCCCCCCCAACCAATATACCTACCTCACCCAATCAGCAAATGACCCATAAGATCCCTATCCCACTCCTTACACCCAGGGTATAAAAATGAATCAAAACCCCCTGTTCACTGTCAGCTCTCCCTGACTGTCAGGAAGCCGGCCCGCTGTGCTGGCAGCCACTCTCCCCTCCCCACTCTTATAAACTTTATTCTTCTTTCATCCTGCCTCATGTCTGGAAATTCTTTTCAAACCCACACCCAGACCACAACATTTTTGGTGGCCCGTACGGGGACCTTGGAGTCTCTTCCCCCAACTCCTTGCTTCTCCTTTCTCATAGGGACCCTCTGCAACCAGGCAAATGCTGTGGAAGCAACTGAGGAACTCAGGCCAGGGTTACCCTCTGGTGTGTTCCAAAGGCCCCACTGCTCACTGCACCCCAGCAGTTGCTGCTCAAATGGGTGGGGTCTCTCCTTTTTCTTCTTTTCAACTGAGGACTAGGCCAACCAATACTGTGTGGGCATCGGTCATGCACTTAAAAGCCATTAGGGCTCCTGCCACATGAGGACTCCCGTGTGAGGATGAGGGGGACATGGAATGGATCAGGTCACAAGGGCATCCACCCCCAGCAAGACAACTTCTGTGCACCGTGTCAGACACATAGTGGTTGAAGCAAAACAGAGACCATTGTCCCCTGGCCACGGCCTCCCTGATGGGATTTTAAGGGGGAATCCTCAGTTCTCTTTCTGCCTACTCTCACCTCCTCTTCCTTGGCCTGGATTGGCTCTAAAGGACCTCACAGACCCCAAGTCATCCTGGAAACTGCCTCCACATCCCTGAGGATCTTCTAACGGTGAGCCAACTGGCTGGTGGCTGGGATCCCCCTCTGCCACTGGTGCCTTAGTCGCACGGTCTTACGGTTTACACTGGTCACCTCTCAGGCAGATGTGACTGTCGGGATGGTTGACATTTTGCCTCAGTTGCAGGGAGACGTTACTGAGACAAAAAGGGACGCCTTTTGCCAGTTGGTAACTCTCAGTACCCCAATTCTATGGCTTAGAGGCTAAGGATGAATTCTGGTACGTCTTGGCTGCCTCCCTCAGACTCACCCCTTGGCTGTATCCTCAGGAATTGGAAGACGTTTAACCCAGACAATCTCAGGAAATAGAGACTTGTTTATTTTTGTAGCTTGTCCTGACCACAGTACAAATTAGGGAATCAAGAACAATGGCCTCTTAATGGGACATTAAACTGTTAATACAATCCACCAACTTGACCTCTATTGTCGGATACATGGAAAAGATTCTGAGGTTCCTTATATTCAAGCTTTCATGGCCCTCAGCCAGAATCTGGGCTTGAGCAAGACATGTTGCTTGTGCCTATCCACTACAGCTCTATTGCCTCGTGTCTCCCCTCCACCTCCTCCTACACCAGATATTCTAGATGACTCTTCCTATCCCTGATCTCATCCTTCTTCTCAACCTTTTGCCCCACAATCCCTGCCTCCCTATCCAGTGGCAGATCTTCTTTCTCCTCCCCGTACTCGATCTCAGATAGCCCAACGCTTGGAGCCAAGTCCCAATATGCTCCCCCAGGGAAATTGCTAATGGAGACTCAGGCACTATCAGAGTCCAAGTCCCCTTCCCTATGTCTGACCTCTCTCATATCCAGGGCAAATAGGTTCTTTTAGTCAGGACCCTATCACCTTTATCAGAGAATTTCAGGCCCTCACCATAGCCTTTGAACTAACTTGGTGAGATATTCACATAATTCTAACTACTTGTTGCACCCATAAAGAAAAGAACAGGATCTGGGCTTTAGCTCAGACTTGGGCAGATAAGGCACATGCCCGAAACCCTAATGAAAAAAGGGCAGGGACAGAGGCAGTCCCTCAGGCAGACCCAGGATGAAAATACCAAGCAAATGAAAATGGGCCAGCAGGTGGACTTACTAGGAGAAATTACATGATTACTTGTCTACTAGAAGGCATGAAAACAGGCAATTATCAAACCTGTTAATTATAATAAACTTAGGGGAGTTATGCAGGAATCTTCTGAGAACCTGGCCCTTTTCCAGGGCCAATTAGTATAAGCTAATTGAGAAAATATACCAATCTAGACCCAGAGACCCCCGAAGGACAGGCCATTCTTGCAGCCCACTTTATAAGTCAGGCCTCCCTGGACATTAGACAAAAGTTACAAAAAGTCCACAAACCCCGTCCTCTGTTTTGCTTGATATGGCCTTTAAGGTATTTAACAACAGGGAGGAAACTTCTAGGAATAGGCAGGAACAGAAGGACAAAGAAAAATTAAAGCGACACACTCAATACATGGCTCTTGCCATTAGTCAGTCCCTCCCACGGCAGGGATCAATGGGTGCTCCTCCCCCTTCTCAAAAATCTCTAATGACTTGCTTCCAGTGTGATCAGTCAGGGCACGCTGTCAGGAACTGCCATGCTCCACCACCTGATACCCCTTGCCCTTACTGTCACCAGAAGGGCCACTGGAAGAGGAGTTGTCCCTCCTGCCTTCAGGTGGGTAGGCCAACACCACTGCCAACCAAAACCAGGAGTACTTCAGAACTTGGCAATCAGAGCCAGAGTTGAAGTCAGCTTCCACTGTCAGTGGTAGTTGACTATCAAGGACAGGAGCCAGACTGCATTTTGGGTCTTGACTTCCTGGAGGCAGATGGCCGAAAGTGCCTGGGGCTTAGTCTATAGGCTCCCAAATTCCGTATAAAACTGGAGGAGCCCGGGTGACCCTGAATGTGGTGGGGGTCATTGTAACCTTTCTGATTGACACCAGGGCTACTTATTTAGCCCTAATTTCCTTCTCTGGGCCCACTTACTATTCCTCAATCCTCCTAACAGGGATAGACGGACGGCCTTCCTATGGCTATTTCACTCCCCTCCTACCTTGTTCCCTCGAAAATACTCTATTCACCCACTCCTTCTTAGTCCTCCCAACCTGCCCCCCACCCCTGCTAGGCTGAGATCTATTAACTAAACTTAAAGCTACCTTATCATTTACACGGGTAAATATGGCTTTAACAACCACCATGGAACCAGTCCTACCTAAAATTCCACCCAATATCCTCAGGCAAGTTCCTCCAGAGGTATGGGATACTTCTACTCCCGGCAGGTCTGTTGCAGCCACCCCAGTAGTTATCCATCTGCTGCTGCTGCTGCTGCTAAGTCACTTCAGTCGTGTCCAACTCTGTGTGACCCCATAGACAGCAGCCCACCAGGCTCCCCCCGTCTCTGGGATTCTACAGGCAAGGACACTGGAGTGGGTTGCCATTTCCTTCTCCAATGCATAAAAGTGAAAAGTGAAAGTGAAGTCACTCAGTCGTGTCCGACTCTACGCGACCCCATGGACTGCAGCCTACCAGGCTCCTCCATCCATGGGATTTTCCAGGCAAGAGTATTGGAGTGGGTTGCCATTGCCTTCTCCGAGTTATCCATCTAAAGGATCCTTACTCTTTCCCTAGAGTGAAAGTGAAGTCACTTAGTCGTGTCCAACTCTTTGTGACCCCATGGACTGTAGCCTACCAGGCTCCTCCATCCATGGGATTCTCCAGGCAAGAGTACTGGAGTGGGTTGCCATTTCCTTCTCCAGGGGATCTCACCAACCCAGGGATTGAACCCAGGTCTCCCACATTGGAGGCAGATGCTTTAACCTCTGAACCACCACAATATCCTCTTAAGGGAGGAAGTATTAATAGGATCAGTGTCTCTAATCTCCAAATTCTTCCAAATGGGACTTCTAATCCCATGTAATTCTTGGCAATACCCAGTCCTGGCAATAAAGAAACCTGAC